>NC_091620.1:62887296-63198233 GCF_027580195.1 Bos mutus | reverse complement strand
AATAAATGCTGGAGAGGGGTGTGGAGAAAAGGGGAACCCTCTTACACTGTTGGTGGGAATGCAAACTAGTACAGCCACTATGGAGAAGAGTGTGGAGATTCCTTAAAAAACTGGAAATAGAACTGCCATATGACCCAGCAATCCCACTGCTGGGCATACACACTGAGGAAACCAGAATTGAAAGAGACACGTGTACCACAATGTTCATCGCAGCACTGTTTATAATAGCCAGGACATGGAAGCAACCTAGATGTCCATCAGCAGATGAATGGATAAGAAAGCTGTGGTACATATACACAATGGAGTATTACTCAGCCATTAAAAAGAATACATTTGAATCAGTTCTAATGAGGTGGATGAAACTGGAGCCTATTATACAGAGTGAAGTAAGCCAGAAATAAAAACACCAATACAGTATACTAAGGCAATGGCAACCCACTCCAGTACTCTTGCCTGGAAAATCCCATGGACAGAGAAGACTGGTAGGCTGCAGTCCATGGGGTCGCTAAGAGTCAGGCATGACTAAGTGACTTCATTTTCACTTTTCACTTTCATGCATTGGAGAAGGAAATGACAACCCACTCCAGTATTCTTGCCTGGAGAATCCCAGGGACAGAGGAGCCTAGTGGGCTGCCATCTATGGGGTCGCACAGAGTCGGACACGACTGAAGCGACTTAGCAGCAGCAGCAGCAATGCATATATATGGAATTTAGAAAAATGGTAACAATAACCCTGTGTACGAGACAGCAAAAGAGACACTGATGTATAGATCAGTCTTATGGACTCTGTGGGAGAGGGAGAGGGTGGGGAGATTTGGGAGAATGGCACTGAAACATGTATAATATCATGTATGAAACGAGTCGCCAGTCCAGGTTCGATGCACGATACTGGATGCTTGGGGCTGGTGCACTAGGATGACCCAGAGGGAGGGTATGGGGAGGGAGGAGGGAGGAGGGTTCAGGATGGGGAACACAGGTATACCTGTGGTGGATTCATTTCGATATTTGGCAAAACTAATACAATATTGTAACGTTTAAAAATAAAATAAAATTAAAAAAAAAAAAAGAAAGAAAGATGGTAAAAATAACCCTGTATACAAGATAGCAAAAGAGACACTGGTGTGTAGAACAGTCTTTTGGACTCTATGGGAGAGGGAGAGGGTGGGATGATTTGGAAGAATGGCATTGAAACATGTATAATATCATATATGAAACGAGTCGCCAGTCCAGGTTCGATGCACGATACTGGATGCTTGGGGCTGGTGCACTGGGATGACCCAGAGGGATGGTATGGGGAGGGAGAAGGGAGGAGGGTTCAGGATGGGGAACACATGTATACCTGTGGCGGATTCATTTTGATATATGGCAAAACCAATACAATATTGTAAAGTTAAAAAATAAAATTTAAAAAGAACCTAAAAAAATAAATAAAAAATAATTTTTTTTTTTTAAAGAATGGATAACAAGAAGATCTGGCTGTATAGCACAGGGAACTATATTCAATATCCTGTGATAAATCATAATGGAAAAGAATATGAAAAAGTATATATATGTAAAACTGAATCACTTTGCTCTACAGCAGACATTAATGCAATATTATAAATCAACTATACTTCAATAATATTTAAAAAAGAAAAAAATTCTACTTCCTTCATGAAGCCTCCAACCAGAAATGTTTCTTTTTCCTCACAACTCTTAAAACTCTTTAAAACTGTAATGCACCTATGGCACTTATTACATCCCCACAGGCCACACATCCTATTCAAAGGGCAACATTTCAGGGTTGCTTTTACCTTGTTTAATCCTAAAGCAGCAAGTAAACCTGATAAGGATGCAAGTTGGCGGACACAGCTCCTACTGATGACTGTGCATCTGAAGCCCAGTGGCGCTGGCCCACATTGAGTGAGATGACCCCAGACTGGAGGATCATAGAACTATACCTTCCATAACCCCAGGCTCTTCATCCTTCAGAAACAACTCATTCTATTCATAAAGCAATGATTTTGCTACTCTTTGAGCCAGATCACCCAGGTTTCATGTCCCAGTTCCAAGCCTTGAAGCTTGCGCTTTGCCTGCATTTGGGGCACACCCCTTTCATCTGCATCCATTCACATCCACTTAGAGGCTTTTCTTGGGCAAGCCTAGTCATGGCCTACCACATCATATACATACTTGTTTTACATTTATTTGTAAACACATCTGTCATCTCATGAAATTAACTCCCTAAAAATGAGAACCTTGTTTTCATCATCTCTGTCTCTCATGCCATCTTTGTAATTACAGATAGTATGTGTTAAATGAATGTTTGAGAAATACCTGTTGACTAGATTTTTCTGGGTCAAGAAACGGCAGAAACATTACATACATGGAACGTCACTTTCAGTATAATGAACCCTATGAGGTATTTTTGATAAAATGATCTTACTATCTTTTTACATCCACAGTTAGTTCCAAATCAGTACAAGTACCTGAAAAATGTACCCATAGACCTTACAAAACTGTGGTCCTTAACTCAATGTATTGGTTTTGCAACATATTTGAAGAAATTATAAGACTCCAAACCATATCAAGTAAGTCGCAAAATAAATACAAATACCAGGAAGAAAGGGGAACAGAACAAAAAGGCTTTCTCCCAGCCAGACTCTGCCTCTGCAGGGACTTCAGCCTGTATCTTGACAATTACACTTTAGTAAAATATGACTCCAAGTCACACGGGAGTCTAGAAGACAAGATTTTTAGTTAAGCTCGTTGATAATCAAATCTGAGGTTTTGTTGATGAGAATGAAGATCACGGATATAAGAGGAAATATCCTAATAAGTAAATATTACCTATTTGTTACCAACTTGACCTTATGTATTTCTTCTTGAAATCAGAGGAAGATGAATCTTCCTAAAAAACACAACCTACCCAGTTTAACATTTCTCCTAACAGTTGTCACCATCATATTGCAAAAATAAATTTTACATTAATCTGAAAGTGTGGTCACACTTGAGATGGCTTCTAACTTCTCATATTGGGCTTCCCTGGTGGCTCAGAGGGTAAAGCATCTGTCCGCAATGCGGGAGACCCGGGTTCGAGAAGGCAATGGCAATCCACTCCAGCACTCTTGCCTGGAAAATCCCATGGACGGAGGAGCCTGATAGGCTACAGTCCATGGGGTCACAAAGAGTCGGAGACGACTGAACGACTTTACTTTACTTACTAACTTCTCATGGGGTCTATACATTGAGGATTTGGAAGGAACATAAATAAGACTTGGTATTCAAGTCTTGGTAGGAAAGACAAACATGGAAGGATTTCTTTGACTGACTAGTCCTGGCTTTCTTGGAATTCTTTGCATAGCTTTAAGCAGAAAAAAATGCCTCCCAGATTCTCCAGCTAAGACTTGTCATCATCTGGTTCCTGCCTGTTTCTCCCAACCCACCTGTCCTCCCCTAATAACACAGACCTTTCCCTCCTGCCATATGGAACGCCTCATAGGTCTGTGAGGTCACCATGCTAACACAGGTCTGGTACTGGCCTACCTCTCTGTCTCGTCTCCTGAGCCTCTTCTCTCCCATGCCACTTCGGACACACCTCAAGTGTCTTCTTTGCCAACTGAAAACAGAGTTCACCGCCCCCCACCCCTTAAGACTTGTAACAGGCTTCCCTGGTGGCTCAGACAGTAAAGAATCTGCCTGCAATGCAGGAGACCCAGTTTGATCCCTGGGCTGGGAAGATCCCCTAGAGAAGGGAATGGCTACCTGCTCCAGTATTCCTGCCTAGAGAATTCCATGGACAGAGGAGCCTGGTGAGCTATAGTCCATGGGGTCGCAAAGAGTCAGACACAACTGAGCAACTAACTTTAAGACTTGTAGCAGCTTCTCCCTCTGCCTGATATGATTATCTCATATATAATCTCATAGCTTCCTACAGTTGCCATTTAAACCTCAGCTTAAATTGATGCCTCCCTGACTATGCCTGCCCCTCTCCACATGAGAATGGAGAGGGACCCAAACCAACCCAACCCACCACCACCAACACCACCCCCTGCCTGGCCTGCATTCTTCTCCTAAAGCACATCTCCACTACCTATTATTTTTCTAGTTCAATTACCATCATCCTTCTGCTCTACCAGAATGTTAGGATTTTGAGGAAGGAGTTTTTCTTTTATTTACTGTTTTTTTCTTCAAGTTCAGTACTGGAACTTGGTAGCTATACAATTTGTATTTACTGAATTAATAAATGGATAAATAATTCAATGTCACTGCTCTGCCTGGAACATTCTCCACAATCTGTGCTCCCTGCCACCATCCTTTAAGTCACAGATTCTGAATACCCCACACTTCATGCCATCTTATTTAAATGTCTCTCTTCTGTGTTCTATAGTACCTTCCCTATAGTAGCATTATAATTATAGGTATCGTAACCCTTGATTACTTGTCCATTTCCCATCAGTCACAAAGTGGGCATAGTTCAAATTCATTCTCTCTGAATCGGATGCTGGGGCTTTACAAACACATGTAGCACCTTTTTGCAAATTAGAAAGAGGCCCCGGCACCCAGCTTGATGAGTGCTAATGGACTGGAATTCACCCTCCTCACCTTAGCAGGGAACAACCTGTATACCTGTACACAGTATGCCTGGTAGACACTAATTGTTTAATTCAATGAGAGAGTCAATTTCCTCTACATCTTAGTTTCTTAAAGGCAAAGAAATTAAGGTGGGGGAAAGGATGAGACCGAACAATTACCAAAAGTCGGTTCTGTCGCTAGTACTATTTAGGGTTATTATTTTTTCTTTAAACCACTATTGAGGTGTAATTGACATATAAAAAGCTGTATATGTTACATATTGCTATATTAAAAATGGATAACCAACAAGGACCTATTGTATAGCACATGGAACTCTGCTCAATGTTATGTAGCAGCCTGGATGGGAGGGGGGTTTGGGGGAAAATAGATACACGTGTATGTATGGCTGAGTTCCTTCCCTGTTCACCTGAAACGATCACAACATTGTTAACTGCCTATGCTAAGTCACTTCAGTCGTGTCTGACGCTTTGTGACCCTGTGGACAGTAGCCCACCAGGCTCCCCCGTCCCTGGGATTCTCCAGGCAAGAACACTGGAGTGGGTTGCCATTTCCTTCTCCAATGCAGGAAAGTGAAAAGTAAAAGTCAAGTCACTCAGTCGTGTCTGACTCTTAGCAACCCCATGGACTGCAGCCTACCAGGCTCCTCCGTCCATGGGATTTTCCAGGCACGAGTACTGGAGTGGGGTGCCATTGTCTTCTCCGTAACTGCTTATACTCCAATACAAAATAAAGTCTTTTTTTTTTAAGCTGTACATGTTTAATGTATACACTTTTATGAATTTGGATATAAGTATGTACCTGTGAAACCATCAGCTAATCAATGCCATAAAACATATCTATCATATCACCTCCAAAAGTTTCCTCTCACCCTTGTGTGTGTGTGTTAAGAACACTTCATTTTAGGTTCTTTTCACACATGTCATGTCATGTACTTCTTACAACACCCCCTGGAAGGAAAGATTAGTCTTTCTATTTTGTGGATGAAGAAATGGGCTTAGACAAGTTTTGAAACTTCCCCAAGGGCGTACTATTAATAAACAGTGAGTCTGTGATTGAAACCCAGGCCCACGTGACTCCAAGGCTTCCCCTGGCTGGCCTTGGTTACACAGGAACCTGACTGCACGTTCCTAGGAGTCGAGGGCTGTGTGTGCAGTCCTGCTAGCACAGGTCCATCTGGACAAAAGCTTGCCTTCTTACTTTTTTATAGTGTCTCTCAGTCTCTAGAGTTTCTGACTGCCTGATGATTATTCAGTAGATTTAGATTTTTCTGATATTTCTAAGGCTGTGGCAGAATTATATTGTCAAAGAGCAATATTTTTCAATCAAATAATTTTTAAATTTTTATTTATTTTTTAATTGAAGGATAATTGCTTTACAGAATTTTGTTGTTTTCTGTCAAACCTCAACATGAGTCAGCCATAGGTATATATATATATCCTTCCCTTTTGAACCTCCCTCCCCTCTCCCTTCCCATCCCACCCCTCTAGGTTGAATTTTCATTGTTATGTTTCAGGTTACATTACTTTCTTAAATGTTTGTAAGTTTTGTTTTGTTGCTAGGAATGGTGATAATGCAACATGCTAAATTTGAAGTCCCTGTTTGTTTTAAGAAAGAAAGAAAGGATACCGTGGCAAATTTAGCTAGGACTCTGAAGCCTTAAAATATATTTTATTTGCCTTTTTTCTTATTCTGGAGACATTTCTTTGTGGCTTTCAGTTCTGAAATTGCATTTCAATTTAATGAAATGTCTGGCAAATAAAGGACAGTAAGAGTAAGTTCAATTGTCTTTTTCTAAAAAGATAATGTTGCTTCTCTCTCAAAGCTATGGTATTATCCATAATACAGTGTAAGGCTGTGTTAGAGGAGTACTGTGAGCTATAAGTAACATCATATGTACAACAAGGCAGTAATTTTTATGATATCTTGTACTGGAAGAACTTTTCATGGCAACAGCACACGTATGAATTATCTTTTCTTTCAAGATAAAGATTCTGTTGGACTTTTTCATTTGGATATCCTCTGAAATTCATACCAAAAAAATCAAAATCAGCTTGCCCTCTACCAATCCCTCTATCCTTATACAACCAGTTCTCCTTCTCTGCTTTCCCTGTATGTGGTAGCACCAACCTCCTGGCCAAAATATCAGAGAATCTCCAGGTTGAAAAAGACTCTAGAGGTGATCTACTTCAAAGTCCTGTCTCATCTAGAAACACTTGGACAACATGACTAAGAATCAGATCTCTAACTCAGTCTTCCAGGGTTTCAAACCCTGGCCACACAACTTGCAATGGATTCCTGAGCAAGTCATTTCACTTCACTATACCTTCGTTTAATAATAGAAACTGTTTCAGGGGAATGGAGTGAGGAATACATGAAATGATACATGTAGAACACTTAACCCAGTGCCCAGCACATAATAAATGCTCAATAAATGTTAGCCTTTAAAATTAGCAGTATACAGCCTTGACATACTCCTTTTCCTATTTGGAACCCGGCTGTTGTTCCATGTCCAGTTCTAACTGTTGCTTCCTGAGCTGGATATAGGTTTCTCAAGAGGCAGTTCAGGTGGTCTGGTATTCCCATCTCTTTCAGAATTTTCCACAGTTTATTCTGATCCACACAGTCAAAGGCTTTGGCATAATCAATAAAGCAGAAATAGATGTTTTCCTGGAACTCTTTTGCTTTTTTGATGATCCAGCGGATGTTGGCAATTTGATCTCTGGTTCCTCTGCCTTTTCTAAAACCAGCTTGAACATCTGGAAGTTCATGCTTCATGTACTGCTGAAGCCTGGCTTGGAGAATTTTGAGCATTACTTTACTAGCGTGTGAGATGAGTGCAGTTGTGCGGTAGTTTGAGCATTCTTTGGCATTGCCTTTCTTTGGGATTGGAATGAAAACTGACCTTTTCCAGTCCTGTGGCCACTGCTGAGTTTTCCAAATTTGCTGGCATATTGAGTGCAGCACTTTCACAGCATCATCTTTTAGGATTTGAAATAGCTCAACTGGAATTCCATCACATCCACTATCTTTGTTCATAGTGATGCTTTCTAAGGCCCACTTGACTTCACATTCCAGGATGTCTGGCTCTAGGTCAGGATCACACCATCGTGATTATCTGGGTCATGAAGATCTTTTTTTGTACAGTTCTGTGTATTCTTGCCACCTCTTCTTAATGTCTTCTGCTTCTATTAGGTCCATACCATTTCTATCCTTTATCGAGCCCATCTTTGCATGAAATGTTCCCTTGGTATCTCTAATTTTCTTGAAGAGATCTCTAGTCTTTCCCATTCTGTTGTTTTCCTCTATTTCTTTGCACTGATCGCTAAGGAAGGCTTTCTTATCTCTCCTTGCTATTCTTTGGAACTCTGCATTCAGATACTTATATGTTTCCTTTTCTCCTGCTTATTTAACTTATATGCAGAGTACAACATGAGAAATGCTGGGCTGGAAGAAGCACAAGCTGGAATCAAGTTTGCCGGGAGAAATATCAATAACCTCAGATATGCAGATGACACCACCCTTATGGCAGAAAGTGAAGAGGAACTCAAAAGCCTCTTGATAAAAGTGGAAGAGGAGACTGAAAAAGTTGGCTTAAAGCTCAACATTCAGAAAATGAAGATCATGGCATCTGGTCCCATAACTTTATGGGAAATAGATGGGGAAATAGTGTCAGACTTTATTTTTGGGGGCTCCAGAATCACTGCAGATGGTGATTGCAGCCATGAAATTAAAAGATGCTTACTCCTAGGAAGGAAAGTTATGATCAACCTAGATGGCATACTGAAAAGCAGAGATATTACTTTGCCAACAAAGGTCCGTCTAGTCAAGGCTATGGTTTTTCCAGTAGTCATGTATGGATGTGAGAGTTGGACTGTGAAGAAAGCTGAGTGCTGAAGAATTGATGCTTTTGAACTGTGGTGTCGGATAAGACTCTTGAGAGTCCCTTGGACTGCAAGGAGATCCAACCAGTCCATCCTAAAGGAGATTAGTCCTGAGTGTTCATTGGAAGGACTGATGCTGAAGCTGAAACTCCAATACTTTGGCCACCTCATGCGAAGAGTTGACTCATTGGAAAAGACCCTGATGCTGGGAGGGATTGGGGGCAGGAGGAGAAGGGGACGATGGAGGATGAGATGGCTGGATGGCATCACCACCTCGACGCACATGAGTTTGGGTAAACTCCGGGAGTTGTTGATGGACAGGGAGTCTTGGAGTGCTGTGATTCATGGGGTTGCAAAGAGTCGGACACGACTGAGCGACTGAACTGAACTGAAATGAAAATTAGCAAACAGACCACTATGAGAACAGTATAGAAGTTCCTTAGAAAACTAAAAATAGAGCCACTGTATGACCCTATGACCCCACTCCAGGACATATATCTGGAGAAAAACATGATCCAAAAAGATACATGCACCCCAGTATTCATTGCAACACTTTTACAACAGCCAAGACATGGAAGCAATCTAAATATCTACTGACAGAGAATGGATGAAGAAGATGTGGTACATTTATACAATGGAATATTGCTTAGAGAATCCCAGGGATGGGGGAGACTGGTGGGCTGCCGTCTATGGGGTTGCACAGAGTCAGACACGACTAAAGAGACTTAGCAGCAGCAGCAGCATATTGCTTAGACATTGAAAAGAATGAATTAATGACATCTGTAGCAAAATTAATGGACCTAGTAATTGTCATACTGAGTGAAGTAAGTCACACAGAGAAAGAGAAATAGTGTATTACATCCCTTCCATGTGGAATCTAAAAAGAAATGATACAAATAAACTTATTTGCAAAAGAGAAACAGACTCACAGACTTAGAAAATGAACTTACGGCTGCCAGGAGGAAGGACAGAGGGGAAGGGATAGTTAGGGAGTTGGGATGAACGTGTACACAATGCGATATTTAAAGTGGATAACCAACAGGGACCTACTGTACAGCACATGGAACTCTGCTCAGTGTTATGTGGCAGCCTGAGTGGGAGGGGCATTTGGGGGAGACTGGATACATGGATATGTATGGCTGAATCCCTTTGCTGTTCACCTTAAACTATCATAACACTGTTAATCAGCTATACCCCAACACAAAATAAAAAAGTTTTTAAAACTTAGCAAGCAGATATTTATCCATCTTAAACTCTGCCAGTGCTAGGAATCACCGAACTTTTCAAGGCAGTTCATTCAAATATTGAATAGTTATCATTTTTAGAAAAGTCTCATATTCCTTCAACAAACACTCATCAAGAATCTGCTGCTACTGCTACTGCTAAGTCACTTCAGTCGTGTCTGACTCTGTGCCACCCCATAGACGGCAGCCCACCAGGCTCCCCGGTCCCTGGGATTCTCCAGGCAAGAACACTGGAGTGGGTTGCCATTTCCTTCTCCAATGCGTGAAAGTGAAAAGTGAACGTGAAGTCGCTCAGTCGTGTCCGACCCTTAGCAACCCCATGGACTGCAGCCTACCAGGCTCCTCCATCCATGGGATTTTCCAGGCAAGAGTACTGGAGTGGGGTGCCATTGCCTTCTCCGCATCAAGAATCTGCTATGTACCAAATACTGTGCTAGAACCTGAGAACTAAGAGGTGAGTGAGAACAAAGTATCTGGCCTCATGGGTCCCCAATCTAGCAAGAGAGCTCAGCACCAGGTGACCGGTGGCTGTCCTGCCCTCTCTGCCCACTTGGGTCCCCCAGAGACATGATCAAGGAGCTCCGTCTTCTAAGCAACTAGTCCAACTCCCCAGGGAATTTAGTCTCTCTACTAGAGCAAATCATCTTGCCTCTGTGAGCCTCCATTTCCTTATCTGTAAGTGGGAGTAAATAATTCCAGAATACTACATCACTGGACTGTTGTAAAATAAAAGGAGATTATTATGTGGTCTTTGGAAACTGTCAGCTACTCTGTAATGATGAGATACTCTTTTGTGTTAAGTCAAAGAAAGAAGTGACTCCTCTAATGATGGGAAGGGAAGCTCTTTTGGCTTGGAGTTGACAGAGGCAGTGAGAAGAGCAACTGTACCAAGCCCCCAAATCAGGTTCATCTCTAAACACAAATGGACGGAGTCAACAAGCTATCAAGCACTGTTCCCCAAAATCTCACTAGTGCTCGCATATTTTATTGTAAGGTCACCAAGTTTTAGATCCAAACAGACCTACAGTCAAAATGCCTTTTCTACTGCTTCCTAGTTGGGTGACCTTGAATGAGATGCTTCATCTAAGCCACAGTTGAATCAGAACTGAGAGACACTGAAGGTCTGAACTAGTCTTTTAAGCAGAGGTGAAGTCATATCAAGCAGTAAAAAGTGACTCTCATCTGTGCACTACAGACATGAAAAAACATTAAAGCATTTGCAGAAAGAAAAGAATGAAGTAGGATTATAACAAGAAGTAGAGACAAGAGATCGAACAGCCCAGCTCCCAGTGGTCCTCCACCTCTAGACAGCAGAACTTCCAAAGACTCAACTGAATTCCTGCTCTGGGTTTCAAGATACAACCCTGAACTATTAAAATATAAACTCTTTCTTTTTGCTTAAGTTAGGTCTAGTCAGTTACAAGCCAGAGTAACTGATAATTCTTCTTGGCACTCCTCCTGTTTTCTTGAGTCTAGTGTCTCTGGGAAACCCAGAAAACTGTCCAGGTAGTGGCAAGTGGGATTTGCAAAGCCTATCTTTTAGTCTCAGATGAAAAGCAGTAGGAAGTAGGAACAGATTCTCCAACACTTTGGAGGCATGTTAGCATTTTTCTAAATTATGGAGAATGAGTGAACTGCCAAATTTCATTCATCATCAGTGATATCTACTGTGAACCAATCCAGCCAAAAGAATTCTGAAAAGCTATTTTTAAAAACTTAAGCCAAACTAAACTGACCATACTAGGTTTATCACACTGAAATAATATTAAATAGTTCTAAAATTATCATTTTAATTATTTTACCAAAAATAAGAGAAAACTGGCCACTGAACACAAAGACCAAACTTTATTAATAAGAAACACTTAATATTTTTTCATTCCATTCAAGAAAGGCTTTTGCAATTACTTTGTATGAGACATCATTGATTGCCTATCCCAAAACTAGGTGACCCTCCCGCATTCACAACAGTCCAGTTTTGTCCAGACTGCCCACCTGCTGTGAGTAGCCAGGTGCTTCAGGAAAGGCTGAACCCGGCCTCAGCCCCAGGAGTTGGGTCATCGTTGATCCCGTGATTGATTCCTCTTACAAATGGTTGGTTTAGTCTTAGACACTTAGACATAATTCTAGTCAGTGAAGTCTAAGTGGTGAGGGGTTTTACAGAAGGATTTTCCAAGAGAAATGCAAATGCAAAGATGGTTTTCTCTTTCTTTGAATGCTGTCATTTGTGACCATGAGGGCATAGAAAGTTAACATTCCAGGAATGGCAAAAGTGAAAGTGAAAGTCGCTCAGTTGTGTCGGACTCTGTGACTGTACAGTCCATGGAGTTCTACAGGCCACAATACTGGAGTGGGTAGCCTTTCCCTTCTCCAGGGGATCTTCCCAACCCAGGGATCGAACCCAGGTCTCCCCCACTGCAGGCAGATTCTTTACCAGCTGAGCCACCAGAGAAGCCCAAAAATACTGGAGTGGGTAGCCTATCCCTTCTCCAGGGAATCTTCCTGACCCAGGAATCAAACCAGGGTCTCCTGCATTGCAGGCAGATTCTTTACCAACTGAGCTACCAGGGAAGCCCCAAGGAATGGCCAAAGGAAAGGATTAAAGAACCTGTGAGACTTTTTAAAAATAAGTTTATTTATTTTTAACTGAAGGATGACTGCTTCACAGTATTGTGTTGGTTTCTGCCAAACACCAACATGAATCAGCCATAGGTATACCTGTGTCCCCTCCCTCTTAAACTTCCCTCCTGTCTCCATCACTATCCCACCACTCTAGTTACAAAGCCCCCGTCTGAGTTCCCTGAGAGAACCTGTATGAGATTGTTGAATCACTCACCAAATCACTCAGCAACTGGCACCACCTACCACCCCTAGACCACCCATTATGCGAGATAATAAAGTCCCTCAATATTTCAGTCAATTTTAATAGGAGATTTCTGTGACTTGGGGCTGAAAGTATCCCAACTGATATGTTATATCTAATCATCCCCTTAAAAAGATGGTAGCATTTGGCAATTTCTAACATTCTTGTATGTGTTTAAAAGTGAGTTGAATAAAAATAATCCCCCAACTCTTCCCCTACAACCCTTAAAACTCCCATATGCTTTAAGAGAGAAAATGTCTTTGAAATCCTCACTCCTGTCATCTGCTGTTTTGTTCAGAGAATGTACCAACACAGTGCCACTGCCCACTTCATGCTGCCTCCACAGAATTCTGTCCAAGAACACCCTGTTAAAACTCTTTCTTTGGAGAATTTCCTTTCCTCCACTCCCACCATTATTATGTACAAGTGTTTTATGGGCTTTTCCCCCCAGTATCCTTTTCTTTCTCCATCTTTGGCATTCCTCATTAAGAGTTTGTATTTCCCTTAATGTTCTTAATAGGATCATTTGTTGCTATTGCTAATTGGCATCAGAATTTTTGTAACTGAAACATCTTTCAATGGGAGGAATCAATTTTTCTGTCACTGGTATCTCAGGTAGCTAACTTTCATTATGCTTAGGTTGATGATTCCTGAATCGTAGTCTTCCTTCTAAACAAGGACTGCCATGATGGGTGGGCAATGATGCCCTCTCTATATTCTAAAGACCAAAGGACTAAAATGTACTCTACCCACATGATAATAGGGTTAATTTAATTCTAAACATATAGGTTATAACTGTAATTTCTTTCAAGATTTTTTTTTTTTTTTTGGCCTGATTTCAATAGTCCAGATTTTTTATATAGGGGGTATCTTCTAGTCTCAAATTATTTCCATTCATGCATCCATGCAAATTTGCCTTTTGTCTCCTAGTTCTGGTTTTCAGCATGCATTTTAAGAAGCCTCAGGCTGATCAATGAACTCTCAAAATAGGAAGCAAACCAACATCTTTTATACTTTTGTGCTCTCCATCTGCTTAAGGCAACATTCAGTAATGTTCTTTCCCTACTCTTGTTCTCCGAAGTTCTACCTCTTATATCTTAATCCACCTTCTCCCCATCCCTGGTCTTCCTCACCCAAAAGTGTGCACAGTGTTACAATACCATTTTTTTTCGCATCAGAAGCTAGAAGACCTGCCTACATGTTTTCTTTAAAATGGGGTGGCATATTTTGCCAGCTTTACTGTTTACTTTTTAGTGATATTACCCATTTGTTATATTTGCCCCAATTTTTTAGATAGAATCAATAGCTCTGATTTGACACTGCTGCTGCTAAGTCGCTTCAGTCGTGTCCGACTCTGTGTGACCCCATAGATGGCAGCCTACCAGGCTCCCCCATCCCTGGGATTCATTAGATACCATCAATTAACAAATTTGTTAGTTTTTAAATCTTCAAAGATGACACCCAATGTAATATCTAGCTTTGATATTTCTTCTAAATTCTAATACTGTGTATCCAGTCACTGATTTTTACTGACATTTACCGCCCCCACAAACTCCACATATTCAACAAATTAAAAATGTACACACCTACTCTGCCCCTACCTGACACCTGTTTCTCCTTTGGCATTATGAATCATGGTTAAGGGCTCCACTATCCACCTTGATATCCAAGTGAGAATCCTACCCTCATTCTCACTGATAACTGCCAACTGTTAACCCACCTCCTAAATCACCTTCTTGCTTCTGGTCTTGCTCAGCTCCAAGTGGACAGAGTGATCTTCCATAAGAGAAATCCCATCACTATCTTCATGAAGATTTTCCAGATCCTACTTCTGTTTCTGCAGAATGGCTCATGTGGCCCCTAGTACTCTTAGAAAGCAGAGAGGTTTCTGTCATGGGGAGGCAGCGTAGCCCTTAGTGGTAAAAAGGGTATTTTCTGGAGTCAGACCATTAGGATTTGAACCCTGGCTCCACCACTTATCTGAGGCAAGTTACCAAATTTCTGTGCTTCAGTTTCTATAAAATAGCACTAAGCCTTAGTGTTTTGGGGGTTATTGGGAAAATTAAATCAGACAATACATTTTAGCACTCAGTACAAGCTTGGAACATAGTAAGTGAAAGTGAAAGTGAAAGTCCAGGCCAAAATACTGGAGTGGGTAGTCTCTCCCCTCACCAGGGTATCTTCACAACCCAGGGATCGAACCCAGGTCTCCCGCATTGCAGGCAGATTCTTTACCAGCTGAGCCACAAGGGAAACCCCAATAAATATAATAATAATGATATCATTTCAGTAAATCCATGACTTCCCTTGCACTAACTTGCTTATAGTTTTCTTTAATATATTTTGAGTTTCTTGCATCTAATTCATCCTTGTAGCACAGCACCTGGCACTAGTCTAAAAAGTAGTGGACATGCCATAAATACTTTTTGATTGAACAACCATGTTACTGCCTGGCTTGTCACCCTTCACTGCCTCCTGGCTGCCTGTAGTATAAAATCCATACTCTTTAGAACGGTTTCCAAAACCTCTGAAATCTGCCTCCTACCCATGTATTCTGTCTCATCTTCTACACTCCAGCAAAACAAGATCACTCACAGTTCCCCCAATACACTTTTCCTTCAACCATGAATGTCTTCCCAATCCCTTTCCCCAAACCCAGTGAACTTTTGATATTCAAGACCCTAGTCAACTATCTTTTCTTTAAAGTCTTTCCTGACCTTCTTACAGATAGCCGGCACGTCTGAAAACACAGGCAAATACATAATAAATGGTCTGTTTATATCATAGAACCTTGTGCACCAGGACCCAGGAGAAAGGAGCAGTGACTCCACAAGAGACTGTCCCAGACTTGCCTGTGGGTGTCCGGGAGTCTCTGGCAGAGGCATGGGTCAGTGGTGGCCTGCTGCAGGGTTGGGGGCACTGAGTGTGGCAGTACATGCATGGGATCTTTTCAGGGAGGTCACCATTATCTTCATTATCTTCATCCACCATAGTTTGGCCCCAGGTAGATAGCAGGGAGGGAAAACAGCTCCACCCATCAACAGAAAATTGGATTAAAGATTTAATGAGCAGGCCCCTGGGTCTTGTCAGAACAAGACCCAGTTTCCCCCTCAGTCAGTCTCTCCCATCAGGAAGCTTCCATAAGCCTCTTATCCTTCTCCATCAGAGGGCAGACAGACTGAAAACCACAATCACAGGAAACTAACCAATCTAATCACATGGACCACAGCCTTGTCTAACTCAATGAAACCATGAGCCATGCCGTGTAGGGCCACCCAAGACAGATGGGTCATGGTGGAGAGTTCTGACAAAATGTGGTCCACTGGAGAAGGGAATGGAAAACCACTTCAGTATTCTTGCTTTGAGAATCCCATGAACAGTATGAAAAGGCAAAAAGATAGGACACTGAAAGATGAACTCCCCAGGTTGGTAGGTGCCCAATATGCTACTGGAGATCAGTGGAGAAACAACTCCAGAAAG
This sequence comes from Bos mutus, assembly GCF_027580195.1. NCBI lineage: Eukaryota > Metazoa > Chordata > Mammalia > Artiodactyla > Bovidae > Bos > Bos mutus. The sequence continues at coordinate 63,182,193 of NC_091620.1, read as the reverse complement.
AATGAAGAGACAGAGCCAAAGCAAAAACAACACCCAGTTGTGGATGTGACTGGTGATGGAAGCAAGTTCCAAAGATATAAAGAGTAATATTGCATAGGAACCTGGATTGTTAGGTCCATGAATCAAGGCAAATTGGAAGTGGTCAAACAGGAGATGGCAAGAGTGAACATCAACATTTTAGGAATCAGAGAACTAAAATGGACTGGAATGGGTGAATTTAACTCAGATGACCATTATATCTACTACTGTGGGCAAAATTCCCTTAGAAGAAATGGAGTAGCCATCATAGTCAACAAAAGAGTTCAAAATGCAGTACTTGGATGCAATCTCAAACACGACAGAATGATCTCTGTTCATTTCCAAGGCAAACCACTCAATATCACAGTAATCCAAGTCTATGCCCCGACCAGTAATGCTGAAGAAGCTGAAGTTGAACAGTTCTATGAAGTCCTACAAGACCTTCTAGAACTAACACATAAAAAAAGATGTCCTTTTCATTATAGGGGACTGGAATGCAAAAGCAGGAAGTCAAGAAACACCTGGAGTAACGGGCAAATTTGGCCTTGGAGTACAGAATGAAGCAGGGCAAGGCTAATTGAGTTTTGCCAAGAGAATGCACTGGTCATAGCAAACACCCTCTTCCAACAACACAAGAGAAGACTCTACACATGGACATCACCAGATGGTCAACACCGAAATCAGATTGATTATATTCTTTGCAGCCAAAGATGGAGAAGCTCTATACAGTCAGCAAAACCAAGACCAGGAGCTGACTATGGCTCAGATCATGAACTCCTTATTGCCAAATTCAGACTTAAATTGAAGAAAGTAGGGAAAACCATAGGAGAAGTCAATAGCAACCCACTCCAGTACTCTTGCCTGGAAAATCCCATGGACGGAGGAACCTAGTAGACTGCAGTCCATGGGGTCTCGAAGAGTCAGACATGACTGAGCGACTTCACTTTCACTTTTCACTTTCATGAATTAGAGAAGGAAATGGCAACCCACTTCAGTGTTCTTGCCTGGAGAATCCCAGGGACGGGGGAGCCTGGTGGGCTGCCGTCTATGGGGTCACACAGAGAGAGACACGACTGAAGTGACTTAGCAGCAGCAGCAGCAGCAGCAGCAGGAAAAACCACTAGACTATTCAGGTATGATGTAATCAAATCCCCTATGATTATAGAGTGGAAGTGAGAAAGAGATTTAAGAGACTAGATCCAATAGACAGAGTGCCTGATGAACTATGGATGGAGGTTCATGACATTGTACAGGAGTCAGGGAGCAAGACCATCCCAAGAAAAAGAAATACAAAAAAAAGAAAAATGGTTGTCTGGGGAGGCCTTACAAATAGCTTTGAAAAGAAAAGTAGCAAAAAGCAAAGGAGAAAAGGAAAGATATACCCATCTGAATGCAGAGTTCCAAAGAATAGCAAGGAGAGCTAAGAAAGCCATCCTCAGCGATCAGTGCAAAGAAATAGAGGAAAACAATGGAATGGGAAACACTAGAGATCTCTTCAAGAAAATTAGAGATACCAGCAGAACATTGCATGCAGAGGTGGGCTCGATAAAGGACAGAAATGGTATGGACCTAACAGACGCAGAAGATATTAAGAAGAGGTGGCAAGAATACACAGAAGTACTGTACAAAAAAGATCTTCATGACCCAGATAATCATGATGGTGTGATCACTCACCTAGAGCCAGACATCCTGGAATGTGAAGTCAAGTGGGCCTTAGGAAGCATCACTATGAACAAAGCTAGTGGAGGTGATGGAATTCCAGTTGAGCTATTTCAAATCCTAAAAGATGATGCTGTGAAAGTGCTGCACTCAATATGCCAGCAAATTTGGAAAACTCAGCAGTGGCCACAGGACTGGAAAAGGTCAGTTTTCATTCCAATCCCAAAGAAAGGCAATGCCAAAGAATGCTCAAACTACCGCACAACTGCACTCATCTCACACGCTAGTAAAGTAATGCTCAAAATTCTCCAAGCCAGGCTTCAACAGTACATGAACCATGAACTTTCAGATGTTCAAGCTGGCTTTAGAAAAGGCAGAGGAACCAGAGATCAAATTGCCAACATCCTCTGAATCATCAAAAAAGCAAGAGAGTTGCAGAAAAAAACATCTATTTCTGCTGTATTGACTATGCCAAAGCCTTTAACTGTGTGGATCACAATAAACTGGAACATTCTGAAAGAGATGGGAATACCAGACCACCTGATCTGCCTCTTGAGAAATCCGCATTCAGGTCAGGAAGCAACAGTTAGAACTGGACATGGAACAACAGCCGGGTTCCAAATAGGAAAAGGAGTACGTCAAGGCTGTATATTGTCACCCTGCTTATTTAACTTCTATGCAGAGTACATCATGAGAAATGCTGGACTGGAAGAAGCACAAGCTGGAATCAAGATTGCCAGGAGAAATATCAATAATCTCAGAAATGCAGATGATACCACCCTTATGGCAGAAAGTGAAGAACTAAAGAGCCTCTTTACGAAAGTGAAAGAAGAATGAAAAAATTGGATGAGATGGTTGGATGGCATCACTGACTCAATGGTCATGAGTTAAGTAAACTCCAGGAGTTGGTGATGGACAGGGAGGCCTGGCGTGCTGCAGTCTAGGGGGTTGCAAAGAGTCAGACCCGACTGAGCAACTGAACTGAATTGAACTTATATTACCATTCAGGATGAAATAATATATCTTTTTTTTTAAAAAAATAATATATCTTCATTTTCAGACTTCACAGCCACCCTGTAGCTAAAACTGATTCTTCCCTTCTTCATGTTCTCACATCAACCTTTGCCTGTACTGGAAGCATGGATGACCTAGGACTCAGCACACAGAGGCTCCTATTTATCTTCGTATCCCAACCACCCAATTCTATGACTGACACAGACGACACACTCACTGAATGCTTTTTGAATGAGTAAAATTTCAACAAACATATTTGGATCCTCAATGTATAAGGTAAGGAAAATAGCCACCCGCTGATTCATCAATAGTGAATATCTCCAACATAAAAATCCCCTCCTGCAGTCACGTTATCCCTGCTGTTCCAGGCAGGGAAGCAAAATGCTTGCCATGTGCCCTGCTCATCTCATACTGCATTTCCTGCACCTAGCAGTCATGTCTTCTTTGAATAAATATTCCCATTTTTGACAAAGGAAAAATTTAAGAAAATGGGTCTAATCAGTCATCGTTATTTGATACCTTCAAAAAGAAAAATATTGATAGAGAGTAAAATAAATAAAGGGATTCCCAGAAGGCTCGGTATTAAAGAAAACACCTGCCAATGCAGGAGATTGAGCCCTGGCTTGGGAAGATCCCCTGGAGAAGGGGATGGCAACCCACTCCAGTATTCTTGCCTGGGAAATCACATGGACCAAGGAACCTGGTGGGCTACGGTCCGTGGGGTCGCAAAGAGTTGGACACAACAGACCACGCACACACAAAATATATAAACATTTCAAAATCAGTGGCACATTTAAATATGAATGTTCATATTAATAAAAGCCAATTGAAACTTTATAAAAAGCTAGTTTCTAAACTGGGCTTCTTTGCTAGCTCAGTGGTAAAGTATCTGCCTGCCAATGCAGGAGACGCAGGTTTGATCCCTGGGTTGGGAAGATCCCCTAAAGGAAGGCATGCAACCCACTTCAGTTTTCTTGCCTGAAGAATCCCATGGACAGAGGAGCCTGGCAGGCTATGGTCCATAGGGTCTTAAAGAGTTGGATGTGACTGAAGTGACTTAACACACATGTACCCCATCCACCCACAGCAGATTTCATCTGGCTTATGATAAAAATCCCAAGTCAGTCTCCTTTCAACAAACTCTTTAATGAAATAGTTCTTAAAAATGATGTTTGGCCAGGAAAATAAACACTTAACATGACAGTTTCATGACATAGTCTGTGATGTGGAAGCCAGCCTCTGGCTAGTGATGATAACCACACTGCCAGATGGATGTTCTACGTCTCACACTGACTGGTCTAATAAGGGAGCCATTTAGAGGCATTCTCGGCTTCAATAATGACTCATTGTCCTGGGAAACTTCCCTTTCTATGAGAATGAGCCCTGGAGTTGCTCTAATTTCATGGTCACTATGACAACTCTGAACCTTTCAGAGACACTCTGGATCTGTGGATCTGATTTTTAGGGAGTGCTGGAGTGGGGAGGTAATACCACCATCACTTATTGAAATCTAAAGTAAAATTATTGTCATCCAATAAATTCAAATTACCCTGTTCACCATTAATCCAGCCTATAAAAGGCACCTTGCAAAGTGAGCCACAATAAGTATGTATTCATGGCACAATAGCACCCAAATCTAGGCACTTTCTCAGAGGAAGTTGTTAAATGAGAAGAGTGATTCAAAAAGAATTAAACACTTCCAAAATGGATGACTCAGTAACCAGTAAATATACATACTGTGGTGACTTCTTGAGTGTTTAGCCATAGGGAAAGTATTAGGTTTCAACTACATGTTTATATTTGCTATAATCAAATACCATAAACACATTATATTGTCAATTCTTTTTTAATCATTCAGTACCATAATATAGGTATGCTAATCTGTGGTCCAAAATGGGCTTTAGATGGTCTGTGAAATCTCTGAAATTACATGCAAAAATATTATGTAGTTGAGAATTAAAGTTGTTTCATTTTATCCCACATTACAATTTGGTTTTATGTAATAACATGGAATCAATAAAATTTTTCATTAACAGATTTTACAATGTTTTTGGTTATTACTTAATTACTAAGTTAATCTTAAATTTGATTTAGAATGTAATAAACTCCTATGGTATTTTAAAGTCTACAGTAGAAAGATAAAAAACCATCATATTAAGCACCTTCAACCCTGGGTGCTACTTTACCATTATTATTGCTCTTGCTGTGGGACCCAGGGTCACTGCAAACCCATAAACAATCTTTTCTTACTCGTACAAAATTTTAAAAGGCACCAAGATGTCCTTCCTTTTGGGAGAGAGGCAGTCTTGTGTTGGGGAGCATTGCTGGGCATGGGAAATGCAGACTAGATTTCAGTACCCTCTTTACCCAGCTGGGTACCTTTGTGTAGTACACAAATCATACAACTGTACACAGCCCTGCTGGGACCCCAGTGAAAGTGAAAATATGTTATGACCCTTCTCTACTTTCTCTACTTAAAACATCTGAACACAGACCAAGACATACTCTTACTAAAAAAAATAAATAAAATGAATTGATTTTAAGATCCACATTATTTTAGCAATTTAACATCTCTGAAAATGAATTGTTCTTACAGTACTATACCCAGTCAGCCACTCAATAAATTTTATATAATGAATACACTTACTAGGCAAAAAAGAGAAGTAAAATAATTCTAACTCCTATTTACTATGTTTTTACTTAGAATACTATGTTATTTCCTGCTTGAAATATGATACCTTGTAAATTATAAACAGAGCGCTTTTTCTTGTCCTCTGTTTTCAAGTACTCCTTAGACTAAAATAACCCCTGCTCAATCTCACAGCCCTTTGTTTATACTCTTCTTGTGGCCTTATTCCATTCTGCTTTGTGTTGTAATGCTCTTCTGTCCTGCAAACTCCTGCTGGGCAGGGCCTGTGAACCTTCTCTGCTACACAGGCAGCAGAGAGGATAGATAGAAGCTGCATGGCCCAGGAACCGTCAGTCTGCAAGATCATGAGTAAGTTATTCAGCATCTCCAAGTCCTATTTCCTCACCTGTGAAGTGGAGATAATGACACTGAACATATGAGATTGGTCTGAAGGCTTGAAAACAAATGAAGCTGTGAATGACTGGCTCTTGGGTTCTTTGTAACCGACTAACACTATTTTTTGGAGGCAGCATGAGTTTTGGGACTGCACAGATTCAAATCCCAGCTTGTCATTCGGTGTGTCCCCTAACTACAAGCCACTTCTCTAAGTTTCAGTTTCTAAGCATTGTGAATGTTAGATTTTTTTTTTTTTTTTTTTCTGTCTCATTGACTGATGTCTTTACCTTCTAACACAGAACCTAGCATTTGCTGAATGGACCAACGAATGAATGAAAAAATGAAGGTCATTCCTTACAACACCACTGTAAAAGTTACAAAGAATGTATATATAAAGTGCTAGTCATGGTTACAGTGCCTGGTAAAAAGTAGGCCACAATAACTGACTTTTGATTCTCAAATGGATATGAAAAAATTGGATTAAAAATGCTATGAGCAGGCTTTCCAGGTATCTCAGTGGTAAAGAATCTGCCTGCCAATGCAGGAGACACCAGTTTGATCCCTGATCCAGGAAGATCCCACATGCCTCAGAGCAGCTAAGCCTGTGTGCCACAACTGTTGAGCCTGTCCTCCAGAGCCCAGGAACCGCAAGTACGGAAGCCTTCATGCTCTAAAGCGCATGCTCCACACACCAGAAGCCACAGCAACGAGTAGCCCCACTTATCACTACTAGAGAAAAGCCCGCACACCAACGAAGACCCAGAACAGCCCAAGATAAATAAAATCATTTTTTAAAATGCTATGAGCAAAAAACAATGCTATGAACATCCACACCCATGTATTTATCATGTAATTACAGGAAGAGGCAATAAGAGGACATTGTAAGAGGAGGTTGTATGACTGGCCAATGACTAATACCTTCTACTGTTAAACTAATATCTCCAAAGCAACACTGATACTGGCAGCAAGAATCATGTGTTTAATAACCATTTATGGAGCACTAAGGATGTGGAAAACACCAAACTGGATACAATATTTAGGAACAAATGCATCTATGTCAGCGACAGAACATGGCCATGCTTGCTTTCCGAGAATCTGAGATCACAGATGATGGGCATTTCCATGTCAAAAAGAGGTTCCAGGGAATTCCCTGGCAGTCCAGTGGTTGAGACTCCGCACTTCCACTGCAGAGGGAACAGGTTCCATCACTGGTTGGTGAAATAAGATTCCACATGCTGTGCAGCGCAGGTTCCCTACCACCACCACCACCCCCGCCCCACCCGCCACCTCTGCTAAAAAAGAGAGATTCCAAAAAGAGCATAATGAACAGAATCAGTCTTTTTCCCCCAATATTGCTTTCATAACTGTGACCTTTCTGCTCCTACCTATTAATATTTAGGCAAAAAGAGGTAGCCTCAATGACTTTTGTCACAAATACAGATAGTATAGAAACACAAAATGTGGATGTCAGGACAAGGGCATTTTCTACTGCCCTGGATACTACAGTCCCATTAGTGCAAGATGAGGAATGGGTGGAGGACAGATAAATCAAAGCCTGGAGTCTAAAGATAAATTATTACACGTCATCTGTAACTTGGCTCCCGGGTGATCTCACCTAAGCATTCCAAATCAACACACATCATCCTTGTTCTCCAAGGTAGGAAAGCAGACTCCATAAACCATATCAGAGTACTACTGATCAAAGAGGAGGGGAAAGTCCAAGGCTGTTATGCTGAGTTATCAACATGAATTTCACATATCTATATATTGAGATTTTTAATTCAAAATAAATAGTAGGACATAGAGTTAAAACGTTTTATGTCTTTATATAATCGTTTCTAGGCAAAAAGATCTAAGCAGTAACCTTGAGGCCTAGACTTGAGCTTCCTTGACTCCTTGTATGCTTCTTAAGTCTTTAATGGTGGGAGCAGGTTTCTGGCCACTGCAGGGTACACAGGGCACTGGGAGGAGCAGCAACACTGCTTGAAAGATACTGAGCAGAAAACTTCCTAGGACCAAGGATGCAGGAAGGAAAGAAGGGAGGGCAGAGAGAAGATGGGAGGAAGAGGAGAAGAAAGAACGACGAAAGAAAGAAATGAACCTAACAAGTTCCATCCATCTCAGGGAGTAATGATGTAAAACACTGAGTTGAAGGAGCTCTGAGAAATAGCCCTTCCACTCATACTGGCCTCTGGGTGATGGCGGGGGTAGGGGGCGGGGGTGGGCGGGGCAGTGGTGTCTGTATCAATTAGCTGAGAAACATGGTGCTGACCTGTATGAAACAGGATGCTGCGAGAACACTCGATTTCAGACATCAGGCTTCCAGTGCCCAGGGCCACTTCTGGGGGTACCAAGCTGCAAACAGATGAGTCTTAGACATGAGTCTTTGACACTCTCCTTGCTCCCTTTATATAAAATACCTTCTAATTTTCTCCTCTCACTTGGGCAGTCCCCATCGGAAGAGACATAAGTGGCATGAAAGGCAGCTAGGAGTGAGTGGGTGTGTGGAAGGGAGGTGGGAAATGGCCCCATTCCTGGACATGGGTTCAGCAGGGTTTATTCTGGGCAAGCCAGAGCTCACAGACCTTGCTAGTGTCTGACCAATAAGGTCAGAGCTCATGCCACGTTTAACAAAAAGGAAGTTTATCTTTTACCAGGTTCTTCTTCCAGGTACCTCTGAGAATCCTTGAGGACTACTTGCCTGCTCCCACCTCTGCACTGGCCACTGTCTGTTCTCAGGGAGCAGCGGGAAGCCAGGCTCAGCTCTCAGCAGGTCACCTCTCCCGTCTCATAACTACCTTCCTAGGCTGCTACCAGACTTCACTTCCTGCTTAATTTACTCCAACCATCCATACACAAAGCCTCAAAGATAAGAAGGCTAGGGCTACAGAAGAGAATCACAATATAACAAACAGTATTTTCCCAAAAAAGAATTCGGCTCCCAAGTCCTGCAGCCCTAGGTTGCATCCATTCTATGTCACTTAGAATCAGAATTTTTTGTTTCCTTTGGTTCAAAATTTCTATTGTGGAATTACGATGGGCAGACCCAAATCTCTTTATCTAAGAGAAGGCCCTCGACCTCTGCAGGTGCTGTCAGCTGCATCACACCTTCTATTTGTATCTGCCAAGATGAGACAGAGAGACAGAGAGAAGTAGTATGAAGATGCTGAGAAGGAGGAGATGAGAAAAATTCAGTATGTAACATCAGCACTGTGCTTCCAAGTTCAGAACTGTCTCCTAATATTAACATTCTAGCTTTATTTTATTTATGTAACATCATTTCTCCATAATAAGTTATCTCCTTACAAGAAAAACTGAAGGACTATCAGTGGGAATTTGAACCAAGCTACAATTTTTGTAACATGAGGCCATACAGTATGTTCTTTTAAGGAAGATGCTAGGCCTGCCTTATCTCTGAAGAAAAAAAAAACAATGAGACTGCCCTGTTTACTGAGATTGCTAAGATAATAAATCGATATTATGAGTCCCATTTTAATGTGTTTGAGTGGAATCTGTTGAAGCAGAAGGGACATTATGGGGAAAAGGCTTAGGGAGTGAAATTAGATTTTTCATACCTGGAGTAGGAGCTGCTCAGATAGCAGAACAATCCTGCAAAGCCATTCATCAGGCAGCAATGCAGCAAAAAAAGACAACTCTTCTCTTAGATGAGAGGATGGTCCGGGACAGCTCTGTGACTGCAGTTGACAGAATGTCATATTCCAGATATTGGGATGACTGAATAACTAATGTGCAAGCCTTTATAGCCCAGAATAAGCATTCTAAAATACAAACTGTCTTTGACTTAATATTATCAAAAATCAGAATTTTAAAGTGTCATCACATGTTGGCTGTACACCAGGGCCATAATATACAGTGATGTCTGCTTATACCAGAGGCTTTCTGTGGGTATGAGATAGTCCCAACACCAGTCACCACTGAAGCGCCAAGTCAGAGATCACACACGTATTTAAGATAGAAAAGCCACAACTGGTATAAAAATAAAGCAAGGAGATTGCTAGTAAACAAAGTTCAACAGAATACAGTTGGCCCTTGAACACTGGGACTGAACTGTGTGGGTCCACTTGTACAGGATATTTTTCAGTAGTAAACACTGCAGTACCACCCTGTCAGTGGTTGGTTGAATATGCAGATGCTGAGAAGTTGAGGATATGGAGAACTGACCATAAGTTATATATGGATTAACCCCCATGTTGTTCAAGGGCCAACTGTAATTGCAACAAAAGCAGCTCTACAGTAGGTAGGTCATAAGGGGCCAAAGCCCCCTTTGGCAGACAGGGATGTTTGAAACTATAAACATTTGGAGAGCATTTCCGAGAGAGGAGGTAAAAGGTAGCCTCAAGGTAAAAATGTTAATTTGGCAAAAGGCTGTTGACAAGATGACAAAAGCTTTTGAGGAGAAGAATGATATGATGTCAATGGTTTTCTTAGGGTGATGACTTAGAAAGAACTACAGAGTGAAACCAGGTTTCATCTTTGTTTTGTTTTTCTTGAAGGAGGAATATCTATGCTCATAAAAATGCTGGAGAAGAATTAAAACTAATGATTTAAGCTTTGGTAAATCAAGACTCCGTTCCTGAAAATGAAGGAAAGGGGAGAGGACAGTACAGAGGCCTTGATATTGAAGTGGAGAGGAGGTGGGTTGGGGACGTGACACTTCCCACCAGCTCTCCAATGTCTCCTGCCCTAGGGCCCCAAGATCCAGTTTCCCATCCCTAATCCTACCCCACCACACCTCCCCTTAACATGTTCCCTGCAATCCATTCCTCCCCATTTTCTACTTTGCGAAGTAAATGGATCAGCAAAGGCTTTTGGGGACACTCTGCCTCCTGTACATGTCTTTCATTCATTTATTTATACATTCTTAATTCCATTTATAAAGATCATTTTCTACGTTCCTAGGGATGTAAGGCAAGCAAGACAAAATCCTTGCCTTCACGGAGCTTGACTTTGAAGGAAAAATGCACATTTCAACAATAACCTTCTGAAGACAATGCCCAGCCTCTTCAGCTGACCCAGTTACTTGAAGAGTGAAATTTCCAGGGAGGGTAGGAGATGGAGTGACAGTATGAGAGATGCCTCTCCAGTCACACTGAATACACATTGGTCCCTTGGTGGCTGGAAGAATAGTGATCGTCTAGGTAATAAGTCCATGGAACGCATACATGAAAAGCGAAGATAACAGAACCTGTCCATCTTGAAGACATGTTAGCAAGCTAAACAAACCTCTAGGGAGGACTTTATGTGCCCACAAAGGGGCAGTGGTTTTCCCACCCTGATTTTCCACCAGTAGCAAGTGCTTCCCTCCCTCTATCCTTCTCTTCTTGTCACATTCCTGGTCTGCTGTGTGCTTTTCATTTTCTCCACACTCTCCTGCCCAGGATCACCCTCTCCCTCTGATTTGTGTTTAAGCTCAGTAAACCATTTCTAATCTCTGCCAGGCGGTAGAGGGTACAGGTGAAGAGCACAGACTTAAGTGAAAAGGCTCAAGTTGGTCTCTGAGTCCTTGAGCAATGACCATCTCTAAGTCTCAGCTTTCTTGTCTGCAAATGCAGATAATAACACCTACCTTGTGGCCTGCTTCTGAGAATTAAAAAGCGATGTTTCTGTCAAGTCTTCACGAAATGTCAGCACCTGGCAATCACAAATAAAGGTTACTTATTAGGTGACAATGTGACCAGATAAAGCAGCTGATGTCAGCCCACGCAAACCCTGACCAGTTTGGGCTATTGAGTGAAGTTTAAAAAAAAAAAGAATAAAAGAGCATTAAACATCAGGATAAATTACACAGCCCTTCTGGATCAGCCTTCTATTATGTTTACCTAGAATGAACCAGAGGCCAGAAGGAGAATAGTCCAGTTTTAACAGCAGTCAGCCTTGCTAGGGCCTCTGAGGTTGGCCTTAATAATAGTCATTATAGGAAATGCTGAGTCATCCAGCCCCCAGGGTGAGGCGGGAACTGAAATTCTCTATGGCAGTCCTCCCTTCCAGAGCCTACTCATCCACTCTGATCTCCTGACCCACTTACAGCTGACCTTTTCTTTGTCTCAGGCCTACTTATGTTCTCATCTCTTGCCCACTGATCCAACTGGTTATTTTCCTTCCATGGGCATGAACTTCCCAACCTCAGTTCTTGAGCCACAGCCAAATGGGCAGGTGCTCTTACCTGGGATTTTCCACCTGCTAATCAGGGGAGGCTCTGGGCAGAGAAAGGTGCTTTCTTCCTGGGAACATTGCTCAGGTTCTTTTTTTAAAAAGAGCTGAATGGGGAAAGGGGGAAACAGATTTAAAAACTTGCTCATAGTGGAAATGGATGAAAATGAAGGAAAGGGAAAAAATTAGATGTGTTTTGCAGAAGACAGATGAGTGCAACTACTCATCTGTTTCTATGATGAATTTCCTAATCTGATCTGTGCAGTCTGAGGGTGCTGCCAGAGTTATGGAGGTGGCTTGTCATTTCTTCTCTGTATAAATTCTCCTATAATAAATATCAGTGTTGGTAACTAATTGACCCTTGTTTTATGCAGTAGGACTGTGAGATGAACGGTTGGTTCTGATTTTCAGGCTGCAAACCTCTGAATCAGGCTGCAAATGTCCAGAGTTAGTGAGCTGGTCAACACCCTATGAAAATAGAGCCACACAGGAAATGCATTTCAGCATCTTCACTAACCAGAGAACCTGTGTTGACAAAAATACCTGCCCTTTGAAGTTCTGAGTGTACAGCTGCCAGCCCCACACTCCCTTCTAAGACTTCACTTCCTATTTCCTCAGTTGTGAAATGTGGAGTGGTTAGAAGTCTCATGAACAAGGTCTGAGTGGTCACAAAGGCCTCCTCTGTCCGCACTGCTCCTCTTGCAACCCTGACCACAGCCCCTGCAAGTGACAGGAGGTGGGAGTGGCCAGCAGTCCAAAGAGCAGCAGCCACCAATTCAGCCACTTCCTTCCCTCTTGGGTTCCAGTCTCTGACAAATGGCCTCAGCCACCTCCCCCCACCCAGTGATGCAAACACAGCCATCTGGTTGTGGGGATATGCACAGCCTGGCCGTGACATCTTTCTCCAAACTGACCATCAAGGGTGGCTGTAGCAAGGGGGAGAGCTTCCAGCCTGGCTGCTCCATGCATGACCCTACAGAAGGGCCACTGAAGAGGATCCCTTCCCAGCAAAGAGAGAGGGTGCAGCTCTCCACAAGAGACACGCACCCCCTACTCTCCTCTCTGGCTCATGGAGGCCATGCTGTTAGCCAGCACTTTAAAAAACTTACAGGCTTCCCTGGTGGCTCACTGGTAAAGAATCTGCCTGCCAATGCAGGGGACATGGGTTTGATCCCTGGTCTGGAAAGATCCCACATGCCATGGGTCATGTACACCCACGAGCCACAACTACTGAACCTGTGCTCTAAAGCTCGGAAGCTGAAACTACTGAGCCCGTGCTGCACTACTGGAGTCCCTGCTTCCTAGAGGCCATGCTCCACAAGAGAAGCCACTGCAATGAGAAGCCTGCACATCGCAACTAGAGGATTGCCTCCATTTGCCTCAACTAGAGAAAAGCCTGCACAGCAATGAAGACCCAGCACAGCCATAAATAAAGAAATATTATTTTGGTGCAAAAGTAATCATGGTTTTGCATTGTTGAACTTTGCCATTTGCTATGAGAATACATTCTTAAATAAATGTGGTTATGTTATACATCATCATTTTAATGCACATTTTTTACTTTATGGTTTTTTGTTTTTTTTCTTTTGCTGATGACTTATTACTTCCTGTTTATTTTATATTTATTTAGACTAGGGAAATCAGTTCAGTTCAGTCGCTCAGTCATGTCTGACTCTTTGCGACCCCATGGACTGCAGCATGCCAGGCTTCCCTGTCTATCACCAACCCCCAGAGCTTACTCCAGCTCATGTCCATTGAGTCAGTGATGCCATCCAATCATCTCATCCTTTGTCATCCCCTTCTCCTCCCGCCTTCAATCTTTCCCAGCATCAGGGTCTTTTCCAGTGAGTCAGTTCTTTGCATATTGGAGTTTCAGCTTCAGCATCAGTCCTTCCAATGAATAGGAAATGATGTTAGACAAAAAGCAAATTTGAGTGATTTTCTTATTCAAGCTCAAAATGAATCATAAAGCAGCAGAGACAACTTGCAACCTCAACGCATTTGGCCCAGGAACTGTGAACAAACGTGTAGTGCAGTGGTTGTTCAAGAAGTTTTGCGAAGGAGACAAGAGCCCTGAAAATGAGGAGCGCAGTGGCTTGCCATTGGAAGTTGACAATTGAGAGGATCACTGAAGCTGATTCTGTTTAAAAATATATTATTCTGTTAAAACTATATGAAAAGTTGCTGAAGAACTCCATGTTGACCATTCTATGGTCATTTGGCATTTGGAGCAAGTTGGAAAGGTGAAAAAGCTTGATAAGTGGGTGCCTCAGGAGCTGACTGAAAATCAAAAAAATCATCTTTTTGAAGTGTCATCTTCTTTTACAACAACAAACCATTTCTCAATCAGATTGTGACTTGTGGCAAAAAGCGATAACCAGCTAAGTGGTTGGACCAACAAGAAGCTCCAAAGCACTTCCCAAGGCCAAACTTGTACCAAAAAAAAGGTCATGGTCCCTGTTTGGTGGTCTGCTGCCTGTCTGATCCACTACAGCTTTCTGAATCCCAGCAAAACCATTGCATCTGAGAAGCATGCTCAACAGAAGGCACCAAAAACTGCAAGACCTGCAGCTGGCGTTGGTCAACAGAAAGGGCCCAATTCTTCTCCACGACGTGCCTGACTACACGTCACATAACCAATGCCTCAAAAGTTGGACGAATTGGGCTACAAAGTTTTGCCTCATCTACTGTATTCACCCAAGCTCTTGCCAACCAACTACCACTTCTTCAAACATCTTGACAACTTTTTGCAGGGAAAATGCTTCCACAATCAGCAGGAGGAAAAAAATGCTTTCCAAGAGTTCATCGAATCCCTAAGCATAGATTTTTACACTACAGGAATAAACAAACTTATTTCTTGTTGGCAAAAATGTGTTGACTGCATTGGTTCCTAATTTGATTAATAAAGATGTGTTTGAGCCTAGTTATAATGATTTAAAATTCACAGTCCAAAACTGCAATTACATTTGCACCAACCTAGTAAAGACCTGTCATCTGCTCACTAGGTCCTAAAAGTTCTGATTTACTCCAACACTTGTGCCAAAGAGCAAGTCCTCAGTTTTCATTCTTATTCACATTTGTTTGCAGGCTGATTTTTCTTCGGGTCCTGGTCGGTGTGTTCATATCAATTCTTTTGGTTGTTAATGAAATGAACCAACATGAATTCATTTAGTTAGTTGGATTTTTTGTTGTGGATTATTGAGAAATGGGACAGAATCAGGGAAAGAGAAAAAAATTTTAACTGTTAAAGGTTATAAAAATGATCATTTTATTAACATTTTCTGATTATAAAACTACGACATAATCATTTTACAAGATATGACAAGCCCAGGAAAGTTTAAAATGCCAAGATAAAAAGCACAATAATCTCAACACCCCACAGTAATAACTGTCCACATTTTGATATACTGATAGTTCCTTCCAATCCCTTTTTCCTACAATCTTTAGTGGGAATAGGAGGCCTGTTTTTATTAACAACACTCTTCAGCCAAAACAGGCACTGTGCTAGAAGACTGACATAAATATTTGCTTGCGTTTCCAGCAACTTGGAAACATAGGTGTTGCTGAAATTGTGGAAACTGAGCCCCAAGAAGATAAATTAATTCAAATCCAAGTTAGTTCAAATCACTCCCAAAGCAAAATTTTCTAAGAAGTGGACTCCAAAATGAAGCCTGCTAGTGAATTTTACAGAGAGAATGAAATGATGAGAGGAATGTAGGAAGGTTGATGCTATTCTTAGTGAGAGTTTGATCTATCGGGTTTATTATGGAATTTGACCTACTAAAAGAAATGTCTTCATTTGTATAATGCCATTTGAAAAAGAGAGACATTTCTAAATCCCAAACATTCACTGCTGGTCATTATAAGCTGACTAGAAAGAACTGGAGACATACTTCTGAAATATCTGCAAAGCAGCTCAGCTGGAAGCTTGTACACAAAAGGAGAAAGAGTAAATCGTTAGAGTTTGGGCCACAGTCACACAGCACGAAGCTGGGCAATGTCTTGGCTGCTGGGGACTGCCAGCTGCAGATAAAGCCCCAGTGATGGGGTCCTGGGCTATTGGCCAGACATGAATAGCAACAATGAGGACAGAAATATAGCTGGAGACAGAAATATGCTAAAATCATCTGGGCTCAGACAAAAATATTTATTTAGCAATTCCTGTACTAGTCTACTACTAGCTTTGGAGCAGTAAAGAAAGAACATCCAAGAAACAGCTTCTTTCATTTGCAGCAGCATGGATGGACCTAGAGATTATCTTATTAAGTGAAGTCATACAGAGAAAGACGAATATCATATGATATCACTAATATGTGCAATATTACAAAATGATTTAAATGAACTTACTTACAAAACAGAAACAGACTTACAGACATAGAAAACAAACTTGTGGTTACCAAAGGGGATAGCTGGGGGGTGGGGAATAAATTAGGAGTTTTGGATTAATATATACATACTACTATATACTGTTCATGGGGTTCTCAAGGCAAGAATACTGAAGTGGTTTGCCATTCCCTTCTCCTGTGGACCACATTCTGTCAGACCTCTCCACCATGACCCGCTCATCTGGGGTTGCCCCACGGGCATGGCTTTAGTTTCATTGAGTTAGACAAGGCTGTGGTCCGTGTGATCAGATTGGCTAGTTTTCTGTGATTATGGTTTCAGTATGTCTGCCCTCTGATGCCCTCTTGCAACACCCACCATCTTACTTGGGTTTCTCTTACCTTGGACATGGGGTATCTCTTCAGGGCTGTTCCAGCAAAGCGCAGCTGCTGCTCCTTACCTTGGAGGAGGGCCATCTCCTCACAGCCACCCCTCCTGACATTGAACGTGGAGTAGCTCCTCTCGGCCCTCCTGTGCCCCCGCAGCCACCGCTCCTTGGATGTGGGGTTGCTCCTCTTGGCCGCCACCCCTGACCTCGGGCGTGGGGTAGCTCATCTCGGCTGCCACCCCTGACCTCGGACATGGGGTAGCTAGTCTCAGCTGCCGCCCCTGACCTGAGATGTGGGGTAGCTCCTCTAGGCCACTTCTGTGCCATTGCAGCCTGGCATTCTCAATCGCCGCCCCTGACCTTGGGTGAGGGGTAGCTCCTCTCGGCCATGCTTCTGCGCAGTCCGTCGCAGCCGGCGTGGGAATCCCTTAGAAGAAATGGAGTAGCCATCATGGTCAACCAAAGAGTCCAAAATGCACTACTCGGATCCAATCTCAAACACGACAGAATGATCTCTGTTCATTTCCAAGGCAAATCATTCAATATCATGGTAATCCAAGCCTATGCCCCAACCAGTAACACTGAAGAAGCTGAAGTTGAACGGTTCTGTGAAGACCTACAAGACCTATTAGAACTAACACCCAAAAAAGATGTCTTTTTCATTATAGGGGACTGGAATGCAAAAATAGGAAGTGAAGAAACACCCGGAGTAACAGGCAAATTTGGCCTTGGAGTACAGAATGAAGCAGGGCAAAGGCTAATAGAGTTTTGCCAACAGAATTCACTGGTCATAGCAAACACCCTCTTCCAACAACACAAGAGAAGACTCTACACATGGACATCACCAGATGGTCAACACCGAAATCAGATTGATTATATTCTTTGCAGCCAAAGATGGAGAAGCTCTATACAGTCAGCAAAACCAAGACCAGGAGCTGACTATGGCTCAGATCATGAACTCCTTATTGCCAAATTCAGACTTAAATTGAAGAAAGTAGGGAAAACCACTAGACCATTCAGGTATGACGTAATCAAATCCCTTATGATTATACGGTGGAAGTGAGAAAGAGATTTAAGGGACTAGATCTGATAGACAAAGTACCTGATGAACTATGGACAGAGGCTCGTGACATTGTACAGGAGACAGGGAGCAAGACCATCCTCATGGAAAAGAAATGCAAAAAAGCAAAATGGCTGTCTTGGGAGGCCTTATATATAGCAGTGAAAGAAGAGAAGTGAAAAGCAAAGGAGAAAAGGAAAGATATAACCATCTGAATGCAGAGTTCCAAAGAATAGCAAGAAGAGATAAGAAAGCCTTCCTTAGTGATCAATGCAAAGAAATAGAGGAAAACAATAGAATGGGAAAGACTAGAGATCTCTTCAAGAAAATTAGAGATACCAAGGGAACATTTCATGCAAAGATGGGCTCGATAAAGAACAGAAATGGTATGGACTTAACAGAAGCAGAAGATATTAAGAAGAGATGGCAAGAATACACAGAAGAACTGTACAAAAAAGATCTTCACGACCCAGATAATCACGATGGTGTGATCACTGACCTAGAGCCAGACATCCTGGAATGTGACGTCAAGTGGGCCTTAGGAAGCATCACTATGAACAAAGCTAGTGGAGGTGATGGAATTCCAGTTGAGCTATTTCAAATCCTGAAAGATGATGCTGGGAAAGTGCTGCACTCAATATGCCAGCAAATTTGGAAAACTCAGCAGTGGCCACGGGACTGGTAAAGGTCAGTTTTCATTCCAATCCCAAAGAAAAGCAATGCCAAAGAATGCTCCAACTGCACTCATTGCACAATTGCACTCGTCTGACATGCCAGTAAAGTAATGCTCAAAATTCTCCAAGTCAGGCTTCAGCAATATGTGAACCGTGAACTTCCTGATGTTCAAGCTGGTTTTAGAAAAGGTAGAGGAAGCAGAGATCAAATTGCCAGCATCCACTGGATCACTGAAAAAGCAAGAGAGTTCCAGAAAAACATCTATTTCTGCTTTATTGATTATGCAAAGCCTTTGACTGTGTGGATCACAATAAACTGTGGAAAATTCTAAAACAGATGGGAATACCAGACCACCTGACCTGCCTCTTGAGAAACCTGTATGCAGGTTAAGAAGCAACAGTTAGAGTTGGACCTGGAACAACAGACTGGTTCCCAATCGGGAAAGGAGTATGTCAAGGCTGTATATTGTCACCCTGCTTATTTAACTTATATGCAGAGTACATCATGAGAAATGCTGGGCTGGAAGAAGCACAAGCTGGAATCAAGATTGCCGGGAGAAATATCAATAACCTCAGATATGCAGATGACACCACCCTTATGGCAGAAGTGAAGAGGAACTAAAAGGCTTCTTGATGAAAGTGAAAGAGAAGAGTGAGAAGGTTGGCTTAAAGCTCAACATTCAGAAAACTAAGATCATGGCATCTGGTTCCATCACTTCATGGCAAATAGATGGGGAAACAGTGGAAACAGTGTCAGACTTTATTTTTCTGGGCTCCAAAATCACTGCAGATAGTGATTGCAGCCATGAAATTAAAAGACGCTTACTCCTTGGAAGGAAAGTTATGACCAACCTAGACAGCATATTAAAAAGCAGAGACATTTCTTTGCCAACAAAGGTCCGTCTAGTCAAGGCTATGGTTTTTCCAGTGGTCGTGTATGGATGTGAGAGTTGGACTGTGAAGAAAGCTGAGCGCCAAAGAATTGATGCTTTTGAACTGTGGTGTTGGAGAAGACTCTTGAGAGTCCCTTGGACTGCAAGGAGATCCAACCAGTCCATACTAAAGGAGATCACTCCTGGGTGTTCATTGGAAGGACTGATGCTAAAGCTGAAACTCCAATAATTTGGCTACCTCGTGTGAAGAGTTGACTCATTGGAAAAGACTCTGATGCTGGGAGGGATTGGGGGCAGGAGGAGAAGGGGACGACAGAGGATGAGATGGCTGGATTGCATCACTGACTTGATGGACATGAGTTTGAGTGCACTCCTGGAGTTGGTGATGGACAGGGAGGCCTGGTGTGCTGCGATTCATGGGGTCGCAAAGAGTTGGACACGACTGAGTGACTGAACTGACTACTATATATAAAACAGAGGGGAAATAAGGAACTACTCTAAAACACAAGAAATTATATTCGATATCTTATCCTATAATGGAAAAGAATCCGAAAAAATACATATATATAAAGAATACATATATATATACACACACACAAACTGAATCACTTTGCTGTATACCTGAAACTAACACAACACTGTAAATTATCTATACTTCAATTTTCTATGCTTTTACTGAAAAATTTTTTAAATTCTTTGTCTTTAAAAAGTTGGAATATAGTTGATTTACAATGTTATCTTAGTTTCAGGTGTAAAGCAAAGTGAGTCAGTGATACATATAAATATATCCACTCTTTTTTAGATTCTTTTCCCATATAGGCCATTTCACAGTACTCCTAGAGTTCCCTGTGCTATACACTAGGTCTTTATTAAACTTCAAATTTTTTAAAAAAGAGAGAGAGAGAAAGAAATGGCTTCATTGCCCACAAAGTGCTTAATTCATTCAACAAATATTTATTGAGTTCTTACCATATGCCAAACAGTGTGAGCTGTTTGGATCATCAGTGAACAAAACAAATACCAACCCCCACCCAATGGAGCTGACTATTCAGTTGGAAAAGATAGAAAACAGAAAGCAACCAGTAAATTGAGGCAAGCTGTACAAATTCCACAGCTTTCCATGGTTATAGTATGAAGAGGAAGCCTTACCAGGAAAGCTCACAAGTGGACGCTCAAAAAGGAAACATACATGGTCCTTCAATCATTTATTCACATGAAATTTATTTATTTTCAATGTTAGGGTTTGCTTTTATTTTCCTCTTTCATTTCATTTTATTATTAGTTTTAACATTTGTAAGCTGTTTCCACTGTTCACTATATTTAGAGAAGTGTAACCTCCTCCTCTGGAGAAGGCAATGGCACCCCACTCCGGTACTCTTGCCTGGAAAATCCCATGGACAGAGGAGCCTGGTAGGCTGCAGTCCATGGGGTCGCTAACAGTCGGACACGACTGAGCGACTTCACTTTCACTTTTCACTTTCATGCATTGGAGAAGGAAATGGCAACCCACTCCAGTGTTCTTGCCTGGAGAATCCCAGGGACCGGGGAGCCTGGTGGGCTGCCGTCTCTGGGGTCGCACAGAGTCGGACACGACTGAAGCGACTTAGCAGCAGCAGCAGCAGCCTCCTCCTCTGTCTTACTGGTCCCTTTCTCCTGCTCCTTCTAGGAGATCATATTTACTAACTCTTTGAGAGCCAGCTACTGTTTTAATTTCTCTCTTATCTACTAATTTTGTATTTATTCCATGACCTTTGTTTTGGGCAAAAATAAGAAAACATTTTTATTTCCTTATACAAAAGGTAGGGCTCTATACCTGTTATTTACTTATCTAATCTTGGTTCTGAATCTTGCAAAAGCAAGCTCCTAAAAAGAGAGCCATTTTTTTTAACGGTTTTTCTATTTTTTACGTAACAAGTTCTCTATTGATGGATATTTGGATTGTTTATAGTCTTTTGCAATTATAAACAAGGGCAGAATGAATAAGTCTCTGCACATAGTCATGAATTTATAGAGACTCTTAAAAATAGAACTGCTAAGTCAACAGGCAAATGCATGTGCAGCTGTATCAGTTAATTCCAAATTACTTTCCATAGAGGGTGGACCATTTTGAACTCCCAGCAATTATGAGAATGCTTGTTTCTCCACAGCCTCACCCACAGAGGGTACTATCAAACGTTTTGAGTTTTGCCAGTCAGATAGGTGAGCATTTGTATTTTAAAACAGTTATAATTTAATTTTCTGTTAATATAAGCAAGATTGAGCAGCTGTTTAGATACATAAGGGACATTTTCTGTTTGTGTTTTTTTTTTTTTTTCCTTTTTGAACAAATTGTTCATATCTTTTGTTCAGTGTGCTTTTTTTTTTTTTTTTCCAGAGTTTTCCTGAGTATTCTTATTTGGAATCAGCTTTTCTGATTCCAGTTGGGGGGAAAAGGTCACTTTTAACACAGTCATCATAAATGTTCATATTAGCTTGAGGAGAACTGGCATCTGGCACTGTGCTGTTTGATCCAAGAATGTGGTGTGTCTCCCTGTTTGTTCAACTCTACTTTTGTCCTTCACAGGAGAGCTTTGAAGTTTTCCTCCTATCTGTTTGTGCATTTCTTTGTACTCATTTGGCAAAACCACAACAGGATGCAGCTGAACTGAACGTCGTTGGAGAAAAGCCCATGATCATACTGACTGGTCTTACTTTACATTTATTACCACAAACCTCAAGCAGTACCTTTGTGCTCATGGGCAGTCACACTCCTGCCTTTCAGCCTCCTGCTCCTCTAGACAGCTATTCACACTCTGTCTTTCTCTCCTCCCCTATTCTCACTCAGCTCACCAAGAAAACCACACACAACAATAAAGAATAAATCAAAAGAGAACTTCTGCAGCTTTCCCACAGGAAAATAATGCCAGCCACCCAAATTCAAACCTACTCACATACCCTCCTGCTGGGGAAAAAAAAGATACAGATTAATACAGAGAGAGAGAAAAGCTTGTACCTTCAGAATAACTAGGAGACAGAATAAGGCAAATTTTAATTTAGATGTAAATAGGAAAGTAGAAATCCAGAGCAGCAGTCACTCAGAGTTTACCCCGGAACATCACACTTGTGAGAACTGGGTAGAAGAGAAGAGAGAGCAGCGGGGTAGCAGAACCTAAGAACCTAAATAACATCAGCTGGGGTTCACCACCAGCAGGAGAGAGGGGGGAATCAGGTCTAAGATGGTGAGCTGGTTCACGCTCCTCCACTGAGCTCTCCAGGGAAGGGCTGATCTTATCCAAGTGTGTGTGGTCCATCTTGACCAGTGCAAGGAGACTGGGGGATGCCCAGGAAGGCAGGTCACAGCCAGAATGAGGGTTCCTGCATCACTCCAGGCAAGTCTAGGGTATGAGTGAAGGCTTGATTTCCATGACTGAGGCCTCTTCTAAATTCAGTTGATGGGGATGAAGGCCTAGAGAATTGACAGTCACACTCGGAAAACAAGACAAACACCAAGCAATTAATAACCAAGACAGAATGATACAGCTTATATTTACACACTGATATATCTGTTAAATTATGCAGTAGAGACAAGTCAGGAATAGTCCAGTATACAATAAGGTGCTAATCAAAGGATGCAGAGGTAAATAAGAAAGATGGTTGAGAATGCACATGTGTCCTGAGCTGGAACCATCAGGTCATGGGTATCTTGATGAGAAATGGAGCTTCAAGGTAGATTCTTACCTCTGGCATAAAAATTAAGGAGACTTTTACCAAAGGGACCTAAAAATGAAGGTCAGAGGGTGTACATTGGTGATCATAAGGTATCTGATGGACGTGTTTCCAAAAAAGGTCTCAATTTAGCCAGCAGAGGGCAAGAGAACACAGAAATTGTTCCAGAATTTATGGTTTTATAAATGTTTGGAATTGAAGGACGGTAGATAGGTATGTCTTTGCAAAAGCAAACAACAAAAATAATCACAAATGTAGCCATTTTGAAAAATAATATATTTAAAAACTGCATGTCTAAAGCAGAGATTGATTACTGTTGATGTTTCAACAAATTCTTGCTGTTTTAAAATTGAAAGTCACACTTTCTTTAAATGGTACATGCATTTCTTTATAGATCCTTAAATGCTTGACAAAAATATAAGAATATGTCTGAATAATATGACCTAACATTTTGAGAAACACTCTTGTCTGAAGATCCCATAAAGGCTCTAAAACTTCAATAAACATACATAGCAGTGATTAATATAAGTCTCAGAAACAGATATCTCGGAAGAACTTAATGCTATTGTCAATACAACATGTTTGGTAAAATGGGCTAACAAATGTCAAAATGTTAAATGGGTTGTTTATTAAAAACAAACCTGTTTAATCTACCAGCTAAGTAAAAATGGAGGCAGAACTAGTGAGAACTGCCCTTTCTAGTAGATAGAGAGCAAGAGCAGGCTTGGACCTCAGCAAACTCTTGAGGCCACCGGCTACATGTCTGCTCCCTCCAGGGTCCATCAGCTCTTCTCATGCTGCAAAAACAATCTTTACTATTCAAATGAAGTTTTAAACCCACAGACTCCAGACCCACATATAGAAATTGCAGCAAAGTTCCTCCAGGTGTTTAATATGTGCCAGTGTGCCATTCACACAGTTAATTTGAGGATGGCAGGAGAGTATAAAGTCCCCCAGACTGGAAACCTAGAAACCAGGGTTCTGGCTCTAAGGTGGAGATTAACTGGGTAAACCACCAAACCTCTCTGGTCCACATAATTTTTCATCTATGAAAGAAAAGTATGAAAGCAGGTGATCTCAAAGATCCTAACCAACTCATAGATCCTAAAATACTGTTCATTTTGTTCCTGCCTTCTGTTTCCCCATCTCAGTTAACATGTGAGCTAATAAGAGTGCAAGATACTAGTCTCTGTACAGGAAAATGTGTAATTTAAGGAAAGACTCATGAAGGCAACGGAGTAGGCAATGGCAACCCACTCCAGTACTCTTGCCTGGAAAATCCCATGGATGGAGGAGCCTGGTAGGCTGCAGTCCATGGGGTCACAAAGAGTTGGACACGACTGAGCAACTTCACTTTCACTTTTCACTTTCATGCATTGGAGAAGGAAATGGCAACCCACTCCGGTGTTCTTGCCTGGAGAATCCCAGGGACGGTGGAGCCTGGTGGGCTACTGTCTATGGGGTCACACAGAGTTGGACATGACTAAAGTGACTTAGCAGCAGCAGCAGCAGCATGAAGACAAGATCCTGAGAAAATAAATCTCTACCAATAGACTTTCAAACCTGAAAGCAAGATATAAGGACATTCATTTTATTTTATTTTATATGCTGAGTGGAGGATTTTGGTGCTGTTCAAACCACATTTCAGAAGTCAGCTTCAGCTTGGAGATACAGCCTGCTTTTACATATCCATGAGTCTTACTGAGCCGTGATCCTTGGGGCTCTTAGGTCGTTGAACAATCAATGTAGCAACGAAGACAATTAACAGAAGGTAGGTCAGCTAGTTCCAATACTCCTGTAGGCTGTGTAGTAAGGAAGCATTATCTCCTGCCCATACTTTAGACCATCTGTACTGGCTGAAACATACTCAGTGCTAATGAACAGAAGAGTCAACCAAAGGGAGCTTAAACCATAAGGAACAAGAAGTTTAGAGCTGCTTTTCCAGGGTGGTTGGCAGCTCAGTGGTTTCATCCAGAGAATTAAAACCTGCTTGTCTCCAGATGTCTGCCAGGTCCCAGGCAGCCCAGCCTCACAAACCAGCTCTATAAGCAGGGAGGGATGAAAAGGCAAATGTAGCTTTCTTCTCCTGGATCTCTTGTTCTTCTCATGGAGGAAAAATACTTCCCCCATCCCTTGACTTGCTCTTATATTTCATTGGCCAGGACCAGATCACGTTTATTTCTAACAGTTCTAGAGGCTGGGAAGTCTAAGATCACAGTACCAACTGAATGAGAAATCCTCAACAAAATACTTACAAACCTAATTCAACAGCATTATAAAAGGATCATATACCATGATCAAGTGTAGCTTATCACTAGGATGCAATGATGAATCAACAATTACAAATCAATAAATGTGCTACACCACATTAACAGAATAAAGCAGAAAAATCTTGTGATCATTTAAATCAATGCAAAAAGAACATGTAAAAAGAATTTTTATTTTATATTGGAATATAGTTGATTTGGGGATTCCCGCATGGCTCAGTGGTAAAGAACCTGCAGGCCAATGCAGGAGACCTGGGTTTGATCCCTTCATCGGGAAAATCACCTGGAGAACAGAATGGCTACCCACTCCAGTATTCTTGCCAGGAAAATCCCATGGACAGAGGGGCCTGGAAGGCTATACAGTCCAGGCAGTTGCAAAGAGTCAGACACGACTGAGCATACACGCATGAAACAAACAGCTGATTTACAATATAGGTGAGAACAGTTGTTTCATAAAGGCACTAATCCCATTCACGAAGGCTGTGCCTTCATAAGCTAATTATTTGCCAGTGACTCCATTCCATATACCATCACACTGGGGATTAGGGCTTCAACATATGAATTTGGGGAGATAGAAGCATTCAGTTCCCAGCAGAGGAGTTTTAACATATTTTGTTTTCTGCTCTATTACTTAGCTTACTGGTTTTCTCTTGCCCTTTGGCTGAAAGAAAAGTCTCTGTGTTGAATAATCAGCCAAACTATTCCCAGGCAAGTGACTGGAGACACTTCCTCAGGAAGACTTTCTTGGCAGACAAAGTGCATCCTGTGTGTTTCCGCAGTGGCCCAACAGAGAGCAGCATTGCGCTGCTTACTCCCTCCTGGGGATGGAACCGCACCAGTTGTCAGATTAATTTCTTTCTTCTTTCTGAAACGCATAACACAGTTCATTCTGGCTCCTATCTATTCAAGAGTTTAGAGCCAGAACCTTAGACAAAGGGATTTTAATTGCATGCTGATAAAATGTCAAAACTATTGTGCATAAAGTAACTGTACAGTTTTAAAAAATAATGCATTCAGGATTACAAGAGAGATTTGCCCCTGTGAGTGAAATCCCATTTATAACCCATCAAAAAATCTGTAACCTTCAAGCAAATTCTTTGCTGTAAGCCATGAGACTGTGTCTACCTTTCAAATTGCACAGTAATACAGTACACTAAAATGAGCAGTTGGCAAATTTGGTTAACCTATTTTTAACTTGAAAGGGTGCTTTTACCTCCCTGTGAAAGCCTTAATGATGAGTAAGGGTCATTGTTTGGGAAAGTTGCTTATTTCACAGAAAACAGCTAGGGTGCCTCATGTTAAACCATGAGTAGTGTATCAGAAGGTCACCTTCTCTAACCATCTTTCTTTAAAAGGAAACACCCAAAGACAGCAAGGACATGGCATGACCTTCATGGTCATCCAAATGAGATAAAGAAGTATTCTAGGTTAAGGCAGAGATATTCAATCAAAGCATGGTACTGCCACTGGTACCCAGAATAGTCAAGATGGGCTAAAGGATTTATAGGACAGTTGATGAGACCATTGCTAATACCTAGAAACACAGAATCATCTCCCCAAAGGGAAGTTTTTGTTTCTGTTTGAGTAAGACATTTTCTACCAGGGAGTGATTAATGAGAGGCAAGATATAAATGGTCTTACCTATTTGTCAGGCAAACATGAGTATATATACACAAAAGTACCCTATTTCTATTTGAGGTGAGGAAGTGCCCTTCAGTCACCTAGCTTACTTTTCAGTCCAACTGACTCTTTTTGATTTCAGCAAAAGAGTTCATATACATCTTAGCTCTAAAAATCCTAACGAGTCTGAAGTTACAAAACAAACAAACAAAAACCCTACAAATACCTTGCATTCTCATTTTCAAATCACAAGCCTTTTAGCAGCTGGAATTCTTTCACTTGCAGCCCTTGAAAACCTCTAACTCTTCTGTTAGACCCTCCAGGGTATGCAGACGTTGCCTCATTATTTTGGTTAATGGTGATTGCAAATGAACCCCTAGGTCACATAAGTACACTCACCACGGCTTTACAGAAACCATGTGGCATGTCCTCGTGTGGCTAATGACACTCCCCACATGCATGTGTGTATTCCTAAGCTTGTCAGAGGTTGTAGCTGAGCAACAACTCCACTGAAGTTGTAACTGTCAATGCAAGATAAATGTTCAAATAGACTTGTCTACTGAAGTTTGGCATACTTGCAGAAAATTAGAAAAATATTAAGAGTGTAGGTCGATGACAGATTACTATGAGGAGGAGGAATACATTAGTAGGAGTTTGGGATTAAGATATCACACTACTATATATAAAATAGATAAACAACAAGAACCTGGTGTATAGCATAGGGAACTCTACTCTGTATTCTGTAATAACCTTTACAGGAAAAGAATCTGAAAAGGAATGGATATATAAATATGTATGTTATAAATGAATCACTTTGTCATACACCTGAAACTTATACAGCATCGTAAATCAACTATACTCCAATAACAAGGGGGGAGGTTGGTATAAATGTGATTTTGGTGAAGAAGGTATGTGCAACCAAGCATGTATCTCAGCAGAATGTTGTTACTAGTCATGAGAAACAGATTTCTTTTGAATGCTTTAGTGCTTTTCTAAGTATAGAAAGATGCAAGAATCCAAGTTCATAAAAAATTTCTCCTGAAAATATCTTATTACCTGGGGGCCAGTTCTGTCAGTTTTCCTATAGCACAAAGCATTTGGATTCTTACGCAGGATTTGGGGGAGATGGGGAAATTTTTTAATAAGAGAGGCTAGTGTTTCCAATGCAGGGGGCCCGGGCTCAATCTCTGGTCAGAGAACTAGGCCCTGCATGCCGCAACTAAGAGCCCACATGTGGCAACTAAGAGCCCGTAACTTAGCACCACAGCTATGACCCAGCGCAGCCAGGATAGAGAAAAAGAAATGTGAGAGGCTTATAGTAGGTGAGTCAAGTTCTTCCTGGAACTTCAAAGCAGGAAAATGAAAATGGTTGCCTGGACACCTTAACCATCCTAAGAACAGACAAAAGTACTTACTGAATATAGTCTATAGTCTAGGATTTCTCTGCAAGCTTCCTGAGCTGAAATAATCTGCCTCACTGGTTATCATTTATCTACCTGGCTCTGTCACAACACACCTGGAGTCAAGGATTTCATTCCAGAGGCCTCACTTTTAGAGGCAAGTGGCCCCAAAGCAATTTAAGAATTGTGAAGAGAAGAGGGAGAAAATTCCAAACCTTGATAAATGAGCAAGTGGATGGAACCCAGGATGTTGAGCCTGGAAGAGACTGAAGAGATGCATTTTCAGAGCTGAGGCCTGTCTCATGGTGGCAGTGCTTCCAAATGGCACACTACCCTCTGTGAGGGCTGGAGGCGGTGAAATTTGTCTTAGGAACCTTTGTGCTCCCCCAAGCTGTCTTCTCAGATAGAGGGTTATCCTCAGACATAATGGATGAGGCCATTCCCTGGTGGCGAGCTCCCTCTCCCTTGAAATGTCCAGTGTTGAGGAGAGAATAATTCTTCAGACATGGAACTCAAAGGTGGGCTGAGAAGCTAGCAAGGATGGACTTGCATATCTTAAGTCTAGTCCTCCAAGGTCTGCATCTCAAGAAGGAAAAATATTCAGAATTGAATCCTGGGGGAAAATGGGAGAGATTATGGTTTCTAATCCATAGTGAGGTCGGCCAGAATGGAAGAAAGAAATCCTAGCAAATCTAACCAGGTCAAATAGAATTCGATTTAATGATTTCAAGCTACTTTCAAGGCCTGCAAATTCCCATATTCCCTGTTGCTATTACCAATTGGGAATTCCAAAGGAATATATAGATTTCTGGTCCCGTGGCTCCTTGGTTTTTGGGGGTGAATGGTGGATAGTAGCAGAGCAGAGGCCCTAGAGTGTCAGAGAGAACCATGTGTTTTTCTCATCAGCCACTCAGTCGACTTCAAGATGTCGCTATGGAGACCTGTGGAACACAATTTTGAAATACAAGAAATCCAGACCAAAACTCTTTGGCAAGTAATATCTTAAATCTCATCTAAGAACTCTTACCTCCCACTTCTTGTCCTTGTTTTTCATAGCATCTGTAGCATATGTCAAGAACAGGCATGAAAAAGAAACTCTTTTTTTTTATGCCCTTTAGAAGAATCATTTCAAAACTTCTGTGGTGGATTGATGGCAGTGATTTAAATGGACGATGCACCCTCGTTCACCTCATCTTTTGCTGCAAGGGTGATCTACTGCTATTATCACAGGATCCTCAAGCTGTTTTATTTTAGTAATTTGTAGAGGTGATAAGTTTGAACTGATCCACTCAACACTTTTCTAACGAACACATATTGCAAGGCAGCCAGCTTAGCTTAGAAGTATAATTAATTCATGGAAGGGAGCAAATACGATGGATAAAGAAACAATCATTATAAACAATACTTATTGAAAGGTTGGTAGGTGCCAGGGCCCATTCTAGTGTTTTATTCACATGTATAATTTCATTTCATCATCACCGTAGTCTAAAGGAGATAAGAGCTATCATTATCCCTCTGCTATGGATGAGGAATCCAAGGCACAGAGAGGTCAAGTGACTATTCCAAAGGCAAACAGTTTGTAAGGGCTGCCATCTGGATGCTGCACCCATTATTTTATATTCATTCGCACAGTAACATAGTAATTCAGTGCTCCCAATAAGAGCCACTTTCTGGAGACAACCAGTTTGCTCTAATACATGCAATTCTAAAATTTCCGCAAATACCTAGACTGTCTGCCAAGCATTTAGGCTTTTGAAAACAGTAACAGAGCCAGGTGGGTCTGATTTGATGCAAATCTTGAGAATGAGCTCAAGGTTTCTTATTAATATTTTTTAGCATGCACTGATTTGTTTGACACCTTAAAACAACACTTGCAAATGTGTCTTAAGAGTGGATCTGTTACACTGCTGCTAAGTGCTGCTAAGTCACTTCAGTCGTGTCTGACTCTGTGTGACCCCCATAGACGTCAGCCCACCAGGCTCCCCCGTTCCTGGGATTCTCCAGGCAAGAACACTGGAGTGGGTTGCCATTTCCCTCTCCGTTACACTACTTTTCTCTTTAAGATAAAAAGTTCACTATATCAGTTGTGGGCTGTCATTAAGTTCAGTGTTCAATTTCTCTGAAGACAATATGTTTTTCCTGCCTTATAACATTCACTCTTCCTTCCTAGTTTCAATCTTGGCAAAATTTACACCAAATACTACCAGTCTTTTCATTCTGCCCGCCACCCCCGCCCCCACTGCCATGAGATTTGATTCCTCCCATTTTGCCCCTCCTTCTATCCATCTGACACAGCCTGGGCCAGGATAAGGGGCGCTGGCACATTTTAAATGAATTGGGACAAGTTAAAGTTAAGAATCAGATTTCTGAAACAACAAAGTGGGCATAAAAAAACAGGCCAGGCAAAGAGGTTTAGCTCTGAGAGAAATGTAAACTCTGCAGATCTTAATGTTTGTAGGAACAAAAGAAAGAAAGTCGCTCAGTCCTATCCGACTCTTAGTGACCCCATGGACTGTAGCCTACCAGGCTCTTCTGTCCATGGGATTTTCCAGGCAAGAATACTGGAGTGGGTTGCCATTTCCTTTTCCAGGGGATCTTCCTGACCCAGGGATTGAATCCAGGTCTCCCACATTGTAGGCAGATGCTTTACCACCTGAGCCACCAGGGAAGTCCACTAGGAACAAGGGCTCAGGTAAAACTAAAATTTACTTTTTATTGGGCTGGTCAAGATTTTCTCTGAGCTGTACTGAAGTCTGAGACTCTTTCTACCCAAATTTCCTTATTTTCCTCTCTCCTTTCACAGGTGTTAGATCTACTTGGTGGTCCAAAGGCTTTTCCTGCCCACTCCTGCTCCCTCTTCCCTGTGCCTTTCACAGGCATCTCCCCAAATAAATCTCTTGCACTCCCGACTCTGAATTGGCATTTGCTTCCTGCAAGACTCAAACGGGCACAATGTTCTAGTATTTAGTAACCATTTAGTCAACAGTGTAAAGAACTGGTATTGCATTTTACTCATGTTACATTTAGGCCTACATATAAACTACTGCAAACTATTTCTCGGCTACCGTATGCAATTGCTGTGAACTATGCTCTGGAACCACAGACTGGAACATGAGGAAAAGCAAGGACATGAGCACTCAGCACAACTGGAAAATGATCTTTCCCTGTGCGAGAACCTATTACATTCAAGTTATCTGACAGGAGGTACTCAACAGTTAATCTGTCTTCTCTTTACTACACATCTCTGCTACTCAAATCCTCATGCCAAAGCAGCACTGATCTCTAACATCTACTATAATCAAACACAGACTTTCAGGACACCCAGATGCCATCACCTGTTGCCTAAAAGCACTTTGGGCACGAGTTGTGGATAAGTGTTTACCTGGGTCCTGAATAGCATGAGAGTAGATGTATGATGTTATACACAGTACTACATCAGAGCTGAGCTCTGGATCCCAGTGACAGGATATTGTGTTTTTAATAAACTTATTTTTCTGTATCTGTGAAATACAGGTGTTGAAAGCACAGGGCTCAGGACACAAAACCATCTCACCTGGATCTAAGGATGGTGCTGACCTTTAACAATGGCATCCAAAGGACGAAAAGAGGGAGGCAGTCACAGCTGTTCCTGAGCACATAGAGAGGAAGCACCCGGGAGTCCAAAGGTCCTAGCCATACGGGGCTGCACTTGATCTTTGGCTTGCTCCAGCCGGTGGGAAAGCCAGGATAAGAGGGACTACACAAAAATGTTTGTTCAGGGAATACTTGCTGAATCAAAGAACCCAGCCAATCCAACAGTTTCCTTGACACTGTATCTTCTTCCATATTCTTCTTAACATTCTCCTACTCTTTCAAAAACCTCCTGAATACCTTCTTCCTTTGTGAACTCACTATTCAAGACACAGAGAAGCAACTACATCTTAATAATTAGTACAGGCTTTATATATGAAAGGCAGACTAATTACAGTTCAATTAGACCTAAAATGAAGATCATGCTATACTCTAAAAGTTCTTAAAAGTAAAATTCTATATTTATTTTGGTTTCATCATAAATATTCCACTATGAGCCAAGATGGAATAACAGGGACCATATTTATTCTCTCATCTTAAATAGGTAGAAAAAATGGAAAAAATATATAAAACAACTATTTTCACACATTGGAGAACAGGCAGAGCAGATCCATGACCTCTGAAAGAAAGGAAATAAACAAGGTCAGCCCTACAATTGTACCATACTACCTGGAGGTAATTTCCAGGCTGCAGTACAGAAAAAAGTAAAAACAGGAACCCCAGCAGACCGCAGAAGTCTTGTTGAGCTGAAAAGCAGATATTGGCCAAGGCAAGTAGAATTTTCAAGACAAATTACCAGAAAGAAGGGAGTTGCTGAGAAAGAGAGAGCTCTGGAACTCTACAAATACCCTCAAGTATTTGGGTGAGTTCTACTGTTCTCTTGTGTGAAAGGAAATTACCCAAGGCAAGGAAAAGACCCACTGGAAATGAGAAGGCATAACAATTCCCTGTGCTTTCACAGGGCTAGGAATGGTTTTTGCTGTACAAGCCTGAGTGGAAAAGTTTTTCATACATAGGGCATTAAGAAGAATCATCAAGAGTGTACCTCCTTAGCAGGAAGGCTAAGTTATTTCCTGACTGAAAGCAAATCTGGATTTGCCCTGACAAAGCTTAAAGGCAAAAAGTTGAAAGAATCCAACTGACTCCAAGTAACTTAACTGTGTGCCAAAACAAAATCCAACACAATTTAAAATATACAGTATAACCAAACATTCAAAAATGTAAAATTCACAATGTCCAATATCTAACCATAAATCACCATGCTTGCAAAGAAGCATGCAATATTATCTATAACCAAGAGAAATTTTTATTAAAAAACCATAGAGCCAGAAATGAAGAAAATGGTGGAATTAGCAAAGATGTTGAAACAGTTTTTATAAATGTGGTCTCCAATCAAGAAGGTAGAGGAAAACAGGACCATTACAAGGAAAGAAATGGAAGATTTTTAAATGACCTAAGTGATGCTTTTAGAAATAAAAAATACAATGTCTGATTGGAACATATACTAAATGAGATTGATAACAAGAATGATGCTACAGAAGAAAAGATAACTAAAGTTGAAGAAACAGCAGTAAAACTATCTGTGCTAGGCAGAATTCTAAAATGTTCCCAAAGATTTTGTGTCTTGTGTATGTGCATGTAATATAATCCACAAGACAAGGAATATAATGGATTCTACTCTGATGATTGTTATATTCTAGGATACAGATGGGGCTTCCCAGGAGGCTCAGCGGTAAAGAATCTGCCTGCCAGTGCAGGAGATGCAGGTTCAATCCCTGGATTGGGAAGAACCCCTGGAGCAGAAAATGGCAACCCACTCCAGTATTCTCACCTGGGGAATCCCATGCACAGAGCAGCCTGGTGAGCTATGGGCCCTGGGGTCATAAAGAGTTACACACAGCTGAGTGACTAAGCATGAGGATACAGATTATGTTAAAAAAAAAAAAGAGAGATCATCCAGGTGGGTCTGACCTGAGGATGAGAGGCCTTTGAAAGCATAGAGCTTCTCTGGATAGTCACAAAGAGGAAGTAAGGGATCAAAAGCAGGAGAAATATCCAAAGTACTACTGCTGACTTGACAATGGAGAAGCCTGTGTGGTAAGGAGTGTGGGCAGCCTCCACTTGCAAAGACCAGCAATGAGCTGCGAAGCAGCAAGGAAATGGGGACCTCAATTCTACAGCCCCAAGAAAATGAATTTTGTCAACAACTGGTGAGCTTGGAAGAGGATGCTAGCCTCAGATGAGAACCTCATCCCCAGCTAACACCTTGATTTCAACCATGTGAGATCTTGAGCAAAGAATCCAGACATATACTATGCCAGACTTCTGACCTGCAGAACCGTGAGTTAATACGTCAGTGTTATTTTAGGCCTCAAAGCTGGTGGTCGTTTGTTACACAGCAATAGAAAACTTATCCATGAATCAGAGATAAAAAAGATAAACATACTTGGGCACACACATAGTATCAGTGACTGTAAGCAGCATCAAGGAGTCCAATGAACGTGTAGTTGGAGTTTCAGAAGGAAGGGGGAGGAGAGATATTTGAAGATATAATGACCAAAATTTTTCCAAATTCAATGAAAACTATAATCCACAGAAGAGAAGTGAAAAGCAAAGGAGAAAAGGAAAGATATAAACATCTGAATGCAGAGTTCCAAAGAATAGCAAGAAGAGATAAGAAAGCCTTCTTCAGCGATCAATGCAAAGAAATAGAGGAAAACAACAGAATGGGAAAGACTAGGGATCTCTTCAAGAAAATCAGAGATACCAAAGGAACATTTCATGCAAAGATGGGCTCGATAAAGAACAGAAATTGTATGGACCTAACAGAAGCAGAAGATATTAAGAAGAGATGGCAAGAATACACAGAAGAACTGTACAAAAAAGATCTTCACGACCCAGATAATCATGATGGTGTGATCACTGACCTAGAGCCAGACATCCTGGAATGTGAAGTCAAGTGGGCCTTGGAAAGCATCACTATGAACAAAGCTAGTGGAGGTGATGGAATTCCAGTTGAGCTATTCCAAATCCTGAAAGATGACGCTGGGAAAGTGCTGCACTCAATATGCCAGCAAATTTGGAAAACTCAGCAGTGGGCACAGGACTGGAAAAGGTCAGTTTTCATTCCAATCCCAAAGAAAGGCAATGCCAAAGAATGCTCAAACTACCGCACAATTGCATTCATCTCACACGCTAGTAAAGTAATGCTCAAAATTCTCCAAGCCAGGCTTCAGCAATATGTGGACCGTGAACTTCCTGATGTTCAAGCTGGTTTTAGAAAAGGCAGAGGAACCAGAGATTAAATTGCCAACATCTGCTGGATCATGGAAAAAGCAAGAGAGTTCCAGAAAAGCATCTATTTCTGCTTTATTGACTATGCCAAAGCCTTTGACTGTGTGGATCACAACAAACTGTGGAAAATTCTGAAAGAGATGGGAATACCAGACCACCTGATCTGCCTCTTGAGAAATTTGTATGCAGGTCAGGAAGCAACAGTTAGAACTGGACATGGAACAAGAGACTGGTTCCAAATAGGAAAAGGAGTTCGTCAAGGCTGTATATTGTCACCCTGTTTATTTAACTTACATGCAGAGTACATCATGAGAAACGCTGGACTGGAAGAAACACAAGTTGGAATCAAGATTGCCAGGAGAAATATCAATAACCTCAGATATGCAGATGACACCACCCTTATGGCAGAAAGTGAAGAGGAACTAAAAAGCCTCTTGATGAAAGTGAAAGTGGAGAGTGAAAAAGTTGGCTTAAAGCTCAACATTGAGAAAACGAAGATCATGGCATCCGGTCCCATCACTTCATGGGAAATAGATGGGGAAACAGTGGAAACAGTGTCAGACTTTATTTTTCTGGGCTCCAAAATCACTACAGATGGTGACTGCAGCCATGAAATTAAAAGACGCTTACTCCTTGGAAGGAAAGTTATGACCAACCTAGATAGCATATTCAAAAGCAGAGACATTACTTTGCCAATAAAGGTTTGTCTAGTCAAGGCTATGGTTTTTCCTGTGGTCATGTATGGATGTGAGAGTTGGACTGTGAAGAAGGCTGAGCGCCAAAGAATTCATGCTTTTGAACTGTGGTGTTGGAGAAGACTCTTGAGAGTCCCTTGGACTGCAAGGAGATCCAACTAGTCCATTCTGAAGGAGATCTGCCTTGGGGTTTCTTTGGAAGGAATGATGCTAAAGCTGAAACTCCAGTACTTTGGCCACCTCATGTGAAGAGTTGACTCATTGGAAAAGACTCTGATGCTGGGAGGGATTGGGGGCAAGAGGAGAAGGGGACAACAGAGGATGAGATGGCTGGATGGCATCACTGACTCGTTGGACGTGAGTTTGAGTGAACTCCGGGAGTTGGTGATGGACAGGGAGGCCTGGCGTGTTGCAGTTCATGGGGTTGCAAAGAGTTGGACACGAGTGAGCGACTGATCTGATCTGATCTGATAATCCACAGATCTGAACATCTCAACAAACTCCAAGCATAATATACATTTTAAAAAATGCCGGAAAAATTTGAAATACTATGTACAGAAAACAAAGATAAGAATGACAGCAAACTTTTCATCAGAAACCATGCAGTTCAGAACAGTCTGGGACAATATCTTTAAAATACTGAAAGAAAATTGTCATGCTAGAATGCTTTACTCAAAGAAAATATTAGATAAATAAAAACTGAGAAAATTCATTGCTAGAGGACCTGTATTAAAAGAAATATTAAATAAAGTCCTTCAGGCAAAAAGAAAATGATATTGGTTGATTTTATCATAATGTATCTGCTGCTAATTGATATAAGCACCTAGAGATTCAAGTCATGAATGTGTGCACGCACACACACACACACACGTTTTACGTTTAGAAATCATGAGTAACATTTAGCCCAGTCATGCCAAATATACAATAACCCAAATTCTCACCATGTAAAATATACTTTCTGCTCATTAGTTTTTAAAAAATGGGAGGCATACAATAGGAATTTGCTATATGACTCAGGGAACTCAAACCTGGGCTCTGTAACAACATAGAGGGCAGGATGGGGAGGCAGGTGGGAGGGAGGTTCAAGAGGGAGGGGACATATGTATACCTAAGGCTGATTCATGTTAATGTTTGCCAGAAACCACACAATTCTGTAAAGCAATTATCCTTCAATTAAAAAAATAAATATTAAAAAATGGGAGGCATAGAAATTAGTTTACTAATTAATTTACTGAAAGAGAATTTACTAGATGAACTGTAATGAACCTATAAAAACTACTATGTAGATTTTACAGGCTCAGTGCCTCCAAGTAGATCATAAAACTTGAGCTGACATTAGGCACATTCTAGGAAATTATCAGCAGATATCTAACCTCACTTTATTAACAAATATTCAACATTAGCTACTATGTAAAAACAAAATAATTTATTAAACTGAAGACCATCTGCCAAATAATTATTTCAAAATTACAAAACTCCAATGCCATTGTTGTAAGAAGCCTCTATGATAATCCCTAATGATTCCCACTAGCTAATATTCATGCCCTTGTTTACTCCCTCCCAGTCCTATGGACTGGATTTATTGGCTTACTTCTAATGAACGAAATATGGCAGAAGGGATAACATGCTACTCTGGGGATTAAATTATAAAAGACTAGCTTCTGGTTCTCTCTCTCTCTCATTGGCCCCATGAAAAGCCAGCTTCTCTGTCATGACGCAGCCCCATGGAAAGGCCCTAATGACAGGTGACTCAGGCCTGCCGATGACCACGTGAGTGAGCTTTATGGAGGGCCCCAGCACTACCCCCAGCTGAGCTATTAGATGAGATTACAACTCCAGCTGACAGTTGACTGTAAACTCCTGACAGACCTGGAGGCAAGCAACCATGCTATGCTCAGATTCCTGACCCACAAGAATACTTTAAAGTCTCTTAGGATTGGGGTGACTTATTATACGACAGAAGATAACTAAGACAGTTATCAGCAGTTTCACTGTTTTATTCATAAAAAAATTCTGAAGATCCTTTCTATGTAACATATGGGGAAATCATTCTACTTGTTACTCTGTGTACAATGGTATTATCATGGATTGGTTAGCAAGTCAGCATGTGGCAAGCTATTACATGGAGATACAAAGTCAATAATAATTAGGCATCATAACCTATTCAACTATTGTCACCAGTGAGCAATGTTGTAAGAAGACAGAACTTAGCAGGAACCAAAGTAACACTGGTATTATCCAACTTTTGTTACTGTTTTATAATCTTAGAGAATTATTAGGTTCTTTTAAAAATGTTCCAGAGATATCTGTAATTGCTGATGCTAGGTTCAAATTAAACAACTTTCTACCCACACAAACGGGTAGAATTACATGATGACTCACTAGTTCTCCCACTGAACAGAGCTGCACACAACCTTTTGGCCATCTGGTTAAGATAGCACCTTTGGGACTAATAACCTAGAACTCTCTGGGACCTAATAATTATATCAGACTAATACATGTTAACTCCTGCTGGCTAAATAATAACATTGGGGCTGGAGCCATGACACAAGAAGATGATTAAAATAATACTGGTGGAGCAGTCTAAAGTTGATAATGGTATTTGTCATTCATAGTTTCATTTGCTTCTTACCAAAATTCTTATGTACTAAATACTGTTTTTATTACAAGCCTCTTTCACCATGCTACATTCTTTGCCATGTTGGCACCCCACTCCAGTACTCTTGCCTGGAAAATCCCATGGATAGAGGAGCCTGGTAGGCTGTAGTCCATGGGGTTGCTAGAGTCGGACACGACTGAGCAACTTCACTTTCACTTTTCACTTTCATGCATTGGAGAAGGAAATGGCAACCCACTCCAGTGTTCTTGCCTGGAGAATCCCAAGGACAGGGGAGCCTGGTGGGCTGCCGTCTCTGGGGTTGCACAGAGTCGGACACGACTGAAGCGACTTAGCAGCAGCAGCAGCAGCAAGACAGGGTTTGATAACTTTAGAATTTGAAGACAATTTGCCACAGATTGTTGTTGATCCCTTAAGCCATGTAATGCCTACATAAGAAGTAAATAAACCCACTGTAATGAGAAAAATCTTGCTACCTTATTACCTTCCCAATCTACACTTGGCTGGACTTTGAAACTGTTTCTATTCCACATTGCATAAGAAAATTGTTGTTTGCTTTACTCTGACTTAAAGAGCCAAATTCTTTGAGCCAATGACTACCTTCCCTACCGTCTCCATAAACAAAATTGACCATATTTGTTATGGGAAAAGGCAGTCCAAAGACATGGTAATGAGTGCCTACTGTGGGATTTCCATCTCCTGCAGAAATTTATGGCCCCATTCACCACAGCGTCATATGCCTCCTAGAAAAAGAAGCAATGGGTAGTTTATTCCTGTCTAGAAATTGATGTGTAGCCAGGGGTAACATGTGCATGCTCACATCTGCCTAAAGCGGGGTGTAAAATGTGCCCATGAATTTAAAAATTCTACAGTCAGAACTGGCTTCAGGAGGCATGCTTTTGCAGCCAGGCTGCACTTAGCTGAAAGATGTTCACTACTATAGCTAATGTAGTAAGATATGTGGACAAGCCAAGTTCGTTTAAAAAATCTTCCTAAGCTGCACTAGCCATGTATTGGATCCTTGATGTTATCTAATGTTTTTCATGGGTGTTTTGGATTAGAAGACGTAGTACATACATGCAAGAATATTATACAATAACTATGGCTGGCAAGAGTCATCAAAAGTGGGACAATTTTTGAATGAAAATGAAAATACATTGTATAATAACATGTTTGGCAGAGACCACTAGTGGTGTCCCAATTTCCAGTCTCCATTTCCTTTTTTTAAAAAATAATTTATTTATTTATTATTTTATTTTTGGTTTCACTGGGTCTTTGTTGCTCTACGTGGGCTCTCTCTACTTGTGGCCAGCAGGGGCCACTTCTCCTTGCAGTAGCTGGCTTCTCACCACGGTGGCTTCCCCTCTTGTGGAGCACAGGCTCTAGGTGCACAGATTTCAGTAGCGGCAGCACGCAGGCTCAGCGGGCGTGATGCGTGCTCCCTGGCATGTGGAATCTTCCCAGACCAGGGGTGGAACCTGTGTCCCCAGGGTTGGCAGGCAGATTCGTATCCACTGTACTACCAGGGAAGTCCCAGCCTACTTGATTTATATTAGAACTCTTGGTTTTAACCTAGGCACGTGGTCATTAGAAGCAAAGCTATTTCTCAGTAGCTCACCAGTAGATACGGTCATATATCCAAGTTCTGGCCAATGAGACATGTGTTGTGTGCAATATCTGAAAACCGTCCTGCTGACTAGAACGCAGACGAGACCACTGAACCACAAGTAGCCATCCTGAACCATGAGGTAGAACTTGTACTAGGAGGATGGTGGAATCACAAGATAAAGGAACCTTGATCCCTACACCATGCGTACTATCTAAAACAGCCCTGAGTTACCTCCAAACTTCATTTACATAATAGAGTAATAAATTATCTTGTTTATATTATTACCATTTTGGATTTTCTGCCACTCACACAAGAGAATTAATCTTGTTGACAGAGCAAAAATATGTGTATTCCATTTCAATAAACTTATGTAGGTATGTTTGATAATGGTTGTATAGGTGTATATGGGTGTGTTGCATCCAGCCTCCAAGCATTCATTCTACCATTTTAATGTCATTCTGACTTCCCTTTAGTGAATTTCTTCTCTTTTGCTGTGTGATGCCACAGTGGATGGTCAAGACTTGGTGCCTCCCTCCCAGGGTGGTCCCTGGAGTCTCTGTTCATCAGGTTCTTCTTTCCACTGCCCTGTTTCAGTGAGAGGCAAGACAGAATTTCTTAAAGCTCAGTCCTAAACACTCTCCACTTCTTGACTGCACTTCCCCACAAAGGAATTTAATGTAATCCACATCAGTTTCTGTTATTTTTAAAAACAGGTGATTCACAAAGTACATCTCCAGCCTTACACCTGTGCTGTGAATTCTGTACACATCTATTTCCCTTCATGGATCACAGCCTTGTTTGTTATGGTGAAGGGATGTGTGTAACTCAATGAAGCTATGAGCCATCATGCAGGGCCATCCAAGACAGACGGGTCATAGTGAAGAGCTCTGACAAAATGTGGTCAACTGGAGGAGAAAATGGCAAACCACTCCAGTATTCTTGCCTGGAGAACCCCATGAACTGTATGAAAAGGTAAAAAGGTATGACACTAGAAGATGAGCCCCCCAGGTTGGAAGGTGTCCAAGATGCTTCTGGGGAAGAGCAGAGGGCATTTACTAACAGCTCCAGAAAGAATGAAGCAGCTGGGCAAAAGCAGAAACAACACTCAGTTGTGGATGTGTCTGGTGGTGAAATAAAGTCTGATGCTATAAAGAACAATATTGCATAGGAACCTGGAATGTTAGATCCATGAATCAAGGTAAATTGGACGAAGTCAAGCAGGAGATGACAAGACTGAATATTGACATCTTAGGAATCAATGAACTAAAATGGATGGGAATGGGCAAATTTAACTCAGAAAGCCATTATATCCACTACTGTGGGCAATAATCCTTTAGAAGAAATGGAGTAGCCCTCACAGTCAACAAAAGAATCTGAAATGCAGTACTTGGGTGCAACCTCAGAAATGACGAAGATCTCAGTTTGTTTCCAAGGCAAACCATTCAACATCACAGTGATCCAAGTCTATGCCCTAACCACCGATCCCGAAGAAGCTGAAGTTGACTGGTTCTGTGAAGACCTGCAATATGAACTGTAGCCTGCCAGGCTCCTCGGTCCATAGGATTTTCCAGGCAAGAATACTGGAGTGGGTTACCATTTCCTTCTCCGGGGGATCTTCCCAACCCAGGGATTGAACCTGTGTCTCCTGCATTACAGGTGGATTCTTTACGGCTGAGCCACTGGGGAAACACCACATGCTAGCAAGGTTATGCTCAAAAGTCTTCAAGCTAGGCTTCAGCAGTACAACCTAGATGTACAACCTGGGTTTAGAAAAGACAGAGGGACCAGAGATCAAATTGCTAACATTAGTTGTATCATGGAGAAAGCAAGGGAATATCAGAAAAACATCTACTTCTGCTTCATTGACTACACTAAAGCCTTTGACTATGTGGACCACAACAAATTGTGGAAAGTTCTTAAAGAAATGGGTGTACCAGACCACCTTACCTGTCTCCTAAGAAACCTGTATGCAGGTTAAGAAGCAACAGTTAGAACCAGACATGGAACAACTGACTGGTTCCAAATCGGGAAAGGAGTGCAACAAGGCTGTACACTGTCACTCTGTTTATTTAACTTATATGCAGAGTACATCATGTGAAATGCCAGGTTGGATGATTCACAAGCTGAAATCAAGACTGCTGGGAGAAATATCAACAACCTCTGATATGCAGATGATACCACCCTAATGGCAGAAAGTAAAGAGGAACTAAAGAGCCTCTTGATGAAGGTGCAAGAGGAGAATGAAAAAGCTGGCTTAAATCTCAACATTCAAAAAACCAAGATCATGGCATCTGGTCCCATCACTTCATGGGAAACAGATGGGGGAAAAAGTGGAACCAGTAACAGATTTTATTTTATTGGTCTCCAAAATCACTGCAGATGGTGACTGAAGCCATGAAATTAAAAACTGCTTGATCCTTGGAAGGAAAACTATGACAAACCTAGAGAATGTATTAAAAAGCAGAGACATCGTTTTGCCAACAAAAGTCCATATAATCAAAGCTATGGTTTTTCCAGTAGTCATGTACGAATATGAGAATTGAACCATAAAGAAGGCTGAGTGCCAAAGAACAGATGCTTTTGAACTGTGGTGCTAGAGAAGATGTGTCAGAGTCCTTTGAACTAGAAGGAGATCAAAGCAGTCAATCCTAAAGGAAATCAACCCTGAATATTCATTGGAAGGACTGATGCTAAAGCTGAAGCCCCAATACTTTGGCCACCTGATGCGAAGACCTGACTCACTGGAAAAGACCTGGATGCTGGGAAAGATTGAAGGCAAAAGGAGAGGGGGCAAAAGAGGATGAGTTGGTTAGATGGCATCACTGACTCAATGGACATGAATTTGAGCAAACACCAGCAGATCATAAAGGACAGGGAAGCCTGGTATGCTGCAGTCCACGGGATCACAAAGAGTTGAACACAACTTAGTGAATAAATAACAACATATGTATCAGCCAGGACCCTGGAAATGAGAGTATCACTCAAATTGCACCCTCAGATTGGTGCAATTTGAGTAGGTGGACAGAATATAGGAAAATTACTGGAAGTAGCACAGTATTCTGAAACAAGCAAGAGCACTACTGGACCCTAGAGAGAAAGGGCTTGGTGGGTGAGGCTGTCTGAGAAGAGCAATGACATTTGGTTCAGGGTTGCAGTCAGCCGGCAACTCTGCAGGGAAGAACCAGGAAAATAAAGACCTGCCTCACTCCTTTTCCTCCTTTGATCCTCTGCAATTTCTCCCCATTGAACCAACCCAACCTAAAGCCAAAAGCAAAGGGACTTGTTTGCTGCAGGTGAGCCTCCCAGGGCTGCAGGCAGCGTGGAGAGGAGGCTGGAGATGCAGATAGAAAAGCGGTGGCACAACCCAGGTATCCAGTTGCCTACTTCACATCTTTTGATGTCTCCAGGCACTTCAA
The DNA here is from genome assembly GCF_027580195.1 of Bos mutus. NCBI lineage: Eukaryota > Metazoa > Chordata > Mammalia > Artiodactyla > Bovidae > Bos > Bos mutus. The sequence goes on along the minus strand of NC_091620.1, from coordinate 63,138,775 downwards.
ATTCAGCATGTCCCCAACCAAGCCATGCATCTAACCCCTCTTAAGATACAGCCGGCCTGGTCTTCTTTCATCCTCCATTAGCAATATATTTATGGAAGCCAGAAACCTGGAGGTCATTCCTGACTCCTTTCCATCTCCACCCATAGTCAGTCTATCACCAAGGCCAGCTAGTTTTGAGGTTTTATTTTTTCCTTTTCTTTTCTTTTGGCTGTACCACAGGGCTTGAGGGATCTTAGTTCCCCAGTCAGGGAATAAACCCAGGGCCTGGCAGCGAAAGCTACGAGACTCACCACTGGACCTCGGGAATTCTCCTAACTAGTTTTATATGACTTAAATTTAGTGAAAGAAAAAAACCCTTTCTCATGGTACTTTGATTTTTGAGGAAAGATGGGCAAACAAGTAAGGAAGGCCAGGCCAGGGCTGCCAAATCCCTGTTTTTTACAAGCCCTGTTGGGGACTTCCCTGGCCGTCCAGTGGTTAAAACTGCACTTCTACAGCAGGGGGTGTGGGTTCCATATCTGGTCAGGGAACTAAGATCCTGCATGCCACACAGTCTGGCTAAAAAAAAGTCTTGTTCTTCAGTTTCTCTTCAATCTCATGAGACTGCTATATTCTTCTGGTAGAACATCTTTTGCTTAATTTAGCAAGAGTTAGTTTTCTGCTGCTTGAACAAGGGCCTTAATGAAGAAAGCAAAATGTTTAATTAGGAAACTAACTGAAAAAGTACTTACTCCTCAAACATGTTATCACTCTTCAGAACTTTCAAGGTGTCTGAAACTTTTCTCTATTTTTAAATGTATTTTCCAAAGAGAAGCAGTAAAAGAGTATTATGTTAATTAAAAAATGTCAAGTACAGCTATGTATAATTCAATCACAGCACATGTTCCTATGTGAACAACAGGCATCTCTTGGAGGAAGGAGTAGAGGTGATTTGTATTTTCCTCTTTGAGTCTTTGGTCCCCATGTTTTTTATTCTGAGTACCTTTTATTTTTATAATTGGGTTTTACAAAGCAAATAAGTATTATCTTAAACATAAACTAAATAAATTATAGTGTATTGGTGCTGGGGAAAAGGTAAGAAAGCTCAATACTGTATACCAAGGCAAATAGCAAGAAATAGCTATTATAGAACTGTGCTAAACAACCCACTCCAGTGTTCTTGCCTGGAGAATCCCATGGACGGAGAAGCCTGGTAGGCTGCAGTCCATGGGGTCTCACAGAGTTGGACACGACTGAAGCAACTTAGCAGCATCTGCAGCAAACACAAAACTAAGGGCTGGGTCTGAGGCAAAAGACAAGAGAGGGGTTTCTTGAATGAGAGAGAGCTACCATCAAAAGGGATTTTTTCACCAGGTTTCAAACTACTCAAGAAAGTGGTTATACTTCTGTATATTTAAGAGTTGTTTCTGAGGTTATCAACAAGAAAAAAAGTGTTTTCTTTTTCCAAATTAGGCTATGGAAATTCATTTTCAACCAGTCTAAAAGAGATTAATCACACCTGAGATGCTTCCTTAGAGCATAGTATAGCAACATCCCCAAGGTGAGCCCCCAGAGGGAACTGCTGGGTTCCTCCTACAGCTAAGGAGACAAACCATCCAATGCAGACAGCGATCCATGGCAGTCTCAGCAGAAGACTCCTCTGCAGTGAGCTAATTGAGCAATAACAATCTTGTAGTAACAGTTACACAACAACAGCCATACAGCTTTCTAGAAACTACTTATTAAACCTCATGTACTTCATGTTTTCCTACCAAAATGAACAGTTTCACTAACAGGTTGATAAAATAGAACATTTGCCTCATACAAGGAGGAAATCCTTAAAAATATGTGTGTGTGCACATATATGTGTCTGTACATACATATATATATATATATTACTATAGAATTTGGCATAATTTTATCATCCACACTAAAATGTTTAGGCATAGAGCCAAAAACCTCAGAGGATGCTTTCTTCTGGCCCAAATAAATAGCATGTGTTAGTTGCTTAGTCGTGTCTGACTCTCTGCAACCCGATAGACCGCAGCCCCAGCAGGCCCCTCTGTCCATGGGAGTCTATAGGCAAGAACACTAGAGTGGGTTGCCATTTCCTTCTCCAAAAGGAACTATAGAAAGAAAGAAAGTGAAGTTGCTCAGTCGTGTCCAACTCTCTGCGACCCCATAGACTGTAGCCTACCAGGCTCCTCCATCCATGGAATTTTCCAGGCAAGAGTACTGGAGTGGGTTGCCATTTCCTTCTCCCCAAATAAATAGTAATAATGGATAATTTAAAAGAGCTCACTATACTGGATTATAATCAGTAATATCTAAGTATGAGATCATGATGTTACGTATTTCATGCACTGTTCAATCAACTACTGTAACTATAGTTTTGGTTACATCTGTGAAATGTAACAACACTGTCTATCTCATAGGAGTGTTAGGAAGATCAAAGGCATATTAAATTTAAAGTACTCAGAACAGGGCCTAGCATACAAGAAGGTTTAATAGGACAAATGATATTTTATTAAAAGGATAAATCATAACTCAATTCCCTATAAATGTTCCATGGACACATTTGGCAGATAGCTGCTCAGAGAAAGTCAGAAAGGTGAGAAGGCACACACCAGCTAACCTCTGAGATGAGAGGGTGTTGCTGGCATTTAGTAGAGAAAGAACAGCAATGGTGACCATGCTACCAGAAGAAGGACACTCTTGAACAATGAAGAACTCACTCACCTCTAAGGTTACTATAGAGAAACATTGCCGTTCCTCTTAACGCTGCGATCCCACTTCCTGTCATTCTTTTCCCACAGATTTACTTGCAGACAAACAAGCAAAAATGATAAGTGTAGAAGTTTACTCAATGTAGTTTTGTTTATCATAGTAACAGTTATGAAATAAATCAAATGTCCTTATTAACATGGGACTAAATAGTAATACGCAGTACATTCAACTAATGGATGCTATACAGCTGTTTACAGAGATTGAGAAACTTCCCTGTATGCTAATATGGAAAGATTTCCAACATGTCTTCAATATTAAGTAGGAAAAGAGTGATGTACATAGCATGTGAACACTTGGGGAGCAGATAAGAAGCCATATTTACATATGATTTTATTTGTGTACAAAATACAAGAAATTAAAAAACATGGTTATGCAGGAAAGGGTTTGCAGGCAGAGGTAGGAATGAGGTGGATGGGAGAGGTAGATTTTTTCAGTGTTTGCGCTTTTCTTTTTTTTTCCACTTTTAAAATTTTTTGGCTGTGCCCCACAGCAAGTGGGGTCTTAGTGTCCCATCCAGAGATGGAACACCAAGACCCCTGCATTGGAAGTGTGAAGTCTTAACCACTGGACTGCCAGGGAAGTCCCTACCCTTTTCTAAAAAAAAAAAAAAAAAGTTACAGTCATGAACATTGTGTTTTTTTTTTTCTAAGAAATAGGGGGTGGGGTAGGTTTCCCTCAAGCATTTGTGGAATCTGGGCCAAGAGCAGAAATGGAGGCCCACAGACTCTTACGTCAAAACACGCAGAAGTTACACAAAGAGACCAGGCTTGTTCAGGGTGGGGCCATGCACCATATAGAAGCCACAAATCAAACTAACAAACTGTTAAATAAAATATGTTCTCTTCTCCTACCTTGAAAAATAAGTTTCTTAATGACAATAAAAGATAAATAAGGGTGGTCCATTGATGGTTTCGTGATGTTTGAAGAGTAATACGATAATGATGTACATAATACACAATGTGTTTTGTATTTACGTCACACTTTTTTGGCCTTCATTTCAATAAAACCACTAATGTAGTTGTAATCAAGATTTTTCATATTTTTAGTTCTATAGACAGTGTGTTAAATTAGGAAATCATTATTGAGTAATTAAAGTTTTTTCCTTAATTAGTTTCAGTTTGAGGAAACTGCCCTGCTGAGGCTGAAACACTGGAACTATCGATAATTTTTAAAGCAATACTTAGATTGGAAACACACTGAAATTTGGATATCATATTCAAGCATTATAACAGCATCTTTATTGTAAAAATTATTATGAAATATTTACATTTGTCCTATTAATGCAGAGTACATCATGTGAAATGCCAGGCTGGGTAAAGCACAACCTGGAATCAAGATTGCAGGGAGAAATATCAATAACCTCAGACACTCAGATGACACCACCTTTATGGCAGAAAGCAAAGAAGAACTAAAGAGCCTCTTGATAAAAGTGAAAGAGGAGAGTAGTTGGCTTAAAGCTCAACATTCAAAAAACTAAGATCATGGCATCTGGTCCCATCACTTTACAGCAAACAGATGGGGAAACAATGGAAACAGTGAGAGACTTTATTTTGGGGGGCTCCAAAGTCACTGCAGATGGTGACTGCAGCCGTGAAATTAAAAGATGTTTGCCCCTTAGAAGAAAAGCTATGACCAACCTAGACAGCATATTAAAAAGCAGAGACATTACTTTACCAACAAAGGTCCATCTAGTCAAAGCAATGGTTTTTCCAGTAGTCATGTGTTGGACTATAAAGGAAGCTGAGTGCTGAAAAATTGATGCTTTTGAACTGTGGTGCTGGAGAAGACTCTTGAGAGTCCCTTGGACTGCAAGGAGATCCAACCAGTCCATCCTAAAGGAAATCAGTCCTGAATATTCATTGGAAGGACTGATGTTAACGCTAAAACTCCAATACTTTTGCCACCTGACGTGAAGAACTGACTCATTTGGAAAAGACCCTGTTGCTGGGAAAGATTGAGGGTGGGAGGAGAAGAGGATGACAGAGGATGAGATGGTTGCATGGCATCACTGACTCAATGGACATGAGTTTGAGTAGGCTCCCGGAGTTGGTGATTGCCGGGAGCCGGCATATTGCATATTGAGTGCATATTGCATATTGAGTGCAGCACTTTCCACAGCATCATCTTTCAGGACCTGGAATAGCTCAACTAGAATTCTATCACTGCTGGGAGCCAGCATGAGGAACTCCACCCATGGCAAACGTCATGAGAAAGGAGGCTTGGCATACGCAAAGGCGGGATCGAGCCTCAGGAGTCCCCCTGGAAATTCTCGACCATCTACTCCCAAAACCAGAGTCTGCCTACTTTCTGCTTTGTGCTCTCACCTACACCTCTGACTTTACAGGGGGCTGTCCCCCACTACCTCTCTCTGAAAAAAAGAGTTAACTTACAGCTCCAGTTAATAATTCCTGGGTGTGACAGTGTTTCAAACTACAAACTCCTTTGGAAGTCCTCTAGCCTGCCTGAATAGGTTTTTCCGGCCACATGTGATTGCTCAGAGCCTCCCAACTGTGAGAGGCATGAGATGTTCTAAACTGTCTAAACACAGATTCCTTTGAGTAGTTAAAAGATTGATTAGAAATTGTATTGGTGAAGGGTTTTTCACTTGTTGGGCCAATGTTTGCTGCTAAGTTTCCATATCCCTTACCTGCTGTGTCCCTGGCAGTGTATTGATTAATATGATTGGTGTAAGTAGTAGTTTTAATGTTTGTAACCTTGGACCTTGAGTTAATTCTTTTTCTTGTTGTAGCCCACCACACCTTTGCCCTATAGGAATGCAACTTTAATGCTTTAGGAGGGTGGCGCCTGACTAGTCACCTTTAGAGAAAAATAAGTTTTCTGAAGAAAGGGTCTTAAAATGTTAACAGGCCTCTGGGCCAGAAGATGATGCATATCACCTAAACTTTTGCATATTATAAGTTTGCAGGAAGAAAGCCTGGCTTATGGCATGACTCTACCCCTTCTCCCATTATCCTCTATGCATAACTTAAGGTATAAAAACTATGGAAAATAAAGTGCGGGCCTTGTTCACCGAAACTTGGTCTCCCCATGTCGTTCTTTCTCTCACCTTCTGGCTGAATTATTCAGCCTCTTTTCTCCACTGCATTTCCGCACTGAGCTATGCTTATTTCAGCCTCTTTTCTTCACTGAATTTTCCTACTGAGCTATCCTTATTCTATTACTCTTTATATCCTTAATTAACGTTTAATTAAGCAGTTATTTCCTGATCCTCGCCGACGCCGTCCCCGCTTCGAATTCCCTGGATCCACTGGGGCTGGACCCCGGCAGGTGATGGACAGGGAAGGCTGGTGCGCTGCAGTCCATGGGATCACAAAGAGTCGGACGTGACTGAGCGACTGAACTAACTGACAGACTGATAAATCAATAGCACTCAGTTGCCCTTTTAATCATCTCTCAAAGTGATATTTATATCTATATGCGAGCTGAGTCACTTCAGTCATGCCCGACTCTTTGTGACCCTATGGACTGTAGCCTGCCAGGCTCCTCTGTCCACGGGGATTCTCCAGGCAGGAGTACTAGAGTGGGTTTCCATGCCCTCCTCCAGGGGAATCTTTGTGACCCAGGGATCAAACCCATATCTCCTGTGGTTCTTGCATTGCAGGTGGATTCTTCAATGCTGAGCCACTGGGGAAGCCCCATTTATATCTATATAGTATTTTTTAAATTCTTTTCATTTTTGGATTTTTAATGCTGAGATATTACAAAGAAAACTAGAAATAGCACACCTTCTTGGGTGCCCTACTTCAAAGGACTCAAAATCTAAGAATTTGCCCAGATCTTTCTGAAGTATGACTACCACTGGTTTCTTCTAAGTTGGGAAACTAAAGGACTTCCCTGGTGGTCTAGTGGTTAAGAATTCACCTGTCAGTGCAGGGGACCCAGGGTTTGATCCCTAGTTGGGCAAGATTCCACATGCCTTGGGGCAACTAAGCCCGTGTACCACAGCTACCAAGCCTGAGGGCCCTAGAGCCTATGCTCTGCAGCAGGAGATGTTGCAGCAATGAGAAGCCTGCTCACCATGAGTAGAGAGAGCCCGCCTGCGGCAACAAAAACCCAGTGCAGCCAAAAATAAATAAATGATAAATAATTTTTTTAAAAAATTGGGAGACTATATACATCAAAATAAATTATGGAAAAGTGTCCATAAAACTTAAAATCTCAAGACTGATAAGATGGTAAAAAAGGAACTCTGAAGTAAATTGACACCAGTGAGGATGTGGTCAACAAAATGCAGTCAGCAATGAACCACTCTTCTTTCAAAGTATCTCAAACCACAACAGAGCTGAGGATGTAATGGCAAACAATTTCACAGAACCACCAGAAGCATGTAGGAAAACCCATACCAGCCATCTAAGATAGATAGATGCAGAATGCTAGGTGATAAAACTTTCTCTAAAGAGAGCTGTTAGGGGGAGAAAAACCCCAAGCCACAGAAGGGAAGGCAATTAATCCAATTATTTCAATAAACTTGGACTTCTTGCTACAATATTTCCAGAACATCCATGTGACTGTGATCTTGACATTACAGTCATCTATTTATAAGATATCAGCAAGGATTTGATACAAAATTATAACATCCCAAGAGTACTTTATTAATATATACAGTTAAAATTTGATACTCTGATTACTCACTAACAGGATATATCTTAAAGTAAGGGGAAATGGTTATTAAGGAGTAAGAGGAAAAGGGGAAATTAAAGGAGTTCATCTATATAGGAAGATGATTGTAAAAGGTGAGCACTGAGAGGGCTGATTATCAAGGTGGACCTATTTTTATTCATAACTCCTATGTTCACCTCTTCCAGCATGTGAAGTAGACTGTGTTGCAATGATCTGTTTATCTGCTTTCCTTACCACTATACTCTAAGCTTAAGGATAAAGTTGGTGACTACAGTATTCTACACTGTGTTTCCAATAATTACACATGATCTAACACACAGCAGGTACTAGTAACTGAATGGATGAATGGGTGGATGGATGGATGAATGGATGGATTGGTGGGCAGATGGATGGGTAGGTGGGTAGGTGGGTGTATAAATGGATGGGTGGATGGGTAGGGGAATGGATTAGCTCAGGTGTCTCTGGTATTAGGGAGCTGCACAATCCTTGGCTACAGTAAATAGGAAAGTTTCTCCTCATGCCCATGGGAAGCTTGGCTGCAAATGCCACAATCACAAACATCTGTCAGATACCACTAACCTCTGCAACCGTTTGCTCAAATTCCTGATGCTTACCTTCAAAAAATGTCAAATGTTGGAAGAATAATCTTAGAAATCCAAACCTAAAAACTGATATAAAATATACCACATTCTCATAACCAGCAACACGTTTCAGAGACAGCTCTGGTCAGTCAATGCAAAGCTATCTTTTTTTGACTGAAATCTTTCCTTATTTTAAAGCTTTATTGAGAAATAATTCACATACCATATGATTTACCCATTTAAAGCACACAACTCAATGGTTTTTAGTATTTTCTCAGAATTGTGCAACTGCCAAAATGAATTTTAGAACATTTTCATCACCCCAAAAGAAACCTTGTACCCGATAGCAGCCTCTTCTTATTTCTCTTTCCCTCATCTCCTGGAAACCACTTATCTCCTCTCTGTTTCTATAGATTTCCTCTTCTGGACATTTCATATAAACACAATCATGGAATATGTGGTCTTTTGTGGCTGGCTTCTTTCACTTTGCATGATGTCTTCAAGGTTCATCCACACTGTAGCATGTATCCGTACTTAACTCCTTCTGATCACTGAAAAATGTTCTAATGCATATCACATTCTGTTTATCCATTCAGCAACTGATTGACATCTGGGTTGTTCCCATTTTTTGACTATTATTAACAATGCTGCTATAAACAGTCATGTGCAATTTTTTGTGTGGACATAACATTTTCATTTCCCTTGGGTTTGACACAGAGGGGAATTTTTGGGTCATTCATTATTTCTGTATTTAACCTTTTGAAGAAATGCACACTCTTTCCCAAAGCAACTATACCATTTTACATCCCATCAGCAATATATGAGGGTTCCCATTGCTCCTCACCCTCATTCACCCTTGTTTTTATCTTTTTTTTTTTTTTTTAACACAAGACACTCTTGTAAGATAGGCAGATTCTGACTCCTGGACCCTCCTATTCCCTTTTATTCCCTCTCCTTCCTAACTGGGTCTTCTGTCAAGAACCCAGTGCTTTTCCCAGGCAGTGTCTCTTTTCATTCCTACAAACTGCTGTTGCCCAAACTCTAGAGCACTGATTCCTTCGTAATTCCTCAGCCATTATGCTTTATCCTTGAAGTCTCTGAGGGGTGCCACACTCAAGAAGTGCAGATTAACAACCCCAAACATCATTTTACAATAACTCAAGTTCTGTCCTTGATTTCTCAACACCAAGAAAGGAGTTGGGGTAGACACACGGACACATGGTCCAAACCCCTCTGAAGGAAGGAAGGACTTTCTTCCCAGCTGGGAGTAGAAGGAGGAACATGTGGTGCATTCAGCTGCAAGGAGCTGCTTCTCCTTAGTTCTCTCCCTTTCCAAGGCAGCCCACATTCTCTGACTGAGCAAATTGGAGATTTAAAGGCACATTCATTCTGGTCTGGCAGAGAACACTCGCTCCACAGTTCCTTGCCAAATTGGCCAAAGCTCTGTTGAGCCTGCATTATAGTTCAGCTTCAATCTCCGCCCAATACTGTTTCCTTCATCCTCCCTTCACAGGTGTTGATTCCTAATAAACATCTTACACCCATCTCAGCATCTGGTTCCAGAGAACCCAAGCTATGTGAGTTTGTACCAGGAGTAGTCCAACAAAGTAGGCAGTAAGATGTGGTTCTGGAGCAGTTATCAGCTACCTCGGGCAGGTGGTGAGGACACCAGTTACTGGTAGGAGGAACACAGCTCTGGGGTAAGGTGGTGGCCTAACTGTTAAAACTTTCACCTGTGGTGAATTGGGAGCATGTACTGGTAGAAGGGAAGGTACCAGCTAGAATGATTTATTAGGCATTTTAGATGTATGGAGAAAAGAGCAGGTACATGGATAAGAGTATTGGTGTGATTGCTAGTGATAGCTAGGAGTCAGTGATGCACTACAGAAAGATAATGAACATTGAAGTACTCAGTAAGAGGCAACTGAAAGCTAGGAATGGAAGCCAGAGAGCTTCTTGAAGTGTATATGAAGAAGCTCTCATCTCCTCTAGGAGGGTGGAGAAAGCCAAGAGCCAAATTCAAGAGGCTTTAATATCCAATCAAGGTCCCTGAGATTTTGACTTTCAGACTCCTCTGAACTTGCTGAGCCTGCAGACTTAGAGAAGCTGTTCACCTACACTATTAGTAGCTATTACCCCTCCAGCTCCCCACCTCAGAAGACAATGCAGAAACCTTTCCCCCTTCAAGGTATCATGTGGCATTTGCTCAGATAACTGCAAAGGGGAATTCCTGGACATTTAAAGGACTGTTGGAACAAGATCTGTGGAGATGCTGATACCCAGAGACTTGAAGCATCACCACAGGCCCCTGGTTCAGAGAAATGATATGAAGCCTAGATAACAGATGAAATCCTAGCCAAGTCCTGGCTTGGTGGCCTACTGTGTCCATGAACCCACCCTGTGCCCTGTTCCCCTCTCACCAAATGTACAATTAGATTGACATACTTGGCAATTGGTGTAACTCCCACATCAAGTCCTTGGCCTGCAGGGTTAAGAGCTGTCATGGGAAAGGCCATGTGGAAGGCTGTTGAACCCCTTCTCCCTTCAAGACAGTGATTCTGCATCCTGGGAGAAAAAGTAGAGATTAGTGTCACTCTTAAAGATAAAAAAGATGCAGGGGTGGTGGTTCCCAAAATATCTCCATCTAATTTGCTAATCCAGGCACTGAAGAAACCAGATGGAGCCTGGAAGATACTGTAGACCAGGGGTCAATGAACTTTCTCCATAAAGATAAGGATAATAAATATTTAGATTTTGCTGGTCATAGAATTCCTGTTTGAATTACTCAATTCTACTGTTGTAGCATGAAAGCTGGAGAAGGCAATGGCACCCCACTCCAGTACTCTTGCCTGGAAAATCCCATGGATGGAAGAGCCTGGTAGGCTGCTGTCCACGGGGTTGCTAAGAGTGGGACACGACTGAGTGACTTCACTTTCACTTTTTACTTTCATGCATTGGAGAAGGAAATGGCAACCCACTCCAGTGTTCTTGCCTGGAGAATCCCAGGGACGGGGGGAGCCTGGTGGGCTGGCATCTATGGGGTCGCACAGAGTCGGACATGACTGAAGCGACTTAGCAGCAGCAGCAGCAGCAGAATGAAAGCAACTATAGACAATTTGTAAATGTGGCTGGATTCCCCAAAAATATATTTTTTAAATAAAATAAATTTAATATACAAAACAGGCAGATGTGACTCTCAGGCTCAGGTTTGCTGACTCCTGCTAGACCACAACAAGCACGACCACATAGGAGCCTAAATTACAGCCACTATCTTTGCTCGAGAAAGTAACATGGCCTCAGGAATGACTTTTCTATCACAGCCAAGAAAGGTGATCAGCTCCCACTTGGGAAAGCCACAGGTTTTAGACCCCCCTCATTCACAAATTAATGTGCAGAGTGAGGGATGTCCTCCGCTCCTCACCCCCTTTTTTCTCTCTCCTTTCCTCTCTCCCCAGATGTGAATGCTCAGAGTTGCCGCTGCCTCCTTTCTCCTCTCTGCATCCGAACAGCTCCTTGCCCTTCTCTATCCGCCCTGCCCTTGCTCTCTCCTGTTTACCTTTTCCTTATGCTCTGGGGCCCTTAGCCCCGGCATTTCAGCTGCCTCCTTTCCTCCTCTCTTGGCGCTGGAATCTTGCCGTGGCTCAATCCTGCCACATAGCTTCTCCTGGAGACCCCTTCCTCCACTTTCAGAGCCTTACCCCATAGCACTTCCCAAACTGGTGTCCTGTGGACTATCCCACAAAGTATGCAGAAGTTTCCATGAGCCACTAGGTTTGGGAAATACCAGGCTAAATAAAGTTAGGGATTTTTTGTTGTTGTTAAAAAAGGGGGGCGGGGCGTGTCAAAAACAGTTCACATTCACATCAAATGGACAATATACATTTTTAGTTTTACCCTAGAGCTATGTAAACTTCTGCCCTCTTTTGTATATATTACATAGATATATTATAGGAGATCTCTGTACTATCCTGGTATTCCTCAGAACATGACAATTACCAATTACATTACGGGCATTATGTTGATTAGGCCAGACAACCAAGAGGTGACCAATAGGCTAGAGGCCTTGGTAATACCTTCACAGATGTTCCAGGAGATGGGAGATAAAACTCTGAATATATAGGGGCCTGCTACATTTATAGCTCAGTGGTCAGGGGTATGCTGAAATCCCCTTCTAGGGGAAAGACAAATTATACATCTTTTACCATCTACCATGAAGAAGGATACACAATGCCTGGTAGGCCTGTCTGGATTCTGAAGCTGTTGTTTTCTACAGCTAGTGATAGTTTCATGGCCCATGTACCGAGTGAGATGATTGGCTGCTGGATTTTGAGGACTGCAAAATGGGAAAGGGTTCTAGAGCAGGTTCAGGCTGTGATGTGAGTAGCCCTTCTGGCCACAGAGGCAAAGATGGCGGTGATTCATGGGCCAGAAGTATGGACTCTCACTTAGCAAGATAAATCTTTGTACTGGTCACCCCTTTTGAGTGGAAAGAGAAGGGCCTAAGGCTAATAATTACCATTGTTGAACAGAGACCAGCAATGAGCCAGCCCCCAATATGACACCATTCCTTGAAGAGACCAAGTGGTCAACTTACAAGGAATTGACTATACTGGGTCCCCTCAAACCTAGACAAACCAGCACTTCAAGAATATACACATATTTTGGATACAGATTTGCCTTTTCCATCTGTAGGCCTCAGCCACGACCACTATCTTAAGACCTTACAGAGTGTTTGATCTACTGGTATGAGATCCCATACAACATCACACCAGACTGTGGGACCAGGTCCCAGCAGAAGAGCAAGACTGGGCCCAGGACCATGGGCTCCACGGGCTGCAGCACATTCCACATCTCTCAGAAGCTGCCCACACAAGAAAGCCTTGAAACGGTCGGCTGAGGGCATAGCTGAAGTATGGTCATCGGCATTACTCTGACAGGATAGGGTCCCAATCTCTAGGGTGCAAAATAATCATCAAATGAAAGACCTTTTTACGCTTTTCCCAGATGTACCGACTGGTTAATCTTCACAGTGCAGATTCCATCGTAGTCCTGCTCCTGGAGCACCCGACCTGGAATACGAATTATGTCGACCACAGCAGTGGTACATCACAGTCCCCGTCCCCCTTCTCCCACCAACTTTCTTCTAAACTTTAACTGCCTCAAGTTTTCTCTTTTTAGTGCTTCCCCAAAGCACCTTCTTCCTCCTCAGGCTGCACAGTGGAAACTGGGCCTCAGACTTCAGGCCTACCTGGCAGGAACCCCTGGGGATCCAGGACTATGGACCTGCCCCTCCCCCTCATCCTCTCTCTCTTTGAAAGCATATTTCACCTCATTCACTGCCAGTCTCCAGAGGAGGGGAAGCTGTGGACAATCACAGGTTATATTTTTGTCCCAATCACACATATCCTTTCAGTGACAGTGACAGCTAATTGCTTAATGAAGTAAACCCTAGAGCTATTTGCATTTTAAAAAAGTTATTAACCTCAAGAATGCCTCTATAATGAAGAATTTCAGTCGACAATGATATAATAAAGTTCAGCCCTTCCTCTACCCTTCCAAACAGACTGTTGGCTGCATGCAACCCCTTGGTTCAGTCCAAGATAACAAAAATAACAAATGACTGAGTTCTTATTATATGCTAGTCATGGGCTGGGCCTTTTACATTCCTTTAAACCCCACACCGACTTTGGGTTAGATACATAGCTGAGGCTTGGAAACCCGAGTGGTTCCCCAGGGGCACGCAGCTTGGAAACGACAGAGAGAAAATCCACTCAGCTATTTTGACTTTGAGTGCCCAGCCCACTGGAGCAGCCAGAAAGCCACTTCCAGCTGACACCCAAGCCAGGCTGCCTTAGCAACAGCTCAGCAGCACACCACAGAGATCCCCACATCCAAAAGGCATCATTTGCCATTTAGAGTCTGAAATAATATACCAGCCTGCGAACAAAATGTTTGAATGGGACATTCTTGGATCAGTAGAGAAATTTCCAAAGTTTTTTGTTAATTTCCTTACTTTAAAGCAATAATGAAGCTATCTACCTACCTATGTGAGAGCTGTGAGTTAGGAAAAGGCCCTTATTTTGGTGTGTGAGGTGTCACATAGGTGGTGGTCAGGTGCTTGTGCTCAACTGTGTCTGGCTTTTTGCAACACCATGGACCGCAGTCCGCCAGGCTCCTCTGTCCATGGAATTCTCCAGGCGCCAAGAATACTGGAGTGGGTTGCCATTTCCTACTTCAGGGATCTTCCCAACCAGGGATCAAACCCATGTCTCTTGCCTCTCCTGCATTGGCAGACGAATCCGTTACCACTGCGCCACCTGGGAAGCCCCATAGGTGGTGATGGAGAGCTGCTATTTAGCCATTTTCACTTAGAAATCTGAGTCTAGATCTTAGTGAAGGTCAGCTGTAGATATGTGCTCAGAGCCAAGGAGAACTCGGGGGCCTCAGTCCTCCAAGGACCACACAGGGCTTGAGCCCCAGTTCAGGGTTTAGTTCAATGAATGACAGCTGACAGGGTAGAGGCAGAGCACCTGTGAGCTGCCTCCCCTACAAGCTGCCTCCCCTTCGGTGCAACATTGTTATTATCTGACTCTTTGCAACCTCATGGACTGCAGCACACCAGGCTCCCCCGTCCTTCACTATCTCCTGGAATTTGCTCAAATTCATTTCCATTGAGTCAGTGATGCTATCTAACCATCTCATCCTCGGCTGCCTCCTTCTCCCTTTGCCTTCAATCTTTCCCTGCGTCAGGGTCTTTTTCAGTGCAACACTGTCATTCTTGTGAATTTCACTGGGTTCATCCAGTGGTAGCATTTTTAGAAAAATATAGAGAAGTGGGACCTTGGGGCCCTTCACACAACATGTCAGCAAGTACAAATTCATGATATCTCCCTTGTGAAAGTGGCAGAGATGTAGGGGCAGGAGAGTGTGACTGTGACTAGGAGGATAGTCAAAATACTTCAACACTACGGGCCCAAAGAGGCCATGCAAAAGGCAAGGCAAGCAGGACACTGCAGCCTTGGGGTGGTCAGGTGGGTACTGGGCTTGTTTCCCTGCGAGATGACAGTCCCTCTTTCAGGAGGGTTGGGGTCTGATAGCTCTGGCAGCAATGGTGGGAGGCGGATGGGGTGGGGGGAAATGCAGGACGACCTCAGGCAGCGGAAGACTTAGCTGGTTCAAAGGCTGTTCCGCTTTAGTGCTCACCAGGGATTCCTGCAGCCAGGGTGTCTGGAGAGGTGGAAGGGCACTCAGAGAGCTCAGATCAGAGCCTATTCACTAACCAGTTAAGGAGCATTTAATATTTTCCTGATGCTCACTGATGTACTGGGAACAACAGCCCTGGTTATGACTCATGGAGACAGGATGGCCTTCTGAAGAACACTGGAAGATCTCTGCACAGCGCTGTGACCAGAAGTCCTTGGGCTACTGATCATTTCTTCCAGGGGCCAGTCTTCTTCCAGAGTTTTCTGGACACCTGGAGACACACTGCAAATAAAATTAAATACAGAGGAAACCACATATGTTAAATGTAGTCGTAAAAATACTAATGAAAGTTAAGATACAGTAATATATGTGCATCTTTATTAATGCATTCAACAACAAGATTCAGTGGTGGGTAAAGTAACTATTGAATTAGTAATGAATGTAAATGGCATTTTGAGATGTCTGTGACAGCTGGATGTTATATGAATGTACCTGTGGTTTCTATTCTCAAAAGCACTGCTAATTCTACTGTGATTTGTTGCCTATATTCACAGTGGAAGGAAGTACTAAATTTGACTTTATGACTTTAAGGTTAATGGCAATAAAGATATCATTTTTCCCATTCATATTCGGAGAGCCATTGGGGAAAGTTCAGGGACCCCAGGTTCCTAATCTCCAATTGAGACTGTAGCACAGACCCAGTCCCTGATGTTTCATGTTCTCTAAGACATCCTGAATTCGTGTGCACTAAAGTCCCGAGGTGTGCACGCCTGCGGCTGGTGCCTAAATGCTTATCAACCCACGATTCCATGGAAGGTATGAGGGGGGTACACTAGTGTCCTGATTTTCTTTATGACCCAATTTCTGGGAAAACAGAAAACTCTCCCTTTATTATGTAAATTCCTTGGAAAGCTCCGGTTGCCCTGGGGTCTCCAGTATACAGCTGCAAATACCAAGGATCCAGGTACCCAGTGAGGTGACAGCTCCCTGCTGTAGTGTGTGAGTGTGAGAGCAGTCACCAACTGCCTTGGTGGTGCTTGAGACACAAGAGAAGGGAAACTCTGATAGAATCCACCTGTGATGGCATGCACAGCATGTGATGGAGAAGAATGCCTGACATTCCTTCCTTGACTGTGTTTGTAAGAGTCATACCTGTGTATAGATTGATGAATATATAATTATCTCCTGGTAAAAAATAGGGTTGAAGAAAAACCATCTCCCACACAAAGACCTTTAAATAAAAGTCAGCAGTAGTAGATTTACAATGGCATGAGTAGAGTAAGCTGGGACTAACAAATTTTGCAACATAAAATGAAACTCAAATTTGATCATTACCGTTGATGATATTTAAATTGTAGCTATTATTTCAGGGAAGAAAAAAGAAAACAGCTTCCACCCAGGACAACAAATAATGTTGCTCTCTGTGCTGTACACCTGAAACTGACACAATATTGTAAACCAACTATCCCGTAATTAAAAAATTAAAAAAAAATGTTGCTCTAAGAGAATGTCAACTCACAATTCTGGCAGCTGCTGATAAACACTCAGAAATTGTCCTGATTCTTGTTAAGCCTTTCTGAACACCAGGAGTAGTTGTAGCTGGAGGCAGTGAAAAACACATGCCTAGATCTTGACCTCTGAGCTATCTGGCCAACATTTTATTTCTTGACCTCAAGGATGCTCTGAAATTACCTACACAATGAAATTCTCCTTTAGATTGTTTTAGACTCTGTGCATATTGAGAATGTACCCAGCAGCGTGGCATTCAAGAATACAAATACCATTTGGCCATACATACACTGAAGATTCTGTGTAAGTTATTAACAGGGCCCAAGGTTCCATAGTTGGCTTTGTGTGATCTATGGCTTTGCCTTTAGACTTGCTGACCAGCATCCAGTAACTGCCAGTGGTGGGACAAAGACAGCTCCTTCATTTCTACTCAGAACCCTTTTGTGTTGTTCAGTTGTTTATTTGTATTAAAAAGCAGACCGCTTACTTTGCCAACAAAGGTCTGTTTAGTCAAAGCTTTGGTTTTTCCAGTAGTCAGGTATGGATGTGAGAGTTGGACCACAAAGAAAGCTGAGTGCTGAAGAATTCATGTTTTTGAACTGTGGTGTTGGAGAAAACTCTTGAGAGTCCCTTGGACTGCAAGGAGATCCAACCAGTCAATCCTAAAGGAAATCAGTCCTGAATATTCATTGGAAGGACTGATGCTGAAGCTGAAGCTCTAATACTTGTCTGACCCACAAAGAGTCAGACACAACTGAGTGACTGAACTGGCTGACTGGCTGTCTGACTCTTTGTGACCCCATGGACTGCAGTATGCCAGGCTTCCCATCTTTCACTATCTCCCGGAGTTTGCTCAAACTCCTGTCCATTGTGTTGATGATGTCATCCAACCATCCAACGATCTTATCCTCTGATGCCCCCTTTTCTTCTCTTGCCCTCAATCTTTCCCAGCATCCAGGTCTTTTCCAATAAGGCAGGTCTTTGGATCAGGTGGCCAAAGTATTGGAGCTTCAGCTTCAGCATCAGAGCTTCCAATGAATATTCAGGGTTGATTTCCTTTAGGATTGGCTGGTTTGATCTCCTTGTAGTTCAAAAGACTCTCAAGCATATTCTCCAGCACCACAGTTTGAAAGCATCAATTGTTTGGTGCTCAGCCTTCTTTATAGTTCAACTCTCACATCCATACACGACTACTGGAAAAACTATAGTTTTGACTATACAGACTTTTGTTGGCCAAGTGATGTCTCTGCTTTTTAATGCATTCTTTAGGTTTGTCATAGCTTTCCTTCCAAGGAGCAAGCAACTTTTAATTTCATGGCTACAGTCATCATCTGCAGTGAATCTGGAGCCCAAGAAAATAGTTTGTCACTGCTTCCACTTTTTTCCCCATCCTTTCGCCATGAAGGGGTGGGACTGGATGCAATTATCTTAGCTTTTTGAATGTTGAGTTTTAAGTCAGCTTTTTCACTCCTCTTTCACCTCCATCAAAACCCTGGAAGGTAGAGAAGATTCTGTCAGATTGACTCCTTGTGGCGTAATGAGACTGGAACCTGTTCTTCCTCATTTAATCCCTACCTAAGTCACATTCCTCCTTATACTTAGTCAAAACTTGGCAAAATCAGTCTAAAGAAGTAAAGGAAGGAATCTGAATTAAATGACTGACATCAATATTCAGAATATGGAGGAGGAGGCTGGGAGAAAAATGGGTAATTATAATTAGGATTCATGTTGATTGAGATGATGATAGCATATTTATTAAATGCCTCCTACATGGTGGAATCTCTATGATTTATGAGCTAACACCTGTGTGTCTTTATGCTACAACCACACTGCTTTGATTACCATAATTTTGTGATATGGTCTGAAATCAGGAAGTGTGAGATTTCCAATCTTGTTCTTTTCCAAGATTACTTTGGCTATTTGGGTTGCTTGAGATTCCATACACATTTTATGATAGAGTTTTTCCATTTATGCAAAAAATGCCATTGACATTTTGTGGGAATTAGGGGATGCACTTTAAAAATACAACCTTATTTATTTCTTGTGATACCCTTATGAGATAGGTTCTATTATTTCTGAAATGCACATAAGAAAGTGGAGGCAGTGATCTTATACCTTTTTATAAAATGTTGATACTGAGCTGTGGAAATTCAGGCAGTGCTTTAAATTTCTTTCCCACTACTAATAATGAATATTATTATCATTATCATCGATCTCCATTCTTTTACCTTATTCCTATAATCTAGTTTTGTCTGTGGGGAATCTTGATGGGAGTTAGAGATTTGGCTCCAGAGCCCCAGGTCCCCAGATAGGGCTTTGACAACTGGATTATCCCAGCAGTGAGATCACAGTGTGCCTGGAAAATCCAACTCCCACAGCTCTGACAAATTAGCATTGTATGTACTGGGATGGTTGATGCTCTTCATAGAGGACCATGCTAGGGCCATGGCTAAGCCTTACACCTGTACGTGTTGCTGTGGTAGCAGCTCTCCAGTGATTCACATGTGGTAGGAGTTCCAGAGATGGTGCCTGAAATTTATTGCCCAGGTGTACATTTCATGTGATATTAGTCAGAACCATCCTTAGGGAAGGTGTGTGTGGAGCAGCCCAAATGAATAATGATTTTTAAAACATTTTTTCTTAGGGAAGAGTTCTAACATATTCATAAGTACAGAGAGTAGTATCATGAGTGCCCATGTCTGTGAGTATTTTTATATTGATGAAATCAAGTTAGAAAGAACATCAAGGACAGCTTTGAAGAGGAAAAGAATTTGAGAAAGACAACACAAAGGAGGGAGTGATAAATGGGAGGGGCTGTGCTCAGACAAAGGCTCTTTGTAAGAAGGATGACACAGGCCCCAGGGTGATGGTCACCACACCCTTAGGAACTTTCCTGGTGCCTCCCACAGGATTTAGGAATAAATCCATCATAACAAAAGTTAATATTTATTAAACCTTTCCTATGTGCTAAGCATGATCTTACAAACTTATGAAGCAGCCATTATTATCATGGTGCTAAGCACCAGCTTACAAACTTACGAGATAGCCATTGTTATTTGTAAGATGCCCATCTCACAAAGGAGAAAATGGCAGCTGTGAGAAGTTAAAGTTCACTTTTTAAAAGTTCTGTGGCTGATCAATGTCAGAGGCAAGATTTGAACCCAGGATCTTCTGACTCAAGAGCCTCTACTAATAATATGCTGTGTTTACAAAGCCTGGTTCATAGGCTTTTGGACTCAAAACCGCTAGGGCACTTGTTAAAAGTAAGTCTGCTTATTATATGTACCATAGTGAGAGCTTGCTTTTATAATTTAACCCAGGTTACTTCAATGGCTGGGGTAATAATATGCTACTGAAAGAATTTCACTAACCAAGGCATTTAAAAAACATGATTAATATTGTCATTGGTTTCAAGGGAGATTTAAATAACTATATTGTCACTTTCTGAGGGAAAGAAGAATGTACAAAGATGAAAGCTATCTTTTAAATTAATAAGCCAGATTCTCGCCAGGGCTTAAATCATTCATTGATTGTAAGGCAGGGGCATGGAGAGTTAAAAGAACTCTTTAATTAGTGCCTTGGAATTTCATCGATAACAGGAAATATTAAGTATCATGCTGAAATTTCTTTTATCCCTTTGTAACCGGACTACCATGAGGCTTTCTGGGGTCCAGGTTTTGCCTGGTACATTCAAAAAGAAAACAGATCAACTCCAGAAGCCTTGACAACAAATTTTCATCAAGGAATATTCTTTTCCTAGTCTTAATGAATTTTATTAGAGAGAATAATCTCAAAATAGAACTGATGATGGTTAAAATGTCACATTGTACAATTTGTTAGAGATTTTCAAAAGACCAAATTGCCTTGATAAAATTTAGATCTGCAAATATTTGTTAAGGGTAATTAGATTTGATAAAAACAATGGTCACAAAAGAAAATTTACAGTGGCAGAAGCTATAATGGATGCAATTTGATAGATGTATTAAATACTTCCTGAGGTGGTACAGTGGTAAAGAATTTGCCTGCCAATGCAGGAGACATAAGAGATGGAGGTTCGATCCCTGGGTTGGGAAGACCCCCTGGAGTAGGAAATGGCAACCCACTCCAGTATTCTTACCTGAAAAATTCCAGAGGAGCCTGGCAGGCTACAGTCCATGGTGTCATAGGAGTCAGATGCAACTGAGGATGCACACACACACAACACACAACAGAAATAAACTCTTTCACTTCAGAAAATGTATTATGCCTGCATTCATAAACATAGTCCAAGGGACTGTAGTCAAAACATTCATCTGGCATGAATGGTCAGGGTCACGCTAGGGAGAGAATGCCCAGTGCCCACCAGAGGACAGTTTCTGGAACTCAGGCATATGTGTGGAGACAGCCTGGTTAATTCTGCTAAAACCCCATAGCCATATCTGGGTATTACCCACCTCTCTAGCCAGGGGCCTGCCTTCCCCTGACTTCCTCCAGTTCACCTGAGTGATTCCCCGGCCTAGGTTCCCTGGCTCACACTGTTTTCTTGCCTGGCAGGTCTTTCCCTGCCCCTAATTCCTACCCTTCCTTCCAGATGCAGGCCCAGCTCATCCTTGCTGCCTCCCACGTGGCCTCCGTCCTGCTGTGATCCAGACCTTGTCCTTCCGCACAAACTCCTCCTTCCAAATTCACCACGGACTTCCATGCTGCCAAATCCAAAGGAGACTCTCAGATTGCCTTCTTTGTCCACCACTCCCTCCTTCTGGTAGAAACCATTTCCTCCAAAGCTTCCACTACCCCTTGTATAATACAATACCATTTGGCCAACGACAATGCCCAGAAGAGCTGCAGCTGTGGGCTCTTATCAACCTGCACTCAGGGCAGCCCTCAGTCCTGAAGGAGGGAGTTGGGCAGTATCCACCACACACCCCCAAAACTCAGCAATTAGCTAGTTTTTCTTTTTTTTTTTTTAATTTATTCTTTTTTGGTATTTTTTTGGAAAACTGGTAAAATATGCCTAACATGCAATTGACCATTTTGACATTTTAAATGGTATTAATTAAATTCACATGTTGTGCAACACCACCACAGTCTATTTCTAGAACTTTTCCCTTACACTGAACAGAAACTCTATAATCGTCAAACAGTAACTCCCATTCCCCCTTCGCAACCCCTAGTGACCTCTAAGCTATTTTCTGTTTCCCAAGGAATGTATTTAAGGAAGACAGCTTGCATTGTTCATCAAAATATCTTCAGAGTCCTCTTCAACTCTCTCTGCACTGGACGGTCTGCCCTCTCTGACCCCTGCAGCCTCCCTCATCTTTACTGTCTTGCTGCTGTCTCTCCCCTCACCTTCTCTTTGTGCCCCACCTCCACCAGCTCTCAGCCTGAGACCTTCTCCACTCACATAGCCAGCAGCAAAGTGCAGTCCAGCTTTAGTCTCCTGGGAGCAGCCTCTTGTATTCCATTTTAAATCCAGAAAAACTTGTTTAGTCACTCAGTCATGTCTGACTCTTTGCTACCCTATGGACTGTAGCCCACCAGGCTCCTCTGTCCATGGGATTCTCCAGGCAAGAATACTGGAGTAGGTTTCCATTCTCTATTCCAAGGGAATCTGTGTCTCCTGCATTGGCAGGAGGATTCTTTACTGCTGAGCCACCAGGGAAGTCTAGAAAAACTTGATATCCCCACAAATCTACTGTATAATTTCCTCCAAGAGGTGACAGTGGAAGGAGACCAAATACAATATTTGCCTGTTGCACCCAAGACTATTTCCAACTCAACAGCGTGACTGTCCCCCTCTGCTTCTCTTATGGGGTCGCTGAAACTGCACTGGTCTCAGACAAGTTAGTGCAGGGATAGAAAGTGGGCTGGGCCAGGAGGTGCAGTGGGTCAAAGTGAGGGTGGAATGCTGAGGAGACACTAATGTTAAAGAGCTGGGGCAACAGCATACAGATGGAGAGAATACGAGCTGACAACACCAAAGTAGGAAAAGTGATGTCGGTTCAGTGAACAGGAGGCCCGGTTGCCTGGAGAGTAGTGGACACAGGAGAGTGACATGAAAGGAGGGTGGAGGTGAAACTCTTGAGGGCTTTGGAGATTGTGTAAGAAGTTGAGTTGCCTCCACGTTTGATGGGAAGCTCTCTCTGTATGAAATAGAAAATCCACTTTGAGGGTTTAAATAACAAAGTGGATTTATTGACCCAAGGAACTGAAAAGTCCAGGGGACCTTGAGGTGAGGGGTCTGGTTTCATTTCTCAGGAATTCTCTTCTTCGCCCTTCTCTTGAGAGTCTTTGGGCTAGTTTCTCTCAAGGTTGAAAGGTGGTTTTGGCAGCAACCAAAGGAAAGGGATGGTCTAGCTTCCCTAAGCAGCATAATAGAACTCCTCACCTTCACTCTGTGTCAACCTGCACCAGTCATGGCGGGCAGGCCTTTGCTATGCCCCTCTCTGCACAACCCAATCTCTGCAGTGACGTTCTTACCCCAAGCAGGAATCCCTTGAAGCTAGGGCTGGGGTCAATCCCAATGGCATGGCTGCTGCTTTGGACTTCATCTTTGTAGTCAGCAACAGAGGCATTGA
This sequence comes from Bos mutus, assembly GCF_027580195.1. NCBI lineage: Eukaryota > Metazoa > Chordata > Mammalia > Artiodactyla > Bovidae > Bos > Bos mutus. The sequence continues at coordinate 63,115,518 of NC_091620.1, read as the reverse complement.
AGTGAGTTGCCTTTTGTGAGAGTAAGCAATTAATGATTTTTATTTTTTGATTTGTCTTTCACTTTCTCTTCCTTTTTTTTTTTTTTTTTACTGTTTACAATTTACCACAGCATATTCTTTTGTTCTTCTAATGTTTTCAAAAATCATAATCTACATGGTTTTACTAGTTTGATTTAGTAAAACTGTGTGCTCACTGTGTATCCAAGTCAAGTGACTGAAAATATCCTCAAAAATGTTTTTTTGTAGTCTAATTTTACAAGCCCAAAGGACATAGCTTCACTTGAATATTAGAACACTGTGAAATTAATATTAATTTAGCTGAATGTTTTCAGTTTGAATTAACAGGCTTGCAGTGCCATTCAATCTTGCAAATTGCTATCCTCAGGAATTGAATGTGCTTTAGCTTTTCAAAGTATCAATTATAAGGCATAAAAGTTCAACTACAGCTCCTGGTTTAATCCTTTAGCTATCCATCATCTAAAGCTTACAGAAATAGTTGAATTAAACTTTAAGGATGTAGGGTGGCTATTTTTGCAGACTAAGCAAACAATAGCTGCAATTTTATGCCCTTGATAGAAGTGGACTGGTATGTTAATTCTACATATAAATTCAGCAAAGTATTTGCTCTTGTTCTCATTCAAGTCCGACTCCATCCTCTCAAAACAATTCCTACTCCTTCATTCATTAAAGAAGTTCGGGACTTGGCTTTGTCTCATTTTGAATTTCCATATATTATTTTGTCATGGATTTCTTTGTTGTGCTTTGCTCCATCTCTCTGATCTTCAGTTATCTTGACCTCTTTTTACTCCTGTTTAGGATCCAAGTTCCTGACTAGATACCTCGCAACACTGTTTTGAAGGTCAATATGGAGAAGCTGTGAGGACTGCTAAGGTCTACATAAAACATTTACTTTTGTGATAATACAGCATCTGTAGTTGTAGCAGTTACTGTTCAGGCCCTTTTGTATTACAGCTTCTTCAGACTTTGGGTGAGGGTTTTCTCCAGTCTCCTGAGGGCACCAGACCTATGTGCAAGGCTCAACCTATGACCAGTGGAGTTGGTGGACAAATATCTCCAGCTTTTTGCCCCTTGGTGGTGCTGGTAGGTGGGAGGCAACTCTAACAAGTGTTCTATGCAATCTCTCAGAGGTACTCAGTAAGGCTAAGCCCTGTTCCCATAGCAGAAACTTCATTAATGCACTGTTTTGTGTTCCTTCCATTTTATCTTTCACTTCCTGAACTGGTATTTCCTGGGTTTACCTCTCAAATTGATCACCTGTCCTCAAATTCTTAAGGTCTGTTTCTGGTGGGACTTAGCCTAAGACTTTAGTTCCAAAGGCTTTTCAAAAATATACATGCAGCCAGCATTCTAGGGCTTTAACGCTCAGCCTTAGTCCTGAATGGAACTAAGTCTACTTTGTCACCTGATTACTGGGACTTAGTGTATTTAGTGCTAATTCTCTGAGAGGTAGTTTTCTAGTAATCCTGGCCACACCTACCATTTGCTGAGAGACTGTACCTTACAGAAGAGCCAGCTGAAACATGAGTTAAGCAGGTGGAGATGAAATATCACCATTATTGCTAATAAAGATGATATTCAAAAACATGGCTTACAGCTGTGGGCAAGTGAGTTTTTCAACATTGAACCCCAAAGCTGGGCAGTCTTATGCACAAGGTCATAGTGTTGGACAGCTGAAGGACTCCAACTGCCCTGGCAGAGCCTGCTACTCTGAAGTTTGCAGAAAGGAGGAGCAGAACAGGATGTGTTTTCTCTGCAGAGACAGATCCCAAAGAGAAAAGGAGGAGGAAGGGGCTGCGTCACACATGCTGAGCTCCTATTCTCCAATTTCCCGTTAGAAAATTCATTCCTCTCTTATAGGAATGAATGGGGCCAGAAAGAAACCCAGAATGTTATTGTAATGGATTCCTTTCCTCATAGAAACAAGATGCTAGGGGAAAGGAGTTCCCTCCTTCCAACATTCCTCAGGTTTTTATCCTCTTAGCTCCCTGGGTTTAACCATTACACTCTGGGCCGACTGAGAATGTGACTGGCTCCCCTGCAGGAGATCATCTTTTAATATGATGACAGTGTAGCCCCCCCATAAGCATACCCCCCACCCTTTCCACCCAAATGGCCACTACACTTTCTTTGTGTGTTCTCCTGGTCCTGGTGGTGAAAAGTGTAGCTATTGCCCCAAAAAGGCAATTTAGTGACTGAAGTAATCATAGGCCATGCTGAGCCCAGTTGAAAGTTCCCCATTTCACTTCTCATTCTGAATTATATCTAACAGTTTGAGTGAACTCCAGGAGTCGGTGATGGACAGGGAGACCTGGTATGCTATGATTCATGGGGTCATAAAGAGTTGGACACGACTGAGTGGCTGAACTGAACTGATGTTCAGGGACAGTCTATCAGAGGTTCTGCCAAGAGATTATATAACATTGTAAAGATGTTTTAGGAGAAAATACTCCAGTAACATGGAGAAGGCAATGGCAACGCACTCCAGTACTCTTGCCTGGAAAATCCCATGGACGGAGGAGCCTGATAGGCTACGCTCCATGGGGTCTCGAAAAGTCAGGCATGACTGAGTGACTTCACTTTCACTTTTCACTTTCATGCATTGGAGAAGGCAATGGCAACCCACTCCAGTGTTCTTGCCTGGAGAATCCCAGGGACGGGGGAGCCTGGTGGGCTGCCATCTATGGGGTCGCACAGAGTCGGATACAACTGAAGTGACTTAGCATGCATGCATGCATTCCAGTAAAATACTGATGTTCCCAATTTAAATACAACCCTTCTATCATTGTGAATTTCCCAGGGAGAAATCAGAGTTCTAAGATTAGATTCTCTTTTCTGCTCGAGTTAAAGCTAAAAGGCATTAGCCTAAAATTCATCCTTCCCAGTTTCTAATTCTTGTCTGCCACCGCTCCTCCCTGCCCCCGGTTGTGCCAGGCAGCATGTAGGATCTTAGTTCCCCAATCAGGATTCAAACCTGTGCCCTCCACAGTGGAATTGAAGTCTTAACCACTGGACTGCCAGAGAAGTCCCTAATTCTGCTCATTGTGAACCAGAGGGTTTCTTCATATATGTGGTTCTTTCAGCAGTTTGGACAGGGTCTCATTAGAACCACTAGTCTGGCTTTTTTTCAGAGTCTCAGAAGTTAAACACCACATTTACATTATACCTCACTTTTTAGGGAGTATCATCAAAGCACTCAACACCAACAAAATGAAACAATAGGAAAAAAAAAATCAATACCAAGACCTTCAAGTAGTTGTCAAGACAAAGTGATGCTTCCAGAACTTTGCACTTTTCATAAATGAGACTCAGTGTCATCTTGATTTGGGCTTCACAGGATGCTAGTCCATCTGTGTAAGTATCTGAAATCCTTGATCTGTAAACAAACTGAACTGGGAGGAAGCTCCCTCAAGAAGTTAAAGCTGGCAACATATTTTGCCATTCCCATGGGAAGAATCAACAGATATTTCCCTCAGGGTGACAGATGAGACTGTAGGAGGTCAGAATACACCATCCCAATAGATGTCCTCTGGCATAAGGATTATTTTGAGCTGAAGGCAACTGAGTAAAAGCAGGCACAATATGAGCTCTTTGCTGTCTCCCATCTTGTGAAAAACGGTATCACACATTTCTATGTGAAGGTTTCCCCGTCCCAGTGCCAGCCCCTCACTGTCCATACCAGAAAAAGAATGACAACTTCCAGTAATACAGGAGACAGGCTGGCCCCATGAGTCTACACAACCAAACCTTACTAACTAGGTTAGTTAGCTACCATTGGTTTCCCATATATTTGCCTTCCTACAGTTTGCTGCCCCTAGAAGCTCCCAAGTCCTTTCCATTTGTCTTCGCATTTCTAAGAGTATCATGACCTACTGACTGAGCTAGCCATGCACCCTTGACACTTTTTAAATGTAACCTTTTGTTCAAATGATATAAAACCTCCAAGTTTAAGCTGTTTCTTTGTGAGTTTTCTCTTTCTGGGAAACTCCCTCATCATGTAAAACCTGTAACATCAAAGAAACTTGTAGGTCTTTTCTCATTTTAATATGTCTGTTATCAGACTATTGTGCAGACCCAGCCAGAGAACCTAAGAGGGTGGAGAAGATTTTATTTTATTCCCCATAATTTTTGCATTCTTGCAAAGTTTAGAAATAGCAATGATGGGAAGGCCACTCATGAGTCTGTTTTGAGATCTTTCTTTCCCACCTTGACTCTTAACACCCCTTAACTTCCATTTCCCCTTTCAACACTTTGTCTCCAACATTCCCTGATCCATGGAATCTGGGCTTTAAATAATGACACAGTGGCTCCTACCATTGCCTTTTGCTGTGGAATCACTTGGGCGTGTGAAGCCTGCCATGTAAGGGGAGCTTTTCCTTCATCCCCGCAGTTTGTTTCAGCTGGAAAATGTCCTCAGCAGGCTCCTGAACTAAAGCTGTTGTTGACATTTCTGCAGCTTGAATTTCTAGGTGTATTAGGATTAGTTTCAGATATTTAAAAATACTGCTAAAAAATGCTAACCATCATCTGTGAGTCATAATCTTTTTGCTGGTGGAAGGTCTTACCTTGATATTGACTGCACTGACTGATTAGGGTGATGGCTGTTTAAAGTTGGGCTGGCTTGAAATAGGACAATGAAGTTTGACTCATGACTGACTCCTCCTTTCACGAATGCTTTCTCTGCAGCATAAAATGCTGTTTGCTGCTGCTAAGTCGCTTCATTTGTGTCCGACTCTGTGCGACTCCATAGATAGCATTTTATCTACAGAATTAACCTATTATATAGAATTTCTTTCAAAATTGGAGTCAATCCACTTGAGCCCTGCTGCTGCTTTATGAACTAAGTTTCTGTAATATTCTAAATCCTCTGTTGTCATTTCAACAATCTTCATAGCATTTGCACCAGGAACAGACTCCATCTCAAGACACAACTTTCACTGCTCATCCTTAAGGAGCATCTTCGCTTCCATTCATGTTTTATATGAGGTTGTGGCAGTTCAGTCACATCTTCAGGCTCCACTTCCAATTCTAGTTATCTTGCTATTTCTACCACATATGCAGTTATCTCCTCCACTGAAGTCCTGAACCCCTTAGTCATCCACGAGGATTGGAATCTTCTCTCAATCTCCTGTTAATGTTGATATTTTGACCTCTTTCCAGAAATCACAAATACTCTTAGTGGTACCTAGAATGTTGAATCCCTTCCAGAAGGATTCAACTGGCTTTGCCCAGATCCATTAGAAGAATCACTATCTTTAGCAGCTAGAGTCTTAGAAAATGCATTTATTAATAATTAGACTTGAAATGACTCTGATCTATGGGCTGCAGAATGCATACCGGGTTAGCAGACATCAAAACAACACTGATCCGGCTGCACATCTCCATCAGAGCTCTCGGGTGACCAGGTGTATTGTCAATAAACACTAATATTTTGAAAGGAATCTTTTTTTCTAGGCAGATCTAAAGAGTGGGCTCAAAATACTCAGTCAAACATGTTGTAAAACAGTTGCGCTGTCACACAGGCTTTTTGTTCCATTTACAGAGCACAGGTAGAGTAGACTTTGCATAATTCTTAAGAACCCCACAATTTTCAGAATGGTAAATGTGCATCGGCTTCAACTTAAAGTCACCTGATGCATTAGCCCAAACAGGAGAGTCAGTTTGTTCTTTGAAGGCTTGAAGCCAGGCATTGACATCTGTCCTCCAGCTATGAAAGTCCTGGATGCCATCTTCTTCCAATAGAAGGCTGCTCTGCCTACACTCAAATCTGTTGTTTGGAATAGTCACCTTGGTAAATTATCTTAGCTAGATCTTCTGGATACCTTGCAGCAGCCTCTACATCAGCACTCGCTGCTTCACCTTGCACCTTGATGTGATGAAGATGGCTTCTTTCTTTAAACTTCATCAACCACCCTCTGGCAGTTTCAAACTTCTCATCTGCACGTTCCTCTCTTCTCTCAAGTTTTCAGAGAACTGAAGAGAGTTAGGGCCTTGATGTGGATCAGGCTTTAGCTTCACGGAATATTGTGGCTTGTTTGATCTTCTATCCAGACCATTAAAGTTTTCCGTGTATCAGCAGTAAGGCTGTTTTGCCTTATCATGTGTTCACTGGAGTAGCACTTTTCATCTCCTTCGAGAACTTTTCCTTTGTGGTCACGATTTGGCTGTTTGGCAGGCCTAGCTTTTCTATTTCACCTTCCAAAGTGCCTTCCTCACTAAGCTTAATAATTTCTAGTTTTTGATTTAAAGTGAGAGACATGTGACTCTTACTTGAACACTTAGAGGCCACTAGAGGGCTACTCATTGGCCTATGTTCAACACTGTGTAAAAGGGAATAGGGAGGCCTGAAGAGAGAGAGAGATGGGCTGTTTTGGTGTGCTCATGGCATCCCAAAACAATGACAACAGAAACATCAAAGGTCAATGATCACAGATCACCATAACAAGTACAATAATAATGAAAAAGTTTGAAATACTGTGAGCATTACCAAAATGGGAGAGACATGAAGTGAGCAAATGCTGTTGGACAAATGGAGCTGATAAACTTGATTGATGCAGGACTGCCATGAACATCAATTTGTAAAAAATGCAGTATTTGATAAATGCAATAAATGAAGTCACTCAGTCGTGTCCGACTCTTTGCAACCCCATGGACTGTAGCCCACCAGGCTCCTCCATCCATAGGATTCTCCAGGCAAGAGTACTGGAGTGGGTTGCCATTTCCTTCTCCAGGGGATCTTCCCAACTCAGGGATCAAACCCAGGTCTTCTGCATCATAGGCAGACACTTTACTGTCTGAGCCATCAGAGAAGTCTAATATAGCAAAATACAATAGAACAAGGACGCTTATACTCTGTATTGCAAGAGAGGCTGAGAAATGCAGTCTTCATTCTAGGCAGCCATGTACCCAACCAAACATTACTATTATTGTGAAGTGAAAAGGAAAGTGAAAGTCACTTAGTTGTGTCTGACTCTGTGTCCCTGCAGCTTGCCAGGCTCCTTTGTCCACATAGCTTAGTTGTGTCCAACTCTTTCCAACTCTGTAGCTCACCAGGCTCCTCTGTGCACAGAATTCTCCAGGCAAGCAAGCATACTGGAGTGGTTTGCCATTCACTTTTCCAGGAGATCTTACTTGGATCTAACCGGGATCAAACCCAGGTCTCCCTCATTGCAGATAAGATTGTTTACCATCTGAGCTACCAGGGAAGTATTATGACTATAAATAAATAAATACTAGAGGGAACTGGAATACCAGACTAAGAGCGGTGGTAAGGACACATACCTCTGGCAAGCCTCCTCAGCGCACCAGAACTTCTCCTGCTTTTGACTGGTCCAGGCCTCCAGCAGTATTCCTCTCTGCTCTGCCTTTTCCAGCAATAGTGGATATGTCCTAGCGCTTGATTTCCTCACTACAGCTTTCTAGGAGGAACAGCTGAGTTTGTCACAGTATAACTTATTTCTTAAATTGATCCCTTTCCTTCCCTAACACATATAGGCTAATAGTATTTGTTGGATCTGATGCTTCCCTTTTATTTTTTAGAAAACTTAAGTCTCCTTTCTGGCCCAGACAGTGTTACCTTTCTCACCTAGATTTTGTCTAATGGAGTCTTCTGTTCTGAGAGATAAGTTACTAGAGATTCTGGTCTGCTCAAAGGCAATCATTGTTCAAAAAAACCTTGGGCACTCTCACTTTTCCAAGTTAGATATTCAGCATGGATTTTTTGACTGGGCTAATGCCAATTCAGGGTTGTATTTCATTTATCATTGTCCTGGTCACTCTCTCCTACTATGTTTCACCTTTCTTGTTGCCTTCATTTAGAGTCTTCATTTAGAGTCTTAATTCTCAAAATTTCTCAGGTGTGCTCCCTCTGGGCACAGGCAGCACTAACGCCATGTATAATTATAGTGACATCTGGAAACTCCTTTAATAATCCCATGAATAGTTTACCTGCATTGGCCTGCTGTTCTCCTTTCAAATGGTCCAGACGTTCAGGCACATTTGGCACCACTGTCCAGTCTTGAAGGCACAGTTCCCTAGGGGTTCTTTCCAAGGATGCTCTGCGTAGCTCTAAGAGAGCACTCTGCCCAGTAGTGGCCTATATCTGTGCTCCGTGCTCCCTCTGGGACAGTTGGTACAGTTCACTGAGACTTTGCTTATATTCTTATTCAATTTCCTTGGAACTAAGTTAATTATTTCTGTCCTTATGTTCCAGATGGTCCCACCAAATATCTACCAATTTAAGAAATAACCTCTTAAATGAATGAAACTTCAAGTACAGTATAGTGTCCCTTCAAGTACAGGACAGACACTGAAGGTCTGTCCTTCAATTTCACTTTTCTGTTAATATCTATTGAATCTGTTCTGTAAGATCTCAACTTTATCTCCAAAAAAGGTTTCTCCTTCTAAAGCCAAATTATCCTTCATTTATTTGTTCTCATCCTGTCATTGTTCCTGTCCTGAGACTGAAGCACATTCTAGGAACACTCCAGACATTCCTTGATTTCCCAAACAAATCTGGTTTCTAGAGACCCAAGTTTCCAGGCACAGGATAATTACCTTCTTGACCTTTTTTCTTTTCTAAAAGATTTATTTATGAATTCTGTGGCTGTGCTGGGTCTTTGCTGCTGCATGCGGGCTTTCTCTAGTTGTGGTGAGTGGGGGCTCTTCTTTATCGTGGTGCACAGGCTTCTCACTGCAGTGGCTTCTCTTGTTTCCGAGCACAGGTTCTAGGCGCTCTTGCTTAAGTAGCTGCAGGACGTGGGCTCAGTGGATGCAATTTGCAGGCTCTAGAGTGCAGGCTCAGTAGTTGCAGCCCATGGGCTTAGTTGTTCTACTGCATGTGGGACCTTCCGGGACCAGGGATTGAACTGGTGTCCCTTGCATTACATGGAGAATTCTTAACCACTGGACCACCAGAGAACCCTGACTTTTGTTTTATTTAAAACAACCCGTGTCTTTAACTTAGATAGTTTTTTCGTTCAATAAGGGCTCCTATTTATTGTTTGCTGATTTTCAATGAAAAGCCTTGTTATGGGTGCCTGCACGGGGCCTTGGCCAGAGTTCATATAATTTACAATTCTAGTCAACTTTGGATCACATGGTGGGAGATTAGTCTTGAGATTCTGCACAGGTCATACCATACAACTTCAAGATTAGTCTTGGGGGAATGCCTACATAAGTTGGCATTAATAACTGAAAACTAGAACTTCAGCATGCAGACACAGATGTAGAGAGTGGACTTGTAGACACAGTGGGGGAAGGAGAGGGTGGGAAAATGGAAAAAGTAGCACTGACATATTATACACGATCATGTGTAAAATGGATAGCTGGTAGGAAGCTGCTATCAGTTTGGCGCTTTGTGATGGACTAGAGGGGTGGGGGAAGGGGAGGAGGCTCATGAGAGAGGGGATATATGTATAATTATGGCTGATTTGAGTTGCTGTATGGTAGAAACCAACACAATATTGTAAAGCAATTTTCCTCCAATTAAAAAATAAATTAAAAAAGAAAACTAGAACTTCAGACTCCAGTGCTCTCGAGCACCCATGCTGTAAAGAACCCACTGGTAAAGAAATGATAGAATTAGAAAATCACCATTTTGCAAGCCTTAAAAAAATATTCTAGATAATATATACCAATGGACACTAAAATGGTTTGATGGTGAACTTTATAATGGTGCATCAGACTGACGGCACTAGATGCAGGAGACTAAACACACTTTTCAACTAGGGACAATGGAAAACATACGATATTAGGAAGTCATTGTTAACTTTTTTTAAATGTTATAATGGTATTGTGGTCATGTTTATAAAAAAATGATACTTATCTGTTAGGGAAAGTGAAGTTGTCTTGAAGTCCATTTTTAAGGAGTTTCAGTTTAGTAACTCTAAGTGGAAAGCAATAATAATAATATAGTCAGATCTTGATTATTCCAAAATAGTGTCCAGCGTGTGCATTATCCAGGACTTTGCCCACTGTTCCTCCCTTCTGTGGCTCCTCTGCTGGCCACTACATTTACAGCTGACCCAGTGTAGTACGGAAAGTACACATCTGTCAAATTTTGTGACTTGTTGGATGAAGAAAGTCTGTGGGGAAGAGACTGAAACTACTGATTGAAATCAGGTGTATAAATAATTGGAACATTTCATTTCTTTTTGATTTATATGTCTTCCTTGTTATAGATAAATATGAGTTACAATGATTACATAATAAAACTTTAGAGCCCCAATACAAAAAGCCTTCATTTTATTTAGTTTCTACTTTACTTGTGGAAAAAAATCATTTTTTAAAAGTTTTATTTTACCAAGGACTAATCCTTTGCTGACATTCAACTTTAAAGTATTCTTTCGTGTCTGTCTCACAGGAGAAAACATGCAACATTGCTTCTGTGGCAGTTTCTTCTAGTTTTTCAAGGACTCATGTAGTAGCAACTGGTTCAAAATACTGCTTTGTTTCAAAGCATGCAGTTTAGATGTATCTTCACTAATGATGGCAATATTTCCATTTTGTTCCTGAGCTGTCAGGTCACTTTCACTGTCAGACAGTGTACACAGCAGAGTGTCATTTTCATAAGTTGGAAAGTAATACCTGAAAACAACCACAAATAGACTGAATAACCAAAACTATAGATTACCTAGAAAATTTCTCAGCAGTTGAATGTACACATTACTATAATTTTGCTAAGTTTCTTTGCCAACAGTTTCAACTACATTTTGCAAAGGCTGTAAACGAGAGAACTTCTGAATTAATTTTACTTTGACCTTTATTGGCTGACATCAGTCTTACTAGTATCTTTGTTAGCTGGCATTTCAGCCTTTGCTTGATATTTAACATAACAAGATACTATCTTAAAAGGCAGCCTACTCTACTATCAGGCAGCTCTAGCTCTCAATTTAATACCTCCTTGTATAAAGCTAAAAACGACATTCCTCTCATTTCTATTCAAAGGTTTCAGTTCTGCCCTAGGGATAGCAAAGTTCAAATACAGTTACTCTTTCACACACTACTCCTTCAAATATCCAATAAAAACAACTGTTTCCATGTGTGGAGTCCCCCCTCTTCCCCCAATCTAATCATCACTATTTTCTTCATTATAAATTAAAAAAATTAAAAACATCTATAGAATTTTAAGTCTATTACTCTGGTTCCTTCTCTGGACACACTCTGGAGTTAGTTCTGAAATATAAAGGTTTTGACTTGTATAAGAAGAATTATAGGAACTGGGTCTCAGGTTAGTCCAGGGCTGACTCTGCCTCTCATAAATCTGGAATTTTCTAAAGAGGAAAAACTAGAGCTTTTTGCCTAGACTCCTGGGGGGCTCTGATTTAACATTCCCTGAGAATAGAGGAATCTCTCTGGAGCTGGAACCCCACAACCTCCCAGAGGTTCCCTCAACTGAGATTATCCAGAGTGATTAGAGAACTGTCTCAGAAGGTGAGACTGGCAAAGGATACCTGGGAGTCTGAGACCATCTCAACAGGTACATACTAGAAGAACAAATGCTTGATGTTTTTTTTTTTTTTTCAGAGGGTCGGAAGTCACTGCTGCTGCAGGACATGCTGCAGTTTCTTTCCAACCGGATCTCCTCTCCCGGGCCAGGTGCGTCCAGCCAGCGGCCCCTTGCTTGATGTTTTTAAAAGCACCAGGATGCAAAACATGCATCAAAAGCCCTAGTAGTGGTATACTGTATGACACAGTACTTTTATGTTTAGGAGTTTATCTAAATGAAATAATTATGTAAGTGTGCAAAAATGTAGGCATATGCATCTATTTAGAAGAGCAAAACATAAAAATCCTAAACATCTAGCAAATATCCATACAATGGAATATTTGGCAACCATTAAAAATGATGCAATAGATGTGTAGTGGATATAGAAGATGCTTTTAAATACTTTATTAACAAAATATAACTTAAAAATCTATATTTCTATATCTATCTATTGCTATCCATATCACTACACCATAAAATTTGAAGTAGTTGATTATATCTGTAACAGGGAGATTATTTTAAAACCAAGGTTTTTGAAGATTTTTACTTTTTACAATAGACTTGCACTTATCTTTTATTTAAGTTTAAAGGAATTAAATAAATGGATGAGATAATGGAGAAGGAGCAAAGAAATGTATGTCTGGTTGAGCAGAACTCACTGTGGTTGATCCCATATCTGTTTTTCAGGAAGCAGCGCAGTATGTTTCGCTTCTTCCATATGAGTCCTTAAGTCTGCTTTGGACCTGAACTTCTCCTGGCAGCCATAGCATCTACACTGGTGAATCTGCCTCCGAATGAAATTGACCAATTTCACTTGCTGATAGAAATTTAATCCTGAAAATGATAGTATACAGAATCATCAGACAACTGGTCAGACCCATTTTTACACTGTTGCAATTTTTTTTTTTTTAAAGAACCACTTCTCTTTATTAACCAACCTGAAGAGGCAGTGCAGATTTAAAGCATAGACAGAAAATAATAACAGCTAGTACTTATATAGTGCTTATGTACCAGGCACTGCTCTAATCACTTTTCATGCATTAATACATTTAATCTCCACAACACCCTACCACATAGGTGTTACCGTATCCACATTATACATCAGGAAGCTGTCCAAGGCTGCATAGCCAGTAAGTGGTAGAGCCAGGATGTGACACCAGGCTGTTCGCTCCACAGCCCATGTTCTTGACTATTAACCTATTACATACACATATACATGTGTATAAGAGCAATAAAGTAAAGTAACACTTTCAAGAGTCTAGGAAAGTAGCTGGTGAGTTGAGGGGTGGGCATTGAGCTTTTTCGGAGAAGGCAATGGCACCCCACTCCAGTACTCTTGCCTGGAAAATCTCATGGATGGAGGAGCCTGGTAGGCTGCAGTCCATGGGGTCACTGAGGGTCAGACACGACAGAGCGACTTCACTTTCACTTTTCACTTTCCTGCATTGGAGAAGGAAATGGCAACCCACTCCAGTGTTCTTGCCTGGAGAATCCCAGGGACCAGGGAGCCTGGTGGGCTGCCATCTCTGGGGTTGCACAGAGTCAGACACGACTGAAGCGACTTAGCAGCAGCAGCAGCAGCAGCATTGAGCTTTTTATGGTCTTGGATATATTAGCAAGTCAGTACTTTACGTCTTCATGACACTAATTTTTCTATCATGGTGATCTACTTGGGTACATCTATAATAAACACTCGAGCTACACTACCAAGCAAGGCAGTAGGTGTCTTTCATACACTATACATTCTCTATAACATTCTGCTGAGCCAAGGCCCAATGTCACACAGCTAGTAAGTGCTGGAGCTGGACTGTGAACTCCAGTCTGACTTCAAAATCCATGCTTTTTTCCACTAGCCCCCTACACTTTACAATAGAAATTAATCATTAACTTGTAAGCCCTCCTCCAGGGGATTTTCCGGACCCAGGGATCGAAGTCATGTCTCTTATGTCTCCTGCACCGATAAGCAGGTTCTTACCACTAGTGCCACCTGGGAAGCCCTGTTTTATTTGACATCATATATGTAGGGAAAAAACCTATAAATCAAAACCATATTTGAATATTATAGTTAAGACTGTGAATCACTGTTTCAGGCAGTCCCATTGAGACCATCTGTGGAGAGACACATTTTGGCTTGTACACTCTCCAATCACAACTGCAGAACACAGGCATCGTTCACGGGATAGTGTATGAAAAAAAGCAACATCATGGAAAACAATTTCCGAATCAAACTTACCAAGTTCTGACTTTATTTTGAGGAGATCAAATTCATGTGCATCCTAAAAAAAGGAATGAATGTATCTGTGAGCATATAAATTATTTAATCTTTCAGGATGGAAGTATAAACAGACGGCTTATTCACAGGAGTCTGAACACTGCAGAATTCAGTCTCAGTTCATCATCTGTTTTCAAAGTCTTCAAAATCTACATCTAATTGCTTTATAAAGCACAGTCCAAACAAGTCATGTCAATCAGTTAAAACATTTTAGTTGTTCACAGCTTGTATCTCCAGTTTTTATCATTTACTCTGTATGCACTCTGCAGTCTGACAAAAGAGTCCTCAGTCTCTAGGTAAATGTAGCCCTACTATACTCTGTGTCTGGAGTAGAATTATGACTATAGGTCCTTTGCTTCACAAGTAGATAGGTAATTTTAAATATTCTGCTTTTCCTTTTATACTGTAAAATATGGTGTTTAAACCTGAAAGTTTCTCCTCACTCATATCTTCCCACAAATTACATGTCTTTTGACTTTTACGATGCACAGGCTTATTTTTATTCTGTTCCATTTCTACAATCGCCCATCTGGGTAAATGCTTCAACTTACAAGCTTACAGAGAATAAAGACCATCTAACTCTCTATGAAGGCATTCTGTGTAGCACCACAGGCAGGATAATTAAGAATTCCATGATATGTTATCACTGAAAGTGACTCAGCAGAGGTTGAGGACACCAGTCAAGGATCCTGCAAAGGGAATTCTTACACAGGATAGAGGGACTAAGGCACCTTTCAATTCAAAGAGACTAGGATATTATGAGATTAGGATATTTAAGACTGGAAAGTATACATACGTACTAGTGACAACCTGCTTCAGACAAAATGATTCTCCTTCCTCTTGAGTAAATGCCCATAGCCTTTTGAACACCTTCCAGGTCCTAGTTTTACTGAACTAAGAACAGTTTTTATGAATGAGAATGAAGGTGGGTCAAACAGGAGAGTCTGCTCCACTGCTTTAGAGCTGAGTGGGGGGGATGGGAGAGAGGGCATATCAGAATAATCCAGTAATATTTTTCTATTATACTCAACTCCCAATATAATAAAAGAATAGCATGCAGAAGAGAAAACACAAACTGGTAATGTCCTCAAATTTCTTCTCTTCAAATCCTGGTAACTGAGGGAGTTGTAAAACCACACCCTGTGCCCTCTCCACCTCCATCCCTCCCAAGGGCTCTGTAAAAGGCAACTTTCTCTTTTCCTGCTCTCCTTGTTCACCAGCACGGAAAGCACTGGGAAAAAGACTCAGAACCTGTCCACATCCCAGGTATTGTTAATTGTGGTTGCAGATCGTACAGGTTAAGGCAGAACTATCTTGTAAACATCTCAGAGGTGGGATGGCATCAGTGGTCTGTGAAATACCAAACTAACAGTTCACCCAGGTTCAGTGAACTCCGCTTAACTGCCCCTAGTTCTGCTTCTGTTTGATGGACCCTCCCTGACTTCCATTTTGCTTACAGAACTTTAAGGAAGGGGAAAATAATCAAGAGACAAAGGTATAAGATGATGAGGTTGCAGTAACCATCAACTTCTCCCTGTCAGAACAACAAAACCAATGTCAAATGAATCAAAGTATCTCACCTCCATGTGGACACATAATTTCTCAATTGTTTCTGCTTGCTTTTCACAAAATAGGCAGACAGCAGACACAGGGTGTTCTTCCCAATCAGACCAGTCACTGTGTTAAAAATAAAATGGCAAACATGGAGCTTCAAGGATATACAGAACAATGACCTGGTATTACTTTCTGCTCCCTAAGAAACCCTGCCAGTCTCTTTCAAATCTGGTATTTCTGTAAAGACTGTCATATTATATTATGACTTTTTGATACAATTTTTGAAATTCAAAGTAGCACCATGAAATTAATATAAATAGCAAACAGGTGCTGCTCTATTTTCTTGTATTTGCCTCTCTTTCTGAGCAGCTATTTCACTACAAAATCAGCACCATGTCTTTCTGAGACAGCCAGTTTTAATTTGCAGAGAAGACATATCAGGAGACGGGATGCTCTCTCGTTAACTACAGCCACTAAGTGTGCATGCTGTGAGGTGCAGTCAGTGCCCAGAGTGTGTTTCTGCATGAAAAATGGCGTATTTTAAAAAGGCAACCTTGTATCTTTCATGTGGGAAATACAGATCATTTTAAATGGGGCAAGTGTTAAATTTGATGGCAGATATCAAAAAGAATACAGGGCCTTTTTACCACTTTCTCCCTTCCTTGCATTTATTTTTTGAGATACTGTCAACTTCTTGTCACTGCTAAACCAGGAGAAGCAAAATCCCAGGAGAGACAAAAGGCTGAACAGCTTTGAGTGAGAGGAAGATGAATAACAGGGAATCCTTTTAGGTTGAAAAGAATACTTCTCGAGCTTATAATTTCAAGCAAAGAAGCTGTGAATGTTTTAAGTTAGTCATCAATGGGATGAACACAGAACAAAGTTAACCTCAATTTAGTTGTTATGTTCTCTGTTCCAACAGTAAGAAGCATGGAGAGTTCAAATATCATATCAGTTTAAGGTCTAGGGATCAATGGACTAATGAGTAAAGAATTCTGGAGTATATTTTCTCTGAATTATATATTACCTGTGTGCTCAATGATTAGCTGTAGTAGCAAAACACTATTTAGTTGGAATAACAGTTGTTTTAATTATGTCAAACTTATTTTGATATTATCATTAATTTTATTGAAGTATAGTCAATGGCACCCCACTCCAGTACTCTTGCCTGGAAAATCCCATGGATGGAGGAGCCTGGTAGGCTGCAGTCCATGGGGTCGCTGAGGGTCGGACACGACTGAGTGACTTCACTTTCACTTTTCACTTTCCTGCATTGGAGAAGGAAATGGCAACCCACTCCAGTGTTCTTGCCTGGAGAATCCCAGGGATGGTGGGGCCTGGTGGGCTGCCGTCTACGGGGTCGCACAGAGTCAGACACGACTGAAGTGAAAGCAGCAGCAGCATAGTTGATTTACAATGTTGTGTTAGTTTCAGGTATGTAGCAAAGTGATTCAGTTATATGTATATATTCAGTTATATATGTATATATTTGTGTGTATATATATATATAAAATCATTTATAAGCATATATGTTTTTAATAAAATATTTGATAAAAAATCTGTTTTTTTTAATCAGATTCTTTTCCATTAAAGGCTATTACAAGATATTGTCTACAATCTCCCATGTTATACAGTAGAACCTTGTTGTTTATCTATTTTGTATATGGAAGTGTATATCTATTAATAGCAAACTCCTAAATTTATCACCCCCTTTCCCTTTTAGTAAAGATAAATTTGTTTTCTATGTCTGTTAGTTTATTCTTATTTTGTAAATAAATTCATTTGTGTCATACCTTTAGATTCCACATATAAGTGATATCAAGTGATATCTGTGTTTCTCTGACTTACTTTATTTAGTATAATAATCTCTCAGTCCATCTATGTTGTTGCAAATGGCATATCATTATATCGTTCTTTTTTATGATTGAGTAATATTCCACTGTTTGTATACCATATCTTCTCTATCCATTAATCTGTCCACGGACATTTTGGTTGCCTCCATCTTTTGGTTACTGTAAATAGTGCCGCTATGAACATTGGGGTACATGTATATTTTCAAATTAGAGTTTTCATCTTTTCCGGACATATGTGCATGAGGGGGATTGCTGGATCATATGCTAGCTCTACTTTTAGTTTTTTAAGGAACCTACATAATGTTCTCCATAGTAGCTGTACCAATTTACATTCTCATCAAAAGTGTAGTAGGGTACCCTTTTCTCCACACTTTCTTCAGCATTTATTATTTGCAGACTTTTTGATGATGGCCATTCTGACTGGTATGAAGTATCAAAAGTTATTTTTATTTCAAGGTTTGGCTATACTACATGAAAGGACGCATGGCTTACAGAAAGGGTTCTCTTTCTTTTTATTCTATCTTTTCAGAATGGTAACTTAAAATCAAAATAAATAACTATTTTCCTTCTCTTAAAATACTGTGATTAAGTACCATCAATAATAAGCCTTACTCTTCCTGATGCTCTAGCAACTCCCGATCATCTTCTAGTTGAACTTCTTCCCACGATTTTCCAAGTTCCTTTGAAGGAAGAACAGAGGGATTAGAGATAAAGAGGGGAGGTGAAGGGGGAAGAGGGGAGAGGAAAGAGAAAGTAGACACTGAACTCAAAACAAAACAAGACAGTACCTAAATGCAAATGGTTTTAAAACAATACAAGCAGAATACAGTAAAGCTGTTATTTCAGGGTAAGAAATGATACATTCTAACTCGAAGTTTAGAATTTAGGATATATCCTAAATGGTTAGGATTTCAGATATATCCTAAATCAAACATTTGAAAAGCATGTAATAATGTTTAATAACATTTTAATATGCTTTTCTTTTTTAGAGAAGCAGAGATAACCTTTCAGTCAGATTCTTTTCTGTTAAATGTAAATTAGCATTTCTCAGCCCTGGATGTACACAGGAATCTCTTAGGGATCTTTTAGAAAAACCACTAATATCTTTTGAGAGAGACTCTCCTAGCTGGACTCTGTTTCTATTTGAGGTTCTCAAAAGTCTATTTCCCAGACAGCAGCCACAGTGAACTTTCTACAGGGTACCTCGCTGTTTGTCTGACCCCTCCCAGGGCTTCTCATACACAAAACAAAATGCAGAGGTCTTCCCATGGCTTATAAGGCCTCTATGGTCTGCCAGGCTCCCTCTCTATCACTGTGTTCCAGCACTTTTTCTCATGCTTAGCTGGCTCTGGTCAGACCACTCTTTGGTTCCTGCTTGAACACAGCAAGCCGACTTCCACCTGGTTACTTCTACACTTGTTGGCATCGTTCACCTCACATATCCTGATGTGGTTCCATCATCCTGAACGTTACCACTGCTTTTTCTGAACACTGTCTAAACACCCCTCTTTCAAGTTACTTTTTATTCTGCTAGGACGCTTTATTTTTCTTCAAAGCATTGATCATACCCTGAAATCATTTTGTGGATCTGTTTTCTTATTTTCTGTCTTCTGCACTAGAATGTCTATGAAGACATGGGTTTTGTTCACTGTTATATTTCCAGAGTCGGGCACACAGTGGGTACCAGAAATTATCTTTTTTATTTTATTTTATTTATTTTATTTTTAAAATTTTATTTTATTTTTAAACTTTACATAATTGTATTAGTTTTGCCAAATATCCGCAGTAGGCAGTGCGTCAGTCTTATAATCTGAAATTATCTTTTTGAGTTGAACTGTAACTGAAAACATCTAAAAAATGTGATGCCAATTCAGATCTTACTTCAAAAGTTTTGTGCATGTTGAGTAAATAGTTAATGTATAAAAATCACATGGTACCAGGTAATAGTTGGTACTCAAATATATACTCAAATCCCTTTTATCTCTTACAGTTCATGGAGGAGTTCCACTTTGCAGGGCTATGTCAGACAAATTTAGTCATAGTTTCAGCAAAACTTAATGCAGTGATGAGCAGGAATGCTTTCTTTTGGCCCAACCATGTCTCTTTTCTCCCTTGAGTCATTTCTTTCTTTCTCTTGGCCTTTCTTCTCTCTCTACTCAATCTTCCCACTGTGCCGTGCAAAAGCAGACACTGCATTAAAGAGGGATACAGAGAAATTACTGGGCACTTTTCCAAGCAGTTAAACCATGGTAACTGTCAAGTCCAGCCTCACCTGATATAATACAGATATCCCTGTTTTATATCCTTTATTTAGAAAAACATTACCAGAATTTACTCTCAGTTAGAAACATTTTCTTAAGGAAGGTAATCATTTAACTAAACACAAAGGACTACAAGAGCCATTATGATTTAGAGAAAAAGAACATCTATCATTCATCAACTTAATGAGAGGTTTTGCAGCTGTCATTATCTATCAGCTAAATGATGCATAAACTCAGACACACAGAGATTTACCATAACGTCATTAGAGACAGTTAATTTGGACTCCATAATGGACTTCCCAGAGTCGTCATGAAGTGTCTAAGCATCATTATGAACAATAAGAATGGCCTCACCATTGCCAACAGGATTCTTATTAGATGGAATTTTTGGTGATGAATTAAATCTTTTATGCATTGGTTGGTCTCTGTGGACACAGACTGAAGGCCACTGCTGCAAGATATTACTCAAGGATGGGTCACTTGGGGTATTACCATTCAACAATACAAGCAAATGTTACTTATCAATAAATGTTTTGAGCCCAAAATGATGAAAAATATCTTTCACTGTCAAACTTCCAAAGTCAAAGCATTGCTTTACAGCTTTCTCAGTATTAAGCACAACACAGGGATTTATCTAGGCAATACAGCACTAACCATTTACCGCTTGAGAACAAAATGGAACTCTGTGTTCATTAGTATAATAGGAAACAAGTGATTTGAATGTGACTTTCCTAGAGTGCTCTGCCTTGGTACAGTTAAATGTATGATTTATTATAAGAACAAGACACAAAGAGAAAAAAAAAATTTAGTCTCTGATTAAGACACTATGCCTACTAATGAATCATATCAGGAAAGAGAAGAACTCAAAAAAAAAAAAACCAAACCAAAGTTGGGAAGGCATGTCAGTAAAGATGTTCAGAACACCTCCTCAAACCTCTGCATCAGATGGCTTATGATCAATGAGAGGGTGGGGAAAAAGGTCCCTTTCACCCAGCACCCTTTCATCCCTAAAACTCACAGACTTACATATGCTTACACACAAAAAAATCCATCAGAAACACATACAGTGTTTTAAATGTAAATAATTACAGTAGAGAGAATCATAACAAAACTGAAAAATAGGTTAACAGCGTTCTTTTGTTGGGGCTTCCCTGATGGCTCAACAGTAAAGAATCTGTCTGCCAATGCAGGAGACGTGAGTTTGATCCCTGGGTTGGGAAGATCCCCTGGAGAAGGAAATGGCAATCCATCCCAATATTCTTGCCTGGGAAATCCCATGGACAGAGAAGCCTGGTGGGCTACAGTCCATGGGGTCACAAAGAGTTGGACATGACTCAGTGACTAAACAACAACAATGTTTTGTTACAGATGGGTTTGTATATTTTAAAACTAAAAAAATTTAAATCAAAAAAATGATAATACCACTGCAAAAATACTTCCCTTTAGTAAAGCTCAGGCCTTGAGCCATGAGCACCTACAGAACATGTAGCTGAAGCCTTGAAGATGATGTCAAGCAGTCTGCTGCCCTCTGAGGCAAGAGTACTTGAACGTGAAACTGCCTGGGACCTTGTCCCTTCAGGTGTTCCCCCCCCAACCCCCAATCCATTGAACCTTTCTGTTTGTGAGAAAACAAAGCACAAACTCTAAGCAGATAATTTAGATTATGCAAAAGACCTTTAATATATTTTATTTGCAAGTCTATCAGTATTAAAAAACTGATATGAGTTATTAAACAGGCAAATTATTTCTCCCAAGAAAGAAGATGGAATCTATCAATTTGCTGAGCCCAAAAGGGACCCTTAACAGACTCTTTGTCCTGACCAGGGATCAGGACATCGTTTATTGATCTCCCACCTTTTATGACTCTCAGAGTGTATCTTGCCAGGAATACCCTGGATGCTTCCATTACTGCTGGTCTGAAAATTCTGTTCCGAAGTGGGACACTGTGGGTGCACGACTCAATTACCGCATAGATCTACTACAGGAGAGGTCAAAACATTAATTCTGTATACACCATTACAAAGTGTTGAAATTAATGTGCTTACACATCTGGTTCTCACACCAATCTCTAAGTTCCTTGAAAGTAGTAGCTGTTCTGCCATATTTTTCTTTCTGTTCCACCAGCATCTGGTACCTAGAAAGCACTCAAATGTTTATAGAATGTATGAAGTCAATGAAATTCCTTCTGAAAGAAAGAGGATGTGAGAAATGGATGTGCAGACACTAGCTACTAAACCAACAATTCAATCTTTTGCCCACATCCACGCACTCATATCAGCTTTTTCCCTCAGAGAAATAAACGATGAATGTCTCTCATTTCTGTTTTTCTTTTTTTCTTCTTTTTAATCCTTAAAAAAAAAATAAAGCAGGAACTCTCTGGTGGTCTAGTGTTTAGGACTATGAGCTTCCACTGCTGAGGGCCTGGGTTTGATCCCTGGTTGGGGAACTAAGATTTTGCAAGCTGGGTAGCGCAGCCAAAAATTTATAAAATAACAATAAAAAATTGTCCTGCTCTTTAAAGTCCTTAAGAAAAAATAAACAATGTATTTACTGTTTAATTAAACTTTTAGAATAGTTTAGTCTTGATAATAAGTATTTTCATTAGTGAAGTCTAAAAGAAAACTAAAATGAAAAACCATTGGCCCTCATTTTTCTCTAACTATACACTATTAATATTTGGAACAGTTTTAAAAAATCTATTTAGCCTATATATTTTTTATACCTTGATTTATAATATTCCAAGAACACTGTTAAGATTGATACTTCTGATAAGCACTCCTCTAACTTAAGGCACTGGTATATCTTTAGAGATGTTATTAGCTTTTTCAATTCTTTCCAAAGCTAAGTTTACATCATTTCCAAGCTATTACAAACCTAGACAGTGTATTAGAAAGCAGAGACATCGCTTTGTTGACAAAGGTCCATATAGTCAAAGCTATGGATTTTCCAGTGGTCATGAGAGTTGGACCACAAAGAAGGCTGAGTGTTGAAGAATTAATAATGATTTCAAACTGTGGTGCTGGAGAAGACTCTTGAGAGTCCCTTGGACAGCAAAGAGATCAAACCAGTCAATCCTAAAGGAAATCAACCCTGAATATTCATTGGAAGGACTGATGCTGAAGCTGAAACTCCAATACTTTGGCCACCTGATGCGAAGAGCTGACTCACTGGGAAAGACTCTGATGCTGGGAAAGATTGGGGGAAGGAGGATACGGGGATGACAAAGGATAAGATGGTTGGATGGCATCACTGACTAAATGGACATGAGTTTGAGCAAATTCTGGGAGATAGTGAAGGACCGGGAAGCCTGGCATGCTGCAGTCCATGGGGTCGCAAAGAGTTGGACACAACTGAGTGATTGAGCAACAACAACAAGGCATCATAACACTTTTTAAGTTTTTTAAAACAAATCTTTCCTATGGCTTCCCTGGAAGCTCAGTGGTTAGGACTCCAAGCTTTCATTGCCGAGGGTATGGGTTCAATCCTTGGTTGGGGAACTAAGATCCCATAAGCTGTGTAGTGTGGTCAAAGAAGGAAAAAAAACAAACAAAACCAAAAACTCCAGAAACAAAACACTTTATTGTTGTTGGCCTCAATGGAAAAGCATAGAGAGCTAAGATGGCTAGGGTTGTGGGTTAGAGCCCTTAAGGAACTGACTAAAGTCAGCTTTACCTTGACCATGCGTCATCTTCTACTTTGGTATAAAAGATAATAGGCAAAGGGTGTGTATGTGTGTAGATCATTAAGAATTTATCACCATTAACTGACCAAATCCCCAAACCAACCCAAAGTATAAGAGGTGGGTACTGGTACTATTTCAATTATAAAAACTGAGGAAAAATGGAAGGAAACTGATGCAGAAAGCTTTAGCTATGTGACCCTGGGAAAATCATGCAACTTCTCTATGCTCTAGTTACCTAATCTATAAAAGAGGATAATGACAAAACCTGTGTCACAGGGGTGTGGTTAAGAGTAAATGACTTAATATAAATACCTAAGACAGTACCTGGCACATCCGTGCATGAGTGCTAAGTTGCTTCAGTCACATCCTACTCTTTGCGACCCTATGGGACTCAGCCCCCCAAGGCTCCTCTGTTAGTAGAATTCTCCAAGCAAGAATACTGGAGTGGGTTGCCAAGCCCTCCTCTAGGGGATTTTCCTGACCCCAGGACTGAACCTGGATCTCTTATGTCTCTTGCATTCGCAAGAGAGTTCTTTACCTGTTTACTAGCACCACCTGGGAAGCCTGTACCTGGCACATAGTAGGTACTAAAAAGCTGCTAATTAAAACCAAACCAGGGAGAATGGATATGTGTACATGACGTACGGCTGAGTCTCTTTGCTGTCCACCTGAAACTATGACAACATTGTTAACCAGTTATTCCCTAATACAAAATAAAAAGTTGAACCCCCCCCACCACCAAAAGCCTTAAAAAAAAAATCTATCAATATTACCCTGAAGTGATTTAATTTTCATTTTATATGTTATTAAAGCCTTTACATTCTCTTGAAGTACTTCTTTCAAGCCACGATTCATCCCACATGAAATCTGGGCTCTCCGTGGGCAGTACAATCCGGCACACTCATCTAGAGCCAGCTGGTCCTCACGGATAATTCCAGTTTTCACAGTTGCACTATTTGATGCCCGTATTGAACTTTTCTAAAAGTGCCAGCAGAATCTGAGTGAGCAGTCTCTCTGAAGTCTCCTCTAAAAGATAAACACCTCCAGCTATATACAATGTTCTGCTAATCCTAAGCTCTTGACTATTAGCTTAAAAGAGCCCCAGAAGAAAGTACATTAAATTGCTTCCACGGCTTCCTGCAGTAGCTGAATATTTCTTAGAGCTAACACTGAAGCCCATTCCCTATTGGATTGGGCTGGGCCCTGAAGTAGCGTTTGCTCTAGGAATTAATGACTGAGTGATTTCACGAGAAGACTGAAAGACTCAAAGGGTGCCTTTACCTTTAGTTAGTTGTAAAACATTTGTAGCAAACCACGGCAACCTTTCAGAGACAATCTTTAAACACATGCTAAACTTATTTCTCAAGGGGAATTTTAATATGCTAAGGATTAGTTAGAACAGGCAAAAATTTTATCCTAAAGCAGAGACTTCCAACATAATTCAGAATATGCTTTCTGTCCAATAGATAAAATGGCTCATTATTATCAATTATGCCTTTTGTGGCCAATGGACTTGGATTAAAATTCTTTCAAATTAAGAGCAAAAAACACTTTCTTTTGCTTTAGAAAGCTGTCAGAACTGGAACTCCTCATCTTTCTTTCAATTCCAAGGCAGAATTACTTAACTCCTTCTCTTGTCATGAGTAGTTTTGTTAGAGAACCACTGACTGAAACTGCCAATCCTAGACAGGCTCGGTAACAACCACTTTGCATGAGTTATCATACAACAAGAGGTCCTGGGAAGTAATGTGGAACTAACAAGTTACCACCAACTGGGAGAATTCAGGAAAGGTCAAAAGGAGAGAGGAGATGTCAGTCCATATGTCCTACTAACTTCCCAGAATCCTTCCTGCTTAAATCCATTTGAGCTGAGAGATATGCGCGCCACCAGGAATAACCATGAGTCAAAATGATTGGCCACAGACAACCAGGAAACTAAACCACTTACCATAAAACCTGAAACTGTGAGCCATGTGGCAGAGCAGTTCTCCTGGGTTCCCTTTGCTGCTCTCCCCCTGGTGCCCCTTCTTAATAAAGTCTCTTGCTTTGTCAGCACGAGAATCTCCTTGGACAGTTCATTTCCAAGTGTTAGACAAGAGCCCACTCTTGGGCCCCTGGAAAGGGTCTCTCTTCCCACAAGAGTTTCCTTCCTTTGCTATGTATACATAAAATAAAGATCAGCAGACTGGGGCAGGACCGGTAGCACTCTCCAGTCAGTGTGTCAATCAAAAATCTCTTTTTAAATTTCCAAATGCACCTAAGAGAAGGAAATTTGCCTCCAACTGAATACCTCTCCTTACACAAAAAGGACTGTAATCTCCAGAGGCCAGTAAATGGTACAGAGGTTTCTGGGCAAGGAGAGTTTGCAAAGTATTTAAAATCCTTGACAATGATAACCCCATCAATCCATCCTACTAGTTTTATATATATATATATTTTTTGTGTGTGTGGGAAAGAAAGGCGAAGATATTTTAATGGGGGAAAAGGGTATGAGTGAAGAGACTATAAACGATTATCTAGCACAGCACCCAGCACACCCAGACAACAATGTTTTTAGAAAAGAATATAGAAGTCCCTGCATTAATATATACAGAAGTATATAGTATACTGGAGAAGGAAATGCCAACCCACTCCAGTACTCTTGCCTGGTAAATTCCATGGATGGGGGAGCATGGTAGGGTATAGTCCATGGGGTCGCAAAGAGCTGGACACGACTGAGAGACTTCACTTTCTTTCTTTCTATAGTTCCTTTTGGAGAAGGAAATGGCAACCCACTCCAGTGTTCTTGTCTGGAGAATCCCATGGACGGAGGGGCCTGGTGGGCTACAGTCTATGGGGTTGCAAAGAGTCGGACACGACTAAGCAACTAACATACATACATACATATAGTATATAGAATACAACAGTATATAGAATATAGAAGTCCCTGTGCTCAAGGTAACAGACAGTAAATAGGGGGCAATGTGTGGCTATTCAGATGTTTTACATTTATTTATTTGAGCAAGATCCCTACGAGTTCTAGAGACACAACCTTTTTACTATATAAACACCTGGCAAATCAGAGACAAATCAAATCACATTACCTTTTGTAAACTAACCATTGCTTGAAAGTATCCCTCAACCACATTTTGATGTTTATAGACAGGCAATCAAATTTTAAATTATGAACAGAAAAGAAAGCCTTACCAAATAATTGATGACATAAAATCGGTCATATTCTCTGTTCTTAGGATTGATCCGACGATGCTGTTTTTTCCTCATATGATCTTTAAGTGTATTTTTGTCCCTGAAGGTCTTCTCACAATACAAGCACTGCAAGCTACAAGAAAGACAAAAACACCAAGATTAAATAAGGCCCTTGAATAGCTGTTGCAGTAGACCTTTATTATTATTACTGGGTCTTAAAATTTACTCATTTTTTAGGTCTCATAGAGTTTTCAAATGGGATGTAATATCCTTTTTGGAATCCCTCTCACTTTATTCATTTGGCTTTAGAGGATGTATGTTGTGGTTTACTTTGTATTTGGCTATACTGGCCAACTTGGCTATTTAGTTAAAACTATGATAAAGATATCAATTACCCAAATTGATTTTGGTGCTTTACTAACTGAATTATCTATTCTAAAAATGAAAATATGTTCTTCAAATAATTATAATGATAACTAGCACTGGTTGCTTCCACTGAGTGTAATGATTAGTCTGTGATTTGGCATATCCTATGACCTGGTTTGCAGGGTCTAACTCCTAACTCCAGCTGTGGGACTTGGTCAAGTTACTTGTTATCTCTGTTACCACTCATTTTCTGATCTCTAACCTGAAGATAACACCTACATTTTAGAGAATACTTATGACAATGTATACATATAAATTCATAACCATGAGAATAATTTACACAAAATATGAACAATATATGAACACATTTAAACCACGCCTTATTTATATATATATGAATAAAATGCCTAGCATATTCATGGCACACAGTAAGCGCTACTTTTACTATCTTATCATTCACATGTTCCTTCTGCTAGAGTATTTCCCCTAACTGGGAATCATTACCTAATGAGGCAGTAATGACCAATTTCAAACAGATTACTAGCAAAATGTCTTTTCTCATACTAAGCTGGACAGTTGATATTGCCTGGAACTTCTACCCAACAGTCATAAGAGTTCTACTTTCTAGTCACAAAGAATTCATGAAAACACTAAAATTATAACCGAGCAGGACACTATGGGGCATTCCCAGGACACAACCATTCCACCATGTCCTCTGCCTGCCTCTTGCCTGCAGAAAAGTTGCAGTCTTCCAGGCCTTCTCTGAGTCACAAAAGTCCATCTCAAGAATTAATGACTGACAAGATAGGAACATGTAGTGACAAAAACAGCAGTTGGGTCAGGAGAACTTGCATAAATTTGAATAGTAAATCAGCCATATGGCAGTCATGCAATTTTTAGTTCCTTCTTGAAGTTCCTGATGACCATGGGCATGTGGGCTCCAGATCTACTGGAACCTGAGGATTGATAATGTTAACCTTTGTGATACCGCCCTGTTACCTCAACGTCAATCAATCAGAGAATTGTACATAAGCTGATCAAACATAGAGAACAGATTTATGGACACGGGGTGGTGGGAGGGAGAAGGAAGGAGAAGGTGAAATGTATGGAGAGAGTCACATGGAAACTTATATTATCATATGTGAAATAGAGACCCAGGGGGAATTTTCAGTATGACTCAGGGAACTCAAACAGGGGCTCTGTGACTATCTAGAGGGGTGGGCTGGGGAAGGAGATAGGAGGGGGGTTCAAGAGGGAGGGGACATACATATACCTATGACTGATGTTTGGCAGAAACCAACAAAATTCTGTAAAGCAATTATCCTTCAATTAAAAACTAAATAAATAAAAGAATTGCTTCCCTGAAACCCATTAGGGAGTTCTGGTCTTCTGAGCATGAGCCACCTGTTTTCCTTGTGTGGCCCTTGCAATAAACCTTTCTGTGTTAAACTTATGTTTTGGTTTGCTTGGTCTCACTGTGTGTTGGGCACACGAACTTGGGTTTGACAACAAAATGACTGAAATAAGTTTTTGTTGCTATTTTTGAATTCTTTTCCATCTTTACCAAACAACATCTCAATTATTTTTTATGCCACAGAAGTAACTATATTCCTTTATAGTAAACAATTTATGGGAAATAAGTTAAGGATATTGATTACTGCTAGTCTTGCTAGAGAACACACCTGGTATTATTTTATAAATGAAGGATCATTCATTAAAAGAGTGAAGAGACTTGTTTTAATGTACTGTTGATACCAGAATTTGAATTTAGAATTTTATAATGGGTATTTCTTGCTCAATGTTATTGCTCCAAATGTTGTGGGCTGAGACACCACATTCATTAGTACTATATTTAAGTGAATAAAACTAGGGTTTGAGAGTAAAATCTTGAGCCCTTTCTTAGAAAGAAGAGTGAACAGATTTTTGAAAGACATTTTGGTGATGTACAGAATTTTATTCCCTATTTCTACAAGTTAAACAGCCAGAATATAACCTCAAGAAAAGTGGAGTGTTATGATATATAAATGTAAATTAACACTAAAGTTAAAAAAATACAAGCAGGATGCTATATTTCACCTAAAGTTGAATAATATCTAGGGATTTGACTTTACTAAATGTGTAGAATAATTATAGAGAGAAGCACAGAAATTAGGAATCCAAAGTGAAGAACAGTAGTTACTCAGGGAGATACTAATGAGGAAGGGAACAAAGGGAGACTCAAGGGACATAATCACATTCTCTTTCTTATGCTGGTAAGTATATTTTTCATACCCTATATAACATACCTTACAGTGGTATATACATTGTTTGCTACATATGACATTTATATTTAAAGGCGACTAAAAGGCAATATGATCTACACAAAATAAAGACTGTCATACAAAATGTGAACTCCTCCAACATGAGAAATGAGAAAATTCTATTTCTTTAATTACTTGTGACTATTAATTTTTAAAAATTCACAGTGGAGTCCAAGATTAAGATAGCTTTAGGTTGTGTTTCATAAAAATGTACTTACTTGTCAAGCTTTTTCTGTAATGTACACAGAAATTCATTGCAGTTTACAATGTTGTCTGGCAATCCAATGTTGAAAGCATGTTCTCTGGCCATGTGGTTCAAAAGAACAGATCTAGGAAGAAATTTGAGCAATCTGCATTATTTATAACTCATCTAGGAACAAATCAGGTCAGGAGTATCATTTATATAATGATAACAATACTAATTAGAAGACAAGCAAAGGTTAAACATGCGACACACATTTGGGCTACGAAAGAGTTAATGCCTTATGAAGTTTGGTCGCTAAGTCACGTCTGACTCTTTGCTATTCCCATGGACTGTAGCCCACCAGGATCCTCTGTCCATGGGATTTTCCAGACAAGACTACCAGAGTGGGTTGCCATTTCCTTCTCCAGGGAATCTTCCCAACTCAGGGATGGAACCTGTGTCTCCTGCATCGGCAGGTGTATTTTTTACCACTGAGCCACCAGGGAAGTCTGTGTTATAGTATGCATGTAAGCATATCAGTTCTTTAAAGGGAGTCCAAATGTGTTCCACAATCTGCCACTGAGCAGGATTACACTCTACTGGTGAATTGAGTATCTGTCCTTTAAACTATTAAATAAATGTGCTTTGCCTACTCTTTCAATTAATGAGGAAGAGATAACTGCTCAAGAGAAATATATAAACAAATATAACCCAGGATCACAGACATTTAGTTAGCTTATCATTGGATGCAAAACTGGAATCCACAGTTCACATATCTAATTTCATGTAAGGGTTATGATAACTTGCATACACAATGACCATCTTTTTGGTCAGTTCATGTATAGAAGGAAAATTTTAATTTATGTAATATAATGTAACTTTTACACAGAAAAAATCTTATGTGTAAAATATATACTTTGGGCGTTTGCCACAAATTTAGTTCATAAAACAAAGGTGACAGTTTTGGGGGACTTATTAGTACACATACCAATGACAGACTATGTACAGTGACATTACACAGTTTATTTTTTCTAACTTGTTTAGACCCATGCTGCTGCTGCTGCTAAGGCGCTTCAGTCGAGTCCGACTCTGTGCGACCCCATGGACGGCAGCCCACCAGGCTCCCCTGTCCCCAGGATTCTCCAGGCAAGAACACTGGAGTGGGTTGCCATTTGCTTCTCCAATGCGTGAAAGTGAAAAGTGAAAGTGAAGTTGCTCAGTTGTGTCCGACTCTCCGTGACCTCATGGACTGCAGCTTACTAGGCTCCTCAGTCCATGGGATTTTCCAGGCAAGAGTACTGGAGCTGGCCCCAAATTGCCTTTTTTTTTTTTTTTTTTTCTCTTCAGAAAGTGAAATATAGCATTCACCTTCATGAAAATATTTGACTTTTTTCTTTAGTATATAATAGACACATTTATGAATCTCATAGTTCATATGTCCATTTGTCCAACCACTTAAGTATTATAGACAAATTTGAATAAAACTAGCATGTGCTGGACTACTCCACAGTACCTTTTGGGCCTGTAAGGGGATCCCCCAGGGACAGCCCAGACAGAGCTGGACTTTTCCAGGGGTTTCAGGCATGAGGCCCAGGCTGTGGAAGGGTCCAGGCAGAAGCAGAGTTGGGGTCCTCTTGCAGGGATTGGGATGGGTGAGTGGCAGGCTGTGAGGCAGACGGTTGGAGAGCTTCCCCTAACCTCAAGCCTGTGCTGGGGCAGAGTTCAGTGCCTCTAGATCCAGACCCTATATTGTACCTGGAAGGATTCAGCAATCATTAACAGCTGGTTCAAGGCCTATGAATGGATTAGGAGGATTAAGGATTACTTCACCCTAGTCCATGTGGCATTAGGATCTTTCACTTTTAAGAGTTGTACTGAATGTACTTATGGGAGATTACTGCTCTCAATTTCTCTGGGACCTAAAGGCTTGATATCTAGGGTCCGTAAGTTAGGAGACAGGAGCTAAGCCAATGCATTCTTCTTTTCTCAAATATTTCTCCCTTATTTCACTGTAGGAATAAAGGTTTCCCTACATAGTTAAACAATGCAGTTTGCCTGAAGCAGTATCAATTGGGATAAATAAAAGGTTGGTCACAAAACTTAAATGGAAAATCTGGGGAATGAGATGATTATAGGGGATTGACTTCTAAGGATCTAGAAACACACATGTGCAGGGCTGTGTGCATCCCAAAGAAATCCCTGAGAAGACCCTAATCTCTCACCGGTGGCTGACTCTGAGACTCTATACAAGCAGGAAGTGAAAGTTAAGGCAGAGCTGTAAACTGATGGAGCACTGAAGATAGGTCCCAAGCCAAACACAGAACTCCTTGGCAAAGGAAAGAAGATATGTTTTCTCAAGGCTCGCTGCCATATCATTATTGAACACTGAGCTGAGTAGATATGTTCAGCAGCCATACTTGACAAAGAATACATGCTTTAGAGAATTAGTTCAGGAAACTCACTAAATACACAAATAGCAACAACAAAAACTCTGTTTGCGTAGGGGACAAATTTAATTTCTGTAGTTATCACATTATTTAAAATGTTGAGTTTTCAACAAACAAATTATAAGACATGCAAAGAAAAGAAACTATGGCCTACCATATGAAAAGAAAGTAGTCAATAGAAACTGTCACTATTTCTGAGTAAGCCCAAATGTTGGACATAACAGACAAAGATCATAAGATAAATTAGATTACAAAAATATGTGCAAAGAACTAAAGAAAACCATGACTAAATAATCAAAAAAAGGTATAAGAAGGATACCCTTACGAAAATGGGAATACTAATAAAAAGATAGAAATTCAACAAAACATACAAATTCTGGAGATGAAATGTATAGTAACTGAAATGAAAAATTCACTAGAAGGGCCCAAAAGAAAATTTGAATTGGAGAACAAAGAACCAATGAACTTGAAGATCAATTGAGATTTTTCAGTCTGCAGAACAGAAGAAGAAACAACGCCGAAAATTAAATTGAGCCTCAGAGATTATTACATCTACCAATCTATGTATAATAGGATTCCCCAAAAGCAAAAAGGATAGGGGCAGAAATAATATTTGAAGAAATAACAGCTAAAAACTCCCCAAATTTGATGGAAAACATTAACTGAAACATTGAAGAAGCCCGATAAACTTCATGTAGAATAAATTAGAGAGACCCATACCAAGAGAAAAAATGACGATGAAATCAAGACATTGCCAGATAATAAAACCTGAGCAAATTCATTGTTAAAGGACTTGCCCAATATGAAACTAAAACAAATCCTTTGGGATAAAATAAAATAATGCTAGATAGTAATTCAAATATACATTAAAAAAATATGCACCGGTAAAGGTAGTCACATAGTCAAATATAAAAGGCAGTGTAAATGAATTTCTGTTTATAAATCTTTTCTTCCCATATCTGATGTAAAAATAACTGCATGAAACAAAAATTTTAAAGACATGTTAATGAGCTTATTATGTATAAAGATGTAATTTATGTGACAATAATAGCACAAAGGAGTGGGGGAGGAGCAAGCCATTTTGGAGCAAATTTTTCTGTGTTTTGTTGAAATTACACTGGTATTAATCTGAGTTCAACTGTTTTAAGTTAAAATATCAGTTGTAATCCCCAGTGAATTATAGTGGATCGTGAGTAGACCACTAGAAAATAACTCAAAAAATAAGGTAAAAGTAACAAGGGAATTGAAATGGTGCCCTAGAAAATGTCTACTCACCAAAAAAGAAGGCAGTAATGGAGGAAAGAAATTTTTAAAAACTTTATTAATAAACAGAAAAATGGTATAAGTAAATCCCATCTCATCAGTAATGACACTACAATAAACATTAACACAGGATAGCAAGAATGTCCTCATTTTTCTATCCTTGACCATTATCCACGCCATATGTTTTTCTATTGTTTTTATGCCCAGGCTGGAAGAACACAAATATAATCCCCAAACATTGCTAATATCATGCATAGCTGGAATCAGGTTATATTGTTGATCTTTCATTATAAACAGACTTTTCATAAACAAGAGCAGCAGAAGGATAGGGGACATTTTATAAAAATAAGACATTGCTTTTCTTTATCATTGGTTAAAGCTGTGGCAAGTGGTGCAGTGATAAAGAATCTGCCTACCAATGGAGAAGACGCAGGAGACGCAGGTTTGATCCCTGGGTTGGGAAGATCCCCTGGAGTAGGAAATGGCAGCCCACGCCAGTATTTTTGCCTGGCAAATTCCATGGACAGAGGAGCCTGGCAGGCTACAGTCCATGGGGTTGCAAAGAGTCGGAGAAGAGTGAGCACCCATGCATGCACGTGCACTCAGTTGTATGGTGCAAGATAAAGCAAACTTCTGTCTCTGCAACAGGCTGACTGCCTTTCTCTATCAAACTTTCACTCATTATATCCTGATACCCATGTATCCCTGGGTTTAATATAAGGATATATATTTCAAATCATGTCAGTATCTACATTTATCAAAAAAACTTAAGCTATAGAAAATAAAAATATTTGTAGATTTTTAATACTAGAGATTCCTAATAATAGTCACATTGCTCCTTACTGGGTTAATCATAGTCTTAATGTTAAATCAGAAATAACATGTTAAAAGGAAGTAGCAGCGCTTGGTAAACTTTTTGATAGATAGCTGGTCCTCACTGCCATCCCCATAAATCTCTTTGAAACAGACAGTGTTAAAAGCATAATGACTGGCCTTGGCATAGGTTTTCCTCTATGCTAACTGATCTATATGAGTATCAAATCTTCATAACTGGTGTTTTCAACATTGATGCTTCATCCAAACCCTTTTCTAAATTCAAACAAATAGTTACCCTCTCCTTTTTGATGTTTTTCAGACAACAATGTTGGATACTGTGCTTAGCCATTTTTTTTTAAACTAAAGACTGCTTTCCTTCAAGTGGGCAGCAGAATGATTGTCCACTCTATGTTGTCATTAAAACTATTCCCATTTCCTAGAGTTACAACTTCATGACTTGTATTTAATGTACACTTGTAAATATTACTGTTGTATAAAAAGAAATTTGTCTGGTCTTTGTCTTTGGTTCCAGGTACTGAACTTCAAAAACCCTTGGAATTTGTTATGCCAATAAAGTAACTTGTGGTAGGCTTCTAGAATGTTTCAGAACAGGGGTTAATTGCCATAAAGACTAAATAACTAAGTGATCAAAGTTTAGGGACCCAGAGCCACCCTGACCTCCAGAGAGGAGAGAGGGTCTGGAGACTAAGTTCCATAATTAAATTAAGTAAATATGCTCACATAATGAAGCATGTAAAAATTCTGGATACCAAAACTCAGTGAAGATTCTTGGTTGACGTGCCAGGAGGTGATAGATTCTGATTCTTTGAGAAGGCACAGAAGTTCTGTGTTTAGGACCCATCCAGATCCAGCTCTATGTGCCTCTTAATCTGACTGTTCCTGATCTGTATCTTTTATGGCTAACACTTTTCTGAGTTTTGTGAGTCATTCTAGTGAATTAATGAACCTAAGCAAATTATTGGTGGAAATCTCTGAATTTGTAGCCAGTTGGTCAAAAGTGCAGCTGTCCAAGGGAATTTCTGAATTTGTGTGGTATCTAAAGAGAGGGCAGTCTTGTAGGGGATGATGCCCTTAAACCCACAGTGAAGTGAAGTGAAGTGAAAGTCGCTCAGTTGTGTCCAACTCTTTGCAACCCCATGGACTATATAGTCCATGGAATTCTCCAGGCGAGAATACTGGAGTGGGTAGCCTTTTCCTTCTCCAGGGGATCTTCCCAACCCAGGGATCAAACCCAGGTCTCATGCATTGCAGGCAGATTCTTTACCAGCTGAGCCACAAGGGAAGCCCAAGAATACTGCAGTGGGTAGCCTATCCCTTCTCCAGTGGAATCTGATGCTAACTCTATGTGATTAGTTTTAGAACTGAATCAGAGTATATCAGTTGGTTTTAGGCCAGTTGGGGCTGGTGACAGAATTACCAATTCCCCATTTATTTTCCCCCTTAGATCTTTATCATTTTTAATGTTTAAAAATAAAACACCAAAAGCTGCTGAAGGTTTAGAGTTCACAAGTTAATACAGAAGGGCACATCTGTTGCACATGGTCTTGGCCTGTCAACGGATTTTAAAAAGCCCTACAACATTAAACAGAAATCTATTTCTGGCTTTTAAAAAAATTTATTCCCCTACTTTGCTTAGAGCAACTACATTCCATCTTTGATGTTTGGTATATTAAAAAAAAAAAATTACTGTGGATATATGAAAGGGGACTGAGCCAATGCATGTAACTTAATCTATATAAGATTAAAACACCCACTGTCAGCATTTTGATAAGTTTTCAGATGAAAAACAGTAACATTTAAATACATACACAACAGCTACCTGTTTCCGAGGAACTCCTCATTGCAAAACATACAAATGCCATGAAAGCTGTTATCATTTCGTTCTTGTTGCTGTTGCTCCAGAATTTCTTTCTGTAAAGGAAAAACAGATACATTATGTTATCTGTAACAAATGCATAGCTAGCTAGTGAAAAATGTCATGGTCTGGTTGGGAGGAAACTGGAGAGAGGCACAAAGGAAGTAAATGAACACTGATGATATTTCAAATTTCTGCATTCCTGTTCTTGTACCTAAATTCCAAGTTCATACAGTTAAATGCCGGACAACACAGTATTTGGATAGCTATGCAGGAAACAAAGTCAACAGGGTCTTACCATCCTTTCCCGACTTTGTCCTTTCTCCTATATTTATCAGTAATTTCCCAATCTCATTCTCTTCCAAAAGTAAAAATGTGCTCCTTTCTGAAATTCTCAGTTTAGTTTGTAATCAAGTTCTGATCAATGTTTTTTACTTGATCTGTCTTTCATATTACTTCTCTCCACCAATCCCATTGCCATCACCCTGAATCCAGTCTTTAGTCAGTCATTATGAGATTACTATGAGTAAGTCTCCTAGAAGGTCTGCCTGATTTTAATCCTTTTTTCTACCATATTCACCCTCTCTTTGGCAGGTAGAAAAAACTCTTAGAATTATTTTCATGTATAATTATCTTGTTACTCTCCAATTCATATAATTTAAAATATGCACCAGTAACATCCTATTCTAGTCAAGGTGGTTCTATACATTGCTTTTCCTTGAGGTGATTTTATTTCTCTTTGCTTTTTCATTCTTATAAATATTAACTGTTCTTTAAGATCCAAGCTGATTCCTATTTCTGCCATGTAGTCAGCTCTGAATTACAGTACAATAGTTAAAGAGTTCAGACTCTGAAACATTGAATAGAACTAGATTTGAAGCCTGATGTGCTGTACCCCATGGGGTTGTTGCAAGGAGTTGGATACCACTTAGCGACTGAACAACAATTACAACTCACTTATACTTGATATTTTATTTAACCTCTATAATACTTAGTTTTCTCAATTTAAGATGAAAATACTACCTCACAGCATTGTTTACAGGATAAGATCAGAAATTTGTGTAAAGAATTCAGATTGCACACATGTATGGTCAGGCCACTCAAGATGGCTGTTCTCCTGCTCTCTGTACATCCCCTGCCTAACCAGTCCCTGCTTCACCTCTATCTTACGTACAAGACTGACCATAAAGAAGGCTGAGTGCCAAAGAATTGATGCTTTTGAACTGCGGTGTTGGAGAAGACTCTTGAGAGTCTCTTGGACTAAAAGGAGATCAAACAAGTCAAATCCTAAAGGAAATCAACACTGAATATTCATTGGAAGGACTGATGCTGAAGCTCCAACACTTTGGCCACCTGATGTGAAGAGCCCATTCATTGGAAAAGACCCTGATGTTGGGAAAGATTGAAGGCAGGAGAAGTGGGTGACAGAGGATGAGATGGTTGGATGGTATCACCGACTCAATGCACATGAGTTTGAGCAAGCTCTGGGAGGTGGTGAAGGACAGGGAAGCCTAGCGTGCTGCAGTCCATGGGGGTCGCAAAGTATGGGATATGACTGAGTGACTGAATAATAACAACACATGACACATTCCTACACACAAGCCTCAGGCCCCAGCTAGTGATTGTTCTTATCAAAGGGGCAGTGAGGGGCGTGCCCCTTTACTGGTCTCCTGGTAACTAAAGAGCTCATCTGACCTCACTTCCCCTATGATTGGTAAATTGCTTTACCATCATCTCTTTTGCTTGTTTTATTTTCTGAATGGATATGAAAACTCTGAAATTAAAAGAGAGTGTTTTATGCTGTTCTTATTTTACATCTGCATACTACTCTCCAGCTACTCTTATAACATGAAGCTCAAAATAGGAACTTCATAAAGTCCATTACTGATTCTATAAATATTTGTAGGACAGCCTAAAAAGGAGCTAGTATCTAGAAGCTTAATAAATTCCACTGGTACTTCTGGAAATCTATCATCAAACATTTAGAAATATTAATCCACTGAAGAAAAAAAAATCAATTCAATCAATTTCTGCTTTCAGTCATGATGAAAATAATGGATACTGGACTTCCCCTTCCCCTGTAAACTATTATAAAACAAGTTGCTTCATATATTGTATCTGTTTTCAGAAAATGGATAATAGCACTGTGATGGATGAGTAAAAATAAATAATACATTGCCAGTTTTCTGTTGGGTAGTATTTTCCAAATCGCAACACAGGGAAGTTAAACCCAAATGAAGGGTATGTATCTACCTCAGTTGGTGGAGAAGAAAAAAGAAAAGAAGAAAAAAAAGACTGGCATTTAGCATACTTTAAAAGCAAGAGAAATTTGTGGGACAAGGTACTAGAGAGAAGAAGCTTTAGAGGAGGAGCTCAAGAAACCTAGACTGGGATTCTTTGTATCTTTGCCCAAATACTGAGCTCTGTACATATAGGGGTAATCTCTGGTGGCTCAGTGGTAAAGGATCTGCTGCAATGCAGGAGACATGGGTTTGATCCTGGGGTTGGGAAGAGCCCCTGGAGAAGGAAACAGTAACCCACTCCAGTATCCTGCCTGGGAAATTCATGAGCAGAGAAACCTGGTGGGCTACAGTCCATGGGATAGAAAGGGTTGGACACAAGTGAGCGACTAAACCACCACCACAACCCATGTATAGGACAGGACTCTGTGAGGCCTGATAGGGGAGTTCCAGGGGCTGTGAAGCTTAATGGGGATTCTAGAAGTCACAGCATTGGACTCGGTATGTTGGAACTCTTGACACACAGAATGGAGAGACCTTGCTCAACACTACAGGCACACAGCAAATATAAAAGAACACTTTTCACTTCATGAAGCTTAGGGCTTTCTGTTGGTGGCAGGTGGATAGATAAAAGCAAAAGAAACAAAGGGAGTAAAGTTGATGTATCAGAAAATTTTAATTATTGCTTTTTAAGTGAATCTTACATAAAAACTGAAAGTGACAGTAAAAGTCAAATTAAAGGAAAAGCGAACCTTGATAAACATGTATAGCTTAACTAAAAGAGAGAAAACACATCTCAGAGCCCTATATTTACAACTATGTTAGCAGCAAAACAAAAAACCAACAGATAATGCTCTTGATAAAGATCACTTTAAATACCATGCAGTAAGGCTGAGCAATACT
Organism: Bos mutus; assembly: GCF_027580195.1. Lineage (NCBI taxonomy): Eukaryota > Metazoa > Chordata > Mammalia > Artiodactyla > Bovidae > Bos > Bos mutus. The sequence goes on along the minus strand of NC_091620.1, from coordinate 63,076,809 downwards.
TTCTTGGCCTGCTCGTGTTTTTGGACTATGAGACCAGTAAACATTTATTAAAATCATCATTCTGGCTCATATTTCTCAGGCTGGTGATAATATAACCTAAAGTTGGCTAAAGAAATGTCTTACTGAAAAAAAAAAAAAAAAGAAAAAAGAAAAGAAATGTCTTACTGAACATTTCCCTGGTTTTGATTAGCACAAACATAACACATTTCTGAGTTTAAACCACAGTGATACTAAGCCATCTACAGTTTACTCTGGCCAAATTTAAGTTTTATCAGTTGACCCTAATTGATACAACCTAAGGGTAGACACCTGAAGCTGTGTAACTTCTTGCTGCTGCTGCTGCTAAGTCGCTTCAGTCGTGTTCGACTCTGTGCGACCCCATAGACGGTAGCCCACCAGGCTCCCCCATCCCTGGGATTCTCAAGGCAAGAACACTGGAGTGGGTTGCCATTTCCTTCTCCAATGCATGAAAGTGAAGAGTGAAAGTCAAGTTGCTCAGTCGTGTCCGACTCTTAGCGACCCCATGGACTGCAGCCTACCAGGCTCCTGCGTCCATGGGATTTTCCAGGCAAGACTCCTCTTAGGAGAGCCTAATTTGCATTTTGGTGAATTAGAAGGAGCATGGAATAGACAGGGCAGTAAAGCAAGAAGCCACTTTTTAATGGCAAGTAGCTAAAACTGCTCTGTTCTATTTGCATCCTTGAGCTTCCAACCATCTCTACTAACAGAACATGAGCTCCTTTATGCACAACTTATTACAATAGAGTCTTAAAAACACAAGATAACTAAGTTTATACCCCTGGTGCAACAACAAACACACTACAAATCTGAATACTCTCTTGAAAATCAAAATAAAATTCTCAAAGGAGAGGAGTTTATAAAACATTGATTATCTCTTACTCATAAAAGACTGGAACTTCTTATGCTAATTCGTATTAGCATTTCATATAGGCTATAAAAAGGTGGCAAGAACACAGAAAAACTGTACAAAAAAGATCTTCACGACCCAGATAATTATGATGGTGTGATCACTCATCCAGAGCCAGACATTCTGGAATGTGAAGTCAAGTGAGCCTTAGGAAGCATCACTATGAACAAACCTAGTGGATGTAATGGAATTCCAGTTGAGCTACTTCAAATCCTAAAAGATGATGCTTTGAAAGTGCTGCACTCAAAATGCCAGCAAATTTGGAAAACTCACTAGTGGCCACAAGACTGGAAAACGTCAGTTTTCATTCCAATCCCAAAGAAGGGCAATGCCAAAGAATGCTCAAACTACTGCACAATTGCACTCATCTCACACGCTAGTAAAGCAATGCTCAAAATTCTCCAAGCCAAGCTTCAGCAATACATGAACCGTGAACTTCCAGATGTTCAAGCTGGTTTTAGAAAAGGCAGAGGAACCAGAGATCAAATTGCCAACATCCGCTGGATCACTGAAAAAGCAAGAGAGTTCCAGAAAAACATCTGCTGCTGCTTTATTGACTAAGCCAAAGCCTTTGACTGCGTAGATCACAATAAACTGTGGAAAATTCTGAAAGAGATGGGAATACCAAACCCCCTGACCTGCCTCCTGAGAAATCTCTATGCAGGTCAGAAAGCAATAGTTAGAACTGGACATGGAACAACAGACTGATTCCAAATAGGAAAAGGAGTACGTCAAAGCTGTATATTGTCACTGAGCTTATTTAACTTATATGCAGAGTACATCACGAGAAACGGTGGGCTGGAAGAAACACAAGCTGGAATCAAGATTGCTGGGAGAAATATCAATAACCTCAGAAACGCAGATGAAACCACACTTACGGCAGAAAGTGAAGAAGAACTAAAGAACCTCTTGATGAAAGTGAAAGAAAAGAGTGAAAAAGTTGGCTTAAAGCTCAACATTCAGAAAACAAAGATCATGGCATTTGGTCCCATCACTTCATGGCAAATAGATGGGGGAACAGTGGAAACAGTGTCAGACTTTATTTTTTGGGGCTCCAAAATCACTGCAGATGGTGAATGCAACCATGAAATAAAAGACGCTTACTCCTTGGAAGGAAAGTTATGACCAACCTAGACAGCATATTAAAAAGCAGAGACATTCCTTTGCCAACAAAGGTCCGTCTAGTCAAGGCTATGGTTTTTCCAGTGGTCATGTATGGATGTGACAGTTGGACTATAAAGAAAGCTGAGCACTGAAGAATTGATGCTTTTGAACTGTGGTGCTGGAGAAGACTCTTGAGAGTCCCTTGGACTCCAAGGAGATCCACCCAGTCCATCCTAAAGGAGATCAGTCCTGGGTTTTCATTGGAAGGACTCATGTTGAAGCTGAAACTCCAATACTTTGGCCACCTGATGCGAAGAGCTGATTCATTTGAAAAGACCCTGATGCTGGGAAATATTGAGGGCAGGAGGAGAAGGGGATGACAGAGAATGAGATGGTTGGATGGCATCACCGACTCAATGGACATGAAGTTTGGGTAAACTGTGGGAGTTGGTGATGGACAGAGGCCTGGCGTGCTGTGGTTCATGGGGTCGCCAAGAGTCAGACAGCTGAGAGACTGAACTGAACTGAATAGGCTATAAAATGGAGAACTTTCCACAGCAATAATAAGCTGGTAAGATATTTAAGATCAGTCCAGGGTGTTCATTGGAAGGACTTATGCTAAAGCTGAAACTCCAATACTTTGGCCACCTCATGCAAAGAGTTGACTCATTGGAAAAGACCCTGATGCTGGGAGGGTTGGGGGCAGCAGGAGAAGGGGATGACAGAAGATGAGATGGCTGGATGGCATCACCGACTCAATGGACATGAGTTTGAGTGAACTCTGGGAGTTGGTGATGGACAGGGAGGCCTGGCGTGCTGTGATTCATGGGGTTGCAAACAGTTGGAGATGACTGAGCAACTGAACTGAAGATATTTATGTAAACAAATATAACAGCGTACTGTATATGTAAGTTATCCTAAAAATTGGAATTTATTATTGGTTATTAATTAAAAAATTCTAAAGTACTTTTTTAAGAATTCACAACTGATAATTTTTAGAAATAGAGTTACATAGAGAATTTTATATTGTTGTGGGAAAAGAAATTGGAGGATGAGTTTTACTTTTTTTCAATTAATTGCTTTCACTTGATACAGCATATATATTTTAATAAGTACATATTTCAAAACTTATTTTCAAATTTTTATTTATTTATTTATTTATTTATTTTTGGCCATGCTGGGTCTTTGCTGCTGCAAGGGCTTTCCTTTAGTTGTGGTGAGTGGGCGCTACTCTTTAGTTGCAGTGCGTGGGCGTCTCATTGCGGTGGCTTCTCTTGTTGAGGAGTATGGACTCTGCGGCATGTGGGCTTCAGTAGTTGCAGCATGTGGGCTCAGTGGTGCTGCTTCGGGGCTCTAGAGCACAGGCTAATAGTTGTGGCACACAGGCTTTGTTGCCCAGCAGCACGTGGGATCTTCCCAGACCAGGGATCGAAACGGTATCTCTTGCACTGGTAGGCGGATTCTCTACCACTGAGCCACCAGGATGTTCAGGTCAGTTCAGTCGCTCAGTCGTATCTGACTCTTTGTGACCCTATGGACTGCAGCATGTCAGCCTTTCCAGTCCATCACCAACTCCTGGAGCTTGCTCAAACTCACTGTCCATCACGTTGGTGATGCCATCCAACCGTCTCATCCTCTGTTGTTCTCTTCTCTTCCTGCCTTCAATCTTTGCCAGCATCAGGGTCTTTTCCAATGAGTCAGTTCTTTGCATTAGGTGGCCAAAGTATTGGAGTTTCAGCTTCAACATCAGTCCTTCCAATGAATATTCAGAACTGATTTCCTTTAGGATGGACTAGTTTGATCTCCTTGCAGTCCAAGAGACTCTCAAATCTGCTCCAACACCAGTTCAAAAGCATCAATTTTTAGCTTTCTTTATAGTCCAACTCTCACATCCATCCATGACTATCAGAAAAATCATAGCTTTGACCAGATGGACCTTTGTTAGCAAAGTAATGTTTCTGCTTTTTAATATGCTGTCTAGGTTGGTCATAGCTTTTCTTCCAAGGAGTAAGCGTCTTTTAATTTCATGGTGGCAGTCAACATCTGCAGTGATTTTGGAGCCACCCCCCAAAAAAAGTCTGACACTGTTTCCACTGTTTCTCCATCTATTTGCCATGAAGCGATGGGACCAGATGCCATGATTTTAGTTTTCTGAATGTTGAGCTTTAAGCCAACTTTTTCACTCTCCTCTTTCACTTTCAAGAGGCTCTTTAGTTCTTTACTTTCTGCCATAAGGCTGGTGTCATCTGCATATCTGAGGTTATTGATATTTCTCCCGGCAATCTTGATTCCAGCTTGTGCTTCCTCCAGCCCAGCATTTCTCATGATGTACTCTGCATATAAATTAAGTAAGCAGGGTGACAATATACAGCCTTGATGTCCTCCTTTTCCTATTTGGAACCAGCCTGTTGTTCCATGTACAGTTCTAATTGTTGCTTCCTGACCTGCATACAGATTTCTCAGGAGGCAGGTTAGGTGGTCTGGTATTTCCATCTCTTTCAGAATTTTCCGTAGTTAATTGTGATCCACACAGTCAAAGGCTTTGGCTTAGTCAATAAAGCAGAAGTAGATGTTTTTCCTGGAACTCTCGTGCTTTTTTGATGATCCAATGGATGTTGGATCTCTGGTTCCAGCAATTTGATCTCCGGTTCCTCTGCCTTTTCTAAAACCGGCTTCAACATCTGGAAGTTCACGGTTCACGTGCTGTTGAAGCCTGGCTTGGAGAATTTTGAGCATTACTTTACTACTGTGTGAGATGAGTGCAATTGTGCAGTAGTTTGAGCATTCTTTGGCACTGCCCTTCTTTGGAACTGGAATGAAAACTGACCTTTTCCAGTCCTGTGGCCACCGGTGAGTTTTCCAAATTTGCTGGCATATTGAGTGCAGTAGTTTCATAGCATCATCTTTTAGGATTGGAATGGCTCAACTGGAATTCCATCACCTCCACTAGTTTTGTTCGTAGTGAGACTTCCTAAGGCCCACTTGACTTCATATTCCAGCATGTCTGGCTCTAGATGAGTGATCATACTGTCATGGTTATTTGGGTCCTGAAGATCTTTTTTGTATAGTTTTTCTGTGTGTTCTTGTCACCTCTTCTTAATATCTTCTGCTTCTGTTAGGTCCATAATATTTCTGTCCTTTATTTTGCCCATCTTTGAATGAAATGTTCCCTTGGTATCTCTAATTTTCTTGAAGAGATTGCTAGTCTTTCCCATTGTATTGTTTTCCTCTATTTCTTTGCATTGATCACTGATCTTTACAGTGATCACCAGGATGTTGGGGACATTAAATAAATAAGTCTTGTTTAGTCTTAAGAGACAAAGCACAGCAAGCCTCTGACCTTGCTTCTAAGCTGCCTGGACACTGCCCTGATGTGAGTGTAAGCCTTGCGGCACCATAGATAAGATATGGCACAAATCTTGGGACTGTTGAGCCCCTGGAGGGGGTTTGGCCAACCAAGCCCTAGGCTTACCACTCAAGTTTTACAGGATAGAGCAAATAGCATTATAATGAAACAAGAGCTGCAATTTGCTCACAGATTGATGATATTATCAGTTTGCATCCTGAGATTACAACCGGGAACCCCAAACTTTCTGAAGTCTCACCCACAGAGTGGACGCACTGCTTGGGACCCTTTCCCAACTGGGACTCCAGGTGTGCTGTAGCACAGGATTTCTGTGCTGCATCCACTTAAGTCTGGATGTTGGTCAACACCCAATTCGGTGATATATATCCTCTGTTGTTTCTATTCCCTTTTTTCTTTTAATGTTAGTATACTGAAAGTAAGCTAGATAATTCTCTAATAAATATTGGTATTATTTATTTGTATATAATGAGTGACTTATTTTGTTAAGAAATCCTTTGAACCTACGATGAAAGTGAAAACTCTCAGCAAAACACAGGGAAGCCCTTTAATAAGTATATATCTAAAAAGCATAATTACATGTTTGTCACTAAGATAACTTTTTGAGAAAAACAGGAGATGCAAGTCAAGATATGGAAATGAACTAGAATGATAAATCCAACAATTACAGAATCTAAGTATACTGAAGTAGAATGTAATTGCTTTTGTTTTATTCTTTAAATATATTAAGAAATAAAATAATGGCAACATGCTTTCCCTCTTATCCACTCTAATAAAGCCTACTCTATGAATTGTCTGTCTGTACATTATAAAACAAATAGGAAATTATTATTTCTTAATATAGGAACACCAAATATATACTGATATACTTTTAATCAAATTTTGCTGCTGCTGCTGCTGCTAAGTCGCTTCAATCGTGTCTGACTCTGTGCGACCCCATAGATGGGAGCCCACCAGGCTCCCCCGTCCCTGGGATTCTCCAGGCAAGAACACTGGAGTGGGTTGCCATTTCCTTCTCCAATGCATGAAAGTGAAAAGTGAAAGTGAAGTCGCTCATTCATGTCCGACTCTTATTTTCCAGGCAAGAGTACTGGAGTGGGGTGCCATTGCCTTCTCTGTAATCAAATTTTTACTTATACATAAATCATGTGAAGATGAAAAAGAAATTATTTTAATTCCATAACTATTATGTCTATAATAGCTTTCCTCATCTTGTAATCAATTCAGCAAATTAAGGAGACAGTTATTTATTTGTTGAAATTGGCTCTGCTGACAGTTATGTCAAGAACACCAAATAGTAAACCTGGAAGCTACTCAAGTCAGGTAACTCGGTCACTGTCTCTTTTATTTATTTTTTTAATTGTGAAAAATTTCATAAGCAGGAAAGTTGAAAGACTAGTACAATGCACATCTGTATACCAAATCAGTTCAGTTCAGTTGCTCAGTTGTGTCCGAGTCTTTGCAACCCCATGAACTGCAGCATGTCAGGCCCCTCTGTCCATCACCAGTATCTATACTCAATAACTGTTCACATTTTGCCACAGCTTCTCTCTCCTCCCCTCCCACACACCATACACACATATATATTTAGCACTAAACACCTCTTGCTTTGCTGAACCATTTGAAAGCAAGAAAGCTGCAGACTTCACAACACTTCACTCCTAAATGCTTCAGCATTCTTCTAGTGAAAATAAGGGCATTCTCCTATATACAAGCACAGTGCCACTATCATTGTATCTAAGAAAATCAATAATTCCAAAGTGCCTAACACCTGGGTAATACTTAGATTTCTTCAATTGCCTCAAGTATGTCTCTTACTGTTCATCTCTTCCCCAGCTCCCACCAAGACCTTCCTAGGTTCACACATTTCACTTGTTTGTTAGGTGCTCTGCCTCCAAATCCCCCTCTCCCCACCCAGTTCCCCCACCCTATGAATCATAAACCACAAAATAACTAAACAGCCTGGTACTTCGACTCTGCTGTCTGGAAAAGGGAAGTTTTTCCCAACTCAATAATGGTCTTCTAAAGTATATGGACAATACTGTTGAATGGAAGGGCTCTGCTTCCAATGAGCTCTACTTACACAGACCTCTTGAATGGTTAGCAAAAATCTAGGTGAAAGACAGCCACGTCACCACTATGCCCCTCCACCGTTATTTCAATTGCTGCTAACTTGGTATGATGAGATAAAACAATACAGAGCTTTAAGGATTCTGTATTTCTTTCTTCTGTAGCATACATGTTGAGCACTGCTGATGAAGTATTAGTGAGGAAGAAACTGAGTGGAAGATACTTGTGACAAATAAGAACAACTTTTTTTCTTATTTTTCCCTTTTCTCCTGCCCTTCCTTCCTTTTTTCCTTTCTTCCTTTGGTAAGATTGGTATTGGTTAGGATTAATGATAGCTATGTTTGAAGTCATTTACAAACAAAAATATAATTTTTGGAGACAATCCATAGAAAGCATCACAAAGATGCTTTCTATGACATCTTTGATGGCACATCCAAGCCACCATTTTTGTGCTTTTATTTTTTCTAAAAAAGTCCCATACTAGGTAGATATACTAGATTTTATTCATGGATTTATAGAATAGAGGGATGAAGAGAATGTCACAGATGTTATCTGTTTGAACTGCTCAAAGTGGCTGATGAAATCAGATAAAATTTTCATTACATAATAGGCTTCGATAAAAATCATAGTTGTAAGAATACAACATCAACTGATGTATTAAGCAAAGAGTCATAATAACAAGCTGTATGATTGTGTAATTGGTTTTAAATGTCAAGAATGGTAGCAAAGGGGTCAGCACATAGTGTTGCATCTTTATTCATAACCTGAATAAGAGGAAACATTAATGAAACGGCAGACATAGCAGATGGCATGCAACACAGTCATAGGGGACTGACATGTAGGTAGAAAATGAAATTTGTGAGTTAGTTTGGAAATTATAAAAATCAGCCAATTTGGGAAAAAGCAATTTAGAAAATGTCCATTTAGGTTAAGTATTTGTATAAAGGAAAGAAAAAACTGATGCTTAAATGACAGATCCAATGGAAACAGCTTGTATTAACATAAGGAAATAAAACTAAGGTTAATGTTATTCATACGATATCAAAAACATTTCATAGATACTGATATATTAGATTCGTAATAGTTTCCTGGCTGAATGGCTACACAAGTGACTATGAGAGAAAAGAGCACACTTCTAAAGTTCCCTCCCAACCAGCTCAGAGGCAGCAGCATGTCAGAACCTGCTAGCAATTCTCAGTCCAGGGGCCTAGCTGCGCTCCTCCCATACAGAACACCACAAATCTCCCTACCAAAGTTAGAACAGCGGTCCAAAGGCTCCACAGAAAGGCAGCAGAACTCCTTATTCCTCCTGCTTTCCATTTCTAGAACCATGGATTATCTCTGAGGGTATCTGGGATTATTTAATTTACACCTCCATCTTGTTTTCTTAAGTATTTCAAGTGGTTATAAAGCAACATAGCAGAAAATTAGTAAAGGAAGAAAGAAAAAATTAGGGTGGGATGGACACAAATCGAAGATAAAAAATAAAAAGAAGAAATATAAATGTATATCCACACATTCAAACCTCTAGGGGCTTCAAATTTGGCTATTGGCTTTCTTAGAAAAGGGCAACAGTTGGACAGGAGTTCATGTAACAAAGAATTTTGCTGGCTTTGTCCCCTGTTCCTAGGAGACAACCTATAAAGCCCTGGAATTCCTTGAATGTTTGGAGTGTCTTTGTTACTCCTGGTGGGCCTTTTGACGTCACCTGATAGTTTACGCTAATGAGATAGCTCCAGGATGGGGACTGCCATGTTCAAAGACCAACATGTTGTCAGTTGGCTAGGGTTTGAACCACAGGACATCACCCTGACTTCAGGAAGGGGAGGGGAATGGGAGTTTGAGTTCAATCATGTGGTCAGTGAGTCAATCAATCAAACTTAATGGAGTTTCAGCAAAAACTCTAGACACCAAAGCTCAGGTAAGGTTTCCTGAGTGTGTATTGTTATAATATAATACTGTGTGCATTGCTATACACTGATGTATCAGAAGAGCAATACATCCCTGGGGACGATGAAAGCTTTGTGTTTGGGGTTCTCCCAGAGCTCATCCTATATATCTCTCTGGCTGGTTCTGATTTGGACTTATTTCTACAATAAAATCTGTAATCATAAATGTAGGCTTTGTGAGTTATTATAGCAAACTAAAGGCAATGGCACCCCACTCCAGTATACTTGCCTGGAAAATCCCATGGACGGAGGAGCCTAGTAGGCTGCAGTCCATGGGGTCGCTAAGAGTCGGACATGACTGAGCGACTTCACTTTCACTTTTCACTTTCATGCATTGGAGAAGGAAATGGCAATCCACTCCAGTGTTCTTGCATGGAGAATCCCAGGGACGGGGGAGCCTGGTGGGCTGCCGTCTCTGGGGTCACACAGAGTCGGACACGACTGAAGCGACTTAGCAGAAGCAGCAGCAATGAACCTGAGGGGGCATAGTGGGAACCTCTTGAATTTGCAGTCAGCTGGTTAGAAGTGAAGGCAGCCTACGGAGCCCAAAATTGTGGCTGCTGTTTGAAGAGAGGATAGTCTTGTGAAGTCTGGCTTAACTCTGGGAAGTCAGAAGCCATTAATAATAAGTATATTATGTGATAGAATGGGCAATATACTTAGAATGTGTATGTGTGTTAGTTGCTCAGTCGTGTCTGACTCTTTGTGACCCCACGGACTGTAGCCCACCAGCCTTCTCTGTCCATGGAAATCCCCAGGGAAGAATACTGGAATGGATTGCCATTCCCTTCTCCAGAAGAACTTCCCAACCCAGAGACTGAACCCTGGTCCCCTACATCACAGGCAGGTTCTTTTACCTTTTGAGCTACAGTGAAGTCCATATACTTAGAACAAATAGACCAAACAAGATAGACTGTGTCTCATATTGATTCTCCAAAGCCAGCTCTCATGCCAAAGCATATCCCAAAACTTAGTGAGAGCAATGCCGAGGGGCAGCAATGCAGAGGGGTACAATAGATAGCTGTTTCCTTCTGACTGGAGGTTGACAGTTTAAGACTTCCTAGAAAAACTGTGACCTTCCTCAAAAAAATTTTCCCTGAACATGGCTTTTATAAATATTGGTTGATAATATTCTCAACTTTGTCCTTCCAATCAAGTAGCTTGACTGTTGTTTTTCTAAGCTCTGACTTGGATGCGCAGCCACTGGCCTTAGAAGGCAACTGGGAGACATCTGAGTTGACTCTGTCTTATAAAAGCTGCAGAGTCCTAAACATGAACAGGAGTTGACATGGGAAGTCATTTAATTCTTTGTCAAAAATGACTCAAGGAGACAGCCACACACTAGATAAGAGAGTCCCCTAAAAAATCATTTTCATTCCTCATCTCAGCCCCCAACACCAACTACTAGCCTCCAAAGTTGTACCTCATTTATCATGGTCACAATTTTTAACACAGATTAAAGTTTAAAGAAGGTGTCACCAGTTGCCCAGCCCTGATTTTGGTGGGGGGGTAAGTTGGGGGCTTGTCAGGAATGTACCCAAAGAACACCTGCCAAGGAGTGACATAATTTGTTGGCACATCCTCCAATGACAAACTTCCAGCAAAATGTATACCAAGGTACATTAAACATAGCAATTTACTAATATAATATTCACTGATAACTATGTCAAAAGGCCAAGATTAGATATTAAACAATAATAGGTTTTGGAATTTATTCATGACAACTAGTTAGTAAGGCCAATTGTCTCTTTTAGTAGACAAATACATATGTGTGCATATCTTTCCGAATTCTATGAAAAGAGGAGAAGCATCTACTTTAACCACAAGTGGCATTTAATCACTTAGAATTGATACTTTTGCACTGTGGTGTTGCAGAAGACTGTGGAGAGTCCCTTACTGCAAGAAGATCAAACCAGTCAATCCTAAAGGAAATCAGTCCTGAACATTCATTGGAAGGACTGATGCTGAAGCTGAAACTCCAATACTTTGACCACCTGATGCAAAGAACCGACTCACTGGAAAAGACCATGATGCTGAAAAAGATTGAAGGCGGGAGGAGAAGGGGATGATAGAGGATGAGATGGTTGGATGGCACCACCGATGTGACGGACATGAGTTTGAGTAGGTTCTGGGAGTTAGTGATGGACAGGGAAGGCTGGTGTACTGCAGTCCATGGGGTCGCAAAGAGTCGACACGACTGAGCAACTGAAGTGAATTGAACTGAATCACTTAGATATTAATTAAAATAAAGCAGCAGCTGCTGTTGCTGCTAAGTCACTTCAGTCATGTCCGACTCTGTGAGACCCCATAGACGGCAGCCCACCAGGCTTCCCCGTCCCTGGGATGCTCCAGGCAAGAATACTGCAGAGGGAGGAAGAATTTCACTCTGCTTAGGGTGAAGAAAGCCACAAGAGAACATTCTTACAATGAAAGAAAGTTGGATTAAAAAAAAAAAAAAAAAGACAAACCCCAAACAAAAACCCTGCACAACTTATTTTGACTCCAAGAAAGCTGAAGTCAAAAGGCAACCAGACAAACTGAATTCCAAAAGGTGACAAACTCTCTGACGAGAGGCAGGGATACAGGAACTATTTCACCTTTGGCAGAGCAAGAGATGAAAAGGGCAAGAAAGAAGAAAAGAGCTGAAATTTTAAAGAGCCCTGGGAGTCCTGGACATAAGGGGATCCAGCTCTTTTCCACAGGCTTCCATCAAGATCTCGGGAAAAACACTGGCAGTAGGGCAAAGACACATCAACAATGGCCCTTCCGTGGTGTGACAGTCACTCAGTCATGTTTGACTCTTTGTGCCCCCATGGATTATAGCCTGCCAGGCTCCTCTGTCCATGGAATTCTCCAGGCAAGAATACTGGAGTGGCTTGCCATTTCCTTCTCCAGGGGATCTTCCCAACCCAGGGATCAAACATGTGTCTTCTGCATTGCAGGCAGATTCTTTACCATCTGAATCACCAGGGAAGCCTACTAGTAACAGACATTTCTAAGTATAAAGACAAGTCAACTTAAAAAGTATCTGCAGATAACATGCTTGATTTTACCTTATAATCTGCAGACAATATATTAGAATATTTAATGAATCCATACACCTTTTTCAAAGGAATACCTGAAACAGAAGTAGCGATAAAGTTCTAAATGACAATCATCAATCAGATGAAATAATTTAGATGAAGCTTGTCTCTCTTGAAGAGATGAGGACTGGGCAAGTAGTCAGGAAGAAAATACAATGTGCTTTTAACTTTGTATGAAAAATAATGTTTAGTTCCCTGTTGCTTAACAGTTCTGTTTTTGTCACATACATGCTCTATTCAAATTACTGTCTGAATACTTTATTAAAACTCCGCTTCTGGCCTTTGTTTTCAAATCTGCTTGCTTCCTGGGACCTTGCTAGTTTCAGTCAGTTCTTTAGCTGCTGGCTGGGGGAGGGACCGCTGTACCACACTGATACAAAGCAGAGGTCTGCACTGCTGGTGGATAGGGGCAGGGATACTAAGAAGTAAAACTAGAGTATTACTGAGTTCTTTCTGAGTGTACAAGAGTGTTTTGTGGTATAAGAGCTGGATATAAAGTCAGACCTGGAAGATCCTAACTTGGAAGTTTTTAAGCAAGTCTGACAGTGCATTTTTCTTAGAACGTTCAAGAAAGTTATAGGCATGTATTTTGGTATAAAAGGATTTAAATATAAAATAAAAAAAAACTTACAATGCTTAAAATTTACAGAGATGAAGGTATGTCTTTTTAAACTTGGGGCAGGTGTAGCCAGAAGCTGATGGAACAGCAGGGAAAGAAGGCAGATGGAGGAGATCCGCAGCACCAGCCTCAGCCCATTGTGCACACCTGGCTAAATCCAGGGCCCAGTAAAGGTCCACAGTATATTCACTTTTTGCTTACATGCTGGGATTATGAAAGATCCTCACAAGAAAAATGGATAAAACATTTGGATAAAATGTTTATCCATAAAAATGGATAAAACATGAGTGTTTGGGAATCTTTGAGGAGGAGATACCTTGAAGAAGAATAAATCCTGGAACAGCTTAGAATTTGTTTATGCTTTCAGCTACTGATTAAAGTTCAGGGTAAAAAACGAAGCAGTAGATGGTCAACAAAATGGAGGCTTAAAAGAAAACTAATAAAAATTCTTTTTAGGCAGATGCAGATAAAGGTCTGTACTGTTAATACAAATGAGTCACTAGCTTTCTTCTGAAGTAACTTGTTTTCAATACCAAAACCCAGACGGCATACCAAATGACAAAGCCCCTGATACACATATGGAACCCTGAGAAGCCTTTGCTCTTAAAGAGTGGGAACATTTGCTACTTCCAAGCACCGCACTGGGGATTCTGGATTGGCACTCCTTTGGGGAACAGACATCAAGGTATGAAGAATGGTATGTCAGCCATTGCTGGTAATAAAGAAAGCAATCAAAGAAGTCTGCTGCCTACTTCTTATTCTTCATCCCCCGTACCAACCAGAGTAAATGATTTGAAAATAACATGGATAGATCTATTTTTTGGTGAAAACAGGTGACATGGACACTTCAACTGGCTAAAACACACGCCATTTATTCAGCCAAGATTTCTTAAAAGTTAACTAAACATTTGGTTTTACACTGGGCATTGCAACCTATGACTTCTTCTTGTTCATAATTTCAAATTCAGAATAGGTTTAAATTTTTCCTACCCACTGAAAAAAGACTTCAGTAAATTAACCAGTCAACATAAGTTTTTAGTATCCACACTGTAACTGGTAGCTAAATCAATGCTCCACAGAAGGCAATTTTTCTTAAATCACTCCGGTCACCCATTTGAATTACTCTAAATATCTTTATGCTCCAGAAGCATTCCAAAGGCATTCATTAACCTATAGATCCATTTTAAAAGCTTATCTCGGATACAACCATCTCCAAAATCTCTTCCTTTCCCTTCAGAAAAGCCATGAGATTTTAGAGAAGAGCAATCCAAGTAGAATAAATAGTAAGTGGTGCTGGCTGGAGCTTCCTGTATCTGAGGAACAGAGACATGGCCAGTGAGATGGGCCACAGTGAGCAAAGAGAGTGGGCGAGGGAAACAGGTACCACCCTTTGAGATCTTGGTAAGGAGGCTGGATTTTTATTTTAAATAAATTTGAAAGTATCAGCAAGTTTTAATACTAGAGTTGTGAACTGGACACGTGAGTACTCAAAGAGTTATAGTAAAAGCATATTTTTTTTCTATCATACCCTTTATTTTATCTAACTCTCAAAATGAGAAAATTGAAGTATAAAAAGTTCAGTAACATTAATAATATAAGGATTAGGGGACAAGTACGTAACAAAGTAAAATGGAAACATGGACAAAATTTTATATATGATATTGATGTCCTGTTTCAACCACTTTCAGGACAGAATCTGCCTATAACTTAAATATTTTAGAAACTCTCTGACCTGGGGTAAAGTAAAAAGCTACTTTTTACCAAAGAATTGCTCTCTTAAGTGTCAAAAATTGGTAGATAACCCTGGGAAAGACTAACCTGCCTGCCAGAATCTGATAATATAAGCATTAGAATTTATGTTAGCAATGTAACTCATGCAATATACTTAAAAACACATCTCTGCAGGTAAAGGCAGGAATAACTGCATTAAAACAAGGATTATCAAAGATACAATACAGTTCCTTAAATGTAAAAATCCAGTGTTCTCTGCATTTTGAGATGGTGAAAAGTTAAGTTTATGGCAACATCAAGATGTCTGAAATGATTAAGAAAATGCATGTCAATGACTAAATGAAGACAGTAAAACAAAAAAGCCAGGGAGAAATTTCTTAACTGGATGATGATACACACTCCTCCAAATCCATGAGATCTGATCTGACTAATATCTCACCTTTTTGAAAGATATCAGTACCTCCCACCCTTTTTGAAACTGCAAAGATGAAGGCAATAACCATCTGTTTGGTACACAGGACACACTGTCAGTATTTTTCTCCTACTTTGAATCTCCATGAGGTGGCTTTTGAAGAGTAGGGAAGAGACAGGATAGTGAGAACATCTTTAAAACACTAACTAGAAGAGAAAAAAAATTATACAGCTTTAACCATTTACATGGAACAGATCATCACAATGAAAAAAAAGAGAAGTTGAACTACAGAACAAAAAATTGCAAGAGTTAAACACATGAGACATAGAAAAGCCCAATTTTTTTTTCTTAATTAATTAAATCGCTTAAAAATTCAAGACTTTATTTCTTATTGTATATACTACTTGGATTAACTACATTTCTTAATGAAAATTTTGTTTAAAAGATTTTTAATTAATTTGTTACAATATTGTTTCTGTTTTCTGTTTTGGATTTTTGGCCATGAGGTATATGGGATCTTAGCTGCCTAACTAGGGAATGAACCCAGACCCTCTGCATTGGAAGGTGAAGTCATAGCCACTGGACTGCCAGGGAAGTTTCTTAATTTCTATTTGCATTAAAGATATAAGGGACTCTACCCTACCTAGGCAAGAAAAGACAGACTTTAAAAAATTGAAAGGTGCTATGGGAAACTGTGAAATATGTACTTGCCTTTACACTAAAGAAGAGAGAGGCTATCAGCATGAATCAGTATAGTATTATCTACCTAAGAAAGTATTTTACTGGCTAAACTCAGGGTCAGGTATACCCTAAGATAGAAGAAATTTAAAAAACACATTATCTTCGAGTTTTAAAAGAAAATATAAGCAGCTTTTTGCTCGTGCTAAGTCACTTCAGTCATGTCTGACTCTTCGACCTTGTGGACTGTAGCCCGCCAGGCTCCTCTGTCCATGGGATTCTCCAGGTAAGAATACAAGAGTGGGTTGCCATGCCTTCCTCCAGGGATCTTCCTGACCCAGGGACTGAACTTGAGTCTCCTGCATTGCAGGCACACTCTTTAATGCTGGGCCACTGGGGAAGGCCATAAGTAGCTAGAAATTAGAATTTCTATTTACCACTGACCTAAGATAACAAGAAATTAGATGAAAAAAAATCTTAGCAATGGAAACAGAATACTACTATTTATTTCCCTGTTCATCCATTTTTATTAATTCTAAAAACTGTCTATTTTTAAAATGTTACATTTGCTTATAGAAGGAAGTTCCAATTTGATAAAGGATCCTGGTAAAGAATGGTGCTTGGGGTTGGAAAACAGGAGCTTGAGCTCTTTCATTCCTACTTAATACAGAACAGAACTGAGGCCTTGAGCACATCTCCTCGTATCTTCAAACTTGTTTTTCCATCTAAACAGAGATTATGGTATTACCTTAGTGATCTCATAGAGCCAATGTATGTACAAATTGCCATGTAAATTTTAAGTTCTTATTGAAATTCAAAGTGGTAAACTTTAGGATTCAGTTTAGTATTGTTTCAGACTGTGCTTATATTTGTTTCCTAAATGAAAACATTAACTAAAATGAAGGTTAATATCACTCAAAGGGCACTCAAGCTAACTTCATCTCTGTTGCATTGTTAATAATAATGTTATAATCAATGGGAAACATCTTATATTTGGGAAAGTTACTCTAGATGCAATTATAAAATTTATGCTACAAAGCTAGGAATTATGCAAGAAAGGTATAAATATATTTTACTTTAAAGTCACTGATATAATTTGATCCTTTATTAAAAATCTCTGAAAGCTATAATGAAAAGTGGCACAAGGGAGAAAAATTTTAGTGGGGATATATAATTTCATTTTGCTGTTTTACTGTGGGGTGGGGGAGGTGGGATATATGAAGTAGCATTAAAAATAACCACAACAAAAAAACCCGTTTCTCTCCAGAGGAACAAATTGTTATATAGATTAAATTTTTCATAAAATATTTATAGTTGTCATGAATGACCTCTCAGGCTGACATTTATAATAGCGACAAAAAAAAAAAAAAATCCACTTTGATGCAGCTAAATGGATGTTTCCCCTCATCCCAATTTAATTAAAAGTTATATCTTGCCCTGAGAACTTATGAGTGTCATTTATCTTCTACTGTGGGCAAATGTAAAAATACTAGTATTATTTTTTTTTATGCTTAAGTGAAAAGTGTATGCCATGATTAAGTATGTCTGCCTCAGCTATTTTATCTCTCTTCCTTTAATCTAGGAGATCTGAATATATGGCACTATAGAAATACCACACCAATACTTCAGGATCAAACTTAAGTTAATACTTTATGAACAAGGCTCAGAGAAAATACAAAACTGAACCTGACAGTCTCAACCATTAAAGAGGCATCTAATCCAGTAGGGAAGAAAGGTTTTTAAATAACTATAATTGAAAAGCCAAGTAAAATACTGTTATTAATAGAGTTTAGAAAAGGATATTAATTCTGACTGGCAGCATCAGGAAGTTTTTGTGGAAAGTGTGGTATTTGAGCAATGTCTTGAGGGGTATGTTATTTACACAGGTGGGGCTGGCATTCCTGATTGATGAAGCATATTCCTGAAAGCACCTAACATACAAGTAACTGTGAGATACGAGTGTTTTCACTAGAGTGCAGTCTCTAAAAGAGTAGGGGCTGTGGCTTATCTCACCCACTGCTGTATCAACAGCATTTGGAACAGGGTCTGGTGCAAGATAAATATTAAATAAATGAATGAATAAACTGGACCCTGGGTAAATGAAACAAACAAAAAAAAAATTGGAGAAAGATACTGGAAATGTAGTTTGAGCCCAGAAAAGCTTAAGAATATGTAGGTGAAAAAGACCACTGCAAGTTTTAGGAGGATAAAGTGATCTACTATGTGTTTTAATATTAAACTTTTAAAGGCAATGCCAATTGATTAGAGAGGTGATTCCATTTACAAGGTAACATAAAAGGTACCAGGAGCACAAAGAAAAGTATGGATACAGGACTCAGAGTTGGAACTGACAGGACTTGACAAATGACTGAGGTGTGCAAATGAGTTAAAGATAATTTCAGAAGTCTCCAAACTGAGTGACCAGGGAAATGGTGGTACCATTATGTAAGAAGAGGAAAACAAGCAAACTGCAAATTCTGGTTCAGAAAAAAACAAAGTCAGTTTTAGGCACATTAAAATTAAGGTGCCATTGATTCATATGGAAAAGTTCAACAAATTGGAAGTTAGAATTGGCATCTAGAGGTAAGCCAGCAAGAAAGCTGGAGATGAACTCAATCAATGGATATTGACTCTGACTGCCTATTTCTGTGGCAGCACCAAAATTTAAGCCATCAACATAGCAGTGGTATTTATAAGTGTGCATACAGGGACCTTGGAAAATTTACCCATTTAAAACAAAAGAGGGGAAAGGATTACTGGAAGAGATTAAGATAGAATGATGAGATCAAGGGAATATTTTTAAAGAAGGAAGCTAAAGGGAAGCAGGGGTACAAGCTATTCAAACCTTTAAGAATCTTTCCTAGTTCTGTCATTTTCCCTTCAGAGTATACATGAAAAAGTTCAAATAAATGTAAAGTAGGAGTCAAGCTCTTAAAAAAAAAACCAAACAAACCTAGGAACACAGACAAATCTTATACATGTCACAAGGAACCAGTGAGGTCTAGAAGCAAATGGAAAAAGGTGGATCATTTAGACTCTATATACCTCTGTTACTTGTTCAGAAACAATTTTTTTAAAAAATGAAGTTTGTAAAAAATACTAACATGAACTTAGCAGTATAGTGAGTATTACTGAAGGATATTTAAATACAAGACATAATTCCTGCCTCAAAGAAATTACAAAGCCATTTTGAACTAAGAGCAAATCATACAAAGGTATTTACACTAAATCCTTTCTTTAGAGTTCCAAATGAGAGAGCACAGATGAACGATACCAATGCAAGTCATCACTAATGCAAATCAGGAGGGCAAATGCCGCTCTGGTTTGAGGGTCCTCTCTCACAGATTTGAGACCCTACTGACACTGAGTTGAGATCATTCAAATATAGAATGGATTATATACCCATTACCATAAAGCAAGTTTATGGGTTTAAACTACATTTAAGTGCCTTTCAGGTATAGTATACCAATGCACACTATTTAAAGTGGTTAAAAAAGTGCTTGTCTTTTAACATCCTTACCATCATTTACTGTTACTCTTCTCAAATCTTGTTAACTTGATAGAAGTAAAAAGGTGTATTATTGCTTTGGTTGAAAGTTTTCATTTGATCATTTGGGTTTCTTTCTGCAAATGTCTGTTACTGATTTGTAGAGCTTGTTATACCTAAAAGACATCCTGTTGTCACTGCCAATTTCCAAAGTGACAGACTTTATTTTCTTGGACTCCAAAATCACTGCAGACAGTAACTGCAGCCATAGAATTAAAAGACACTTGCTCCTTGGAAGAAAAGTTATGACAAACCTAGAAAGAGTATTAAAAAGCAGAGACATCACTTTGCCAACAAAGGTCTATATAGTCAAGCTTTGGTTTTTCCAGTAGTCATGTATGGATGTGAGAGCTAGACCACAGAAAAGGTTGAACGCCAAAGAACTGATGCTTTCAAACTGTGGTGCTAGAGAGTACTCTTGAGAATCCCTTGGTCAGCAAGGGGATCAAACCAGTCAATCCTAAAGGAAATCAACACTGAATATTTATTGGAAGGATTGATGCTGAAACTGAAGTTCCAATACTTTGGCCACCTGATGCAAAGAGTCAACTCACTGAAAAGACCCTGATGCTGGGAAAGATTGACAGTAGAAGGAAAAAGGGCCAACAGTATGAGATGGTTGGATGGCATCACTGACTCAGTGGACATGAGTCTGAGTAAACTCCAGGAGACAGTGAAGGACAGGGAAGCCCGGTGTGTTGCGGTCCACGGGGTTGCAAAGAGTCAGACATGATGGAGCGACTGAACAACAACAGTATAGATCCACATGCATTTTCCTTCTTTTTCTACAACTCTTCAAATACCCAAATCAATCTCACTGTTAAGACACAATATTATTGTTTTTTTTTTTTTGGTCACACTGACGCTGTGAGGCATGTGGGGCCTTAGCTCCCCCACCAGGGATCAAACCCGTGCCCCCTGCATTGGGAGCATGAAGTCTTAACCACTGGAGCTCCAGGGAAGTTCCAATATTATTGTTATTTGTACTATAGGCAACATTTACGAGTGCTTTCTACCTAACAGGTACTGTGGTAAATATATTACATGCATTATCTCACTTAATCTTCACAAGCCCTATGTTCTGTCATTATCTCCATTCCTGAGATATTTGCCTTTATTTCTCTAGATTCTACACTCTCTAATGACATGAATTACACCTTGTATAAACATCTAGTTAAGTTGGAATTCAGTGAATATGCAAGTATGTATGAACTGACTTCATAATTTTTTTCCTTTTAAGCTGCCATAATGTTCACTTTCATCAAATTTACTACTTTGTCAGAGTATAAAGTTGCTAAAAAGAAGGGATATTGTGATTTGTCATCAGATCAGATCAGATCAGTCGCTCAGTCGTGTCTGACTCTTTGCGGCCCCATGAATCGCAGCACAACAGGCCTCCCTGTCCATCACCAACTCCCAGAGTTTACTAAGACTCAAGTCCATCGAGTCAGTGATGCCATCCAGCTATTTCATCCTCTGTCGTCCCCTTCTCCTCCTGCCCCCAGTGTATTTGGCTTTAGTCCCCATTTCTGGTACTTAGCTCCTAAAATGCTGAGAGCCATAGAGTTTCTTGTTATGTTAATGAACTGACTTTTGGAGAACACATAGGCAATTTAAGGATGAAGGTCTACCATGTGATTTTGAAGGTTGAAACTTCATTGCCCTCAATGGCCAATGATTGATTAAATACGCCTAGTATTTAATGAGGTTTTTATAAAAACCCAAGCACTACCTGGGAAGTCTACCATAAAGGCCCAAAAGGACATGGTTCAGAGAGCCTCCAGGCTGATGAATCAGAACATGTCTACATGCTGCCTTGCACGTGTGCACGCTCAGTCGCTCAGTCATGTCCAGCATTTTGCCACCACAAGGACTCTAGCCCATTAGGCTCCTGTGTCCATGAGATTTTCCTGGCAAGAATGCAGGCATGAGTTGCCATTTTCTCCAGGGGATCTTCCTGACCCAGGGATTGAACCTACATCTCCTGAACTGCAGGCAGATTCTTCACCACTGAGCCACCTCGACATGCTGCCTTGGTGGGCCTCAGATTTCATGGGGACAGAGCTTCTTTGGTATTTCACCCTAAGTATCTTTTCATCTGGATGTCAGTCCACATTCATTAGCATGCTTTGTATCATTACCAGTAATCTAGTGAGTAAACTAGCTTCCTGAGTTCTGTGAACCAAAACCAAGGAAGGTGGGTGGTCGTGAGAGCCATTTTATAGAGGTTTGTAGCCAGTTGGTCAGAAGTACAGGGAACAACCTTGATTTGTGAATGGTATATGAAGTAGATATATAAAGAATGTTCAAACCACCGTACAATTACAGTCATTTCACATGCCAGCAAAGTAATGCTCAAAATTCTCCAAGCTAGGCTTCAACAGTATGTGAACCAAGAACTCCCAGATGTTCAAGCTGGATTGAGAAAAGGCAGAGAGAGGAACCAGAGATCAAATTTCCAGCATCTGTTGTATCATAGAAAAAGCAAGAGAATTCCAGAAAAACAACTACTTCTGCTTCACTGACTATGCTAAAGCCTTTGACTGTATGGATCACAACAAACTGTGGAAAATTCTTCAAGAGATGGGAATACCAGACCACCTGACCTGCCTCCTGAGAAACCTGTATGCAGGTCAAGGAGCAACAGTTAGAACCAAACATGGAACAACAGACTGGTCCCAAATAGGAAAAGGAGTACGTCAAGGCCGTATATTGTCACCTTGCTTATTTAACTTAAATGCAGAGTACATCATGAGAAATGTTGGGCTGGATGAAACACAAGCTGGAATCAAGACTGCCAGGAGAAATATCAGAAAACCTCAGCTATGCAGATGACATAACCCTTACGGCAGAAAGCAAAGAAGAACTAAAGAGCCTGTTGATGAAAGTGAAAGAGGAGAGTGAAAAAGCTGGCTTAAAACTCAACATTCAAAAAATGAAGATCATGGCACCTGGTCCCATCACTTCACAGCAAATAGATGGGGAAACAATGGAAACAGTGACAGATTTTATTTTCTTGGACTCCAAAATCACTGCAGATAGTGACTGCAGCCATGAAATTAAAAGACACTTGCTTCCTGGAAGAAAAGCTATGACAAACCTAGAGAACATATTAACAAGCAGAGACATTCCTTTGCCAACAAAGATCCATCTAATCAAGGCTACGGTTTTTCCAGCAGTCATGTATGGATATGAGAGTTGGACCATAAAGAAAGCTGAGCACTGAAGAACTGATACTTTTAAACTGTGGTGTTGGAGAAGACTATAGAGTCCTTTGGACAGCAAGGAGATCAAACCAGTCAATCCTGAAGGAAATCAACCCTAAATATTCATTGGAAGGACTGATGCTGCAGCTGAAGCTCCAATACTTTGGTCACCTGATGTGAAGAGCTGATTCTTTGGAAAAGACCCTGATGCTGGGAAAGACAGAAGGCAGAAGGAGAAGAGGGCACCAGAGGAGATGGTTGGATGGCATCACTGATTCAATGGATATGAGTTTGAGCAAGATGGTGAAGGACAGGGAAGCCTGGTATGCTGCGGCCCACGGGGTCGCAAGGCGTCAACTGAGGGACTGAACAACATATGAAGTGGGTGTCAGTCTTTCAGGTCTGAGCCCTTAACCTGTGGCATCTGATGCTATCTTTGGATAGACAATGTCAGGATTGAGTTGTATTGTATCAACAGAATATCCAGCTGATGTCAGAGAATTGCTTGGTGGTGTGAGGAAAGAGCCCATATGCTGAAGCTGGTGTCAGAGTCTTAAAGGTTATCTCAGTTTTATAGATGCACAGATTTCTGGAAACTTGAATCTATCTACAGGCATACTGTAGTAACTCAGTACTGTGTACTGAGTAACAGTAAGTGCCGAAGTAGTAGTTTAAGTTCTTATAAAAAAACCTATACATGTACTAAGATTATGACAGCTGATTATTCTTAAGACCACTGTAAGAGTGAAAAAATTCATGGAAATAAAAAATTGTGAATAAGTACTACCAAACAAAATTCATAAAATGATAGCAAATTTATCCTGATTCTGCAGATTTCTTATATATTACAATACAGAAAGAACAGAAGTCCTCTTTCTTCATTGGGTTTGTTGCTACAGGAAAAGCATAATTTTTCTTATATATAAATCAATATCCAACAATAACATCTCTGCTTATGGGAGAAATAAACAGCTGGGATGTTTACAAAACATAATGTGCTTCAGGGGACTTTCTCAAATCATATGACTTTAGTAGACAGAAATTATTTTCCTCTTAGATCTCTTGAGGATTTAGCAGAAATACTGAAATCATAACTTTCTCTTACAACATATCTAGCCAAGTCCAAAGATACAGGGAACACTTCAGTAAATACTAAAAAAAGAAAAAAGAGCCAGTCATTTTCAAGTAATAGTTGAGATTTACTAACAAATAATGGAAAATTGGATACTTTTAAATAAAATTAGTAACTTCAAAAAATTAATCAATTTCTATTTAACTTCTGAAAATGAAAATTTTCACAATTGTATATGCTGTTATCTTTTGAAAAGATACTGAGATTTTCAAATTAGTGTACTTATTGTTAAGGCTGAAAATGAGAAAGGGTATTACCATCAAACTATATGCTTAATTCATAAAGAGGAATAAAAGAAGTGCTCTTGCATAGCACATTCCAGTGGGAGAGAAAAAGTTAATCAATTCAACTCAATTTTAGCTGAGGGCATTTTTCCATGACTGCTGAACCCTAGCATGTGTCAGGCAACTAAAATTACACTAAAATGTGTAAGCTCTGTTGTTATTTTAGAGATAATCCAGGAAGCAAAACAAAGCCAAAAATTCTCTCTGCATTTTTAACATGAAATGCTTTAATCTTCAATCAAGTGTATACTTTTTCTGTTTTAAGATCTTTATGCATTATCTCCTTTTTTGTGTATGTTTGAAAGTTTCCAAAATAAAAACAAAAAGAACAATAACAAAAATGATTCTGTATTTCCAACATACTGTTCATTGTTTAAAATAATTCTTACTACTTACCAGTCTCTGCTTTTGAAGTTCTTCTCTAAGAATTCTATCTTCTGGTAAAACATCACATAACAAAAAATAATTGTCTTGTTCTTCTGTTGAGATATGAGAAAAATAAATGAGAAATGTTATTTTTTACTTAAAAAATTTTTTTATTTCTTAAAAAAAAAAATCTCTTCTGGTATATAGTTCTGTTTTAGCTTCATCGAAGTTATTAGAAAATATAAACAGAAAAATTTAATTTTAGCTACTATTTTAGAGAATTACAACTAAAGAAAGATTATTCATTTGAATTTTTGGATTGCAGGGGAAAGATGGTAGTCAAGATGTACACTTACCAGATGGAGCTGTACAATTGATTCTTATCACACTACAAAAATCTGTAATGGGCTGTTCAGTGAACCTTTTCCTCCAATATAAAATGTACCTTAGAACAATCATAGAGAAAGAACAGTGAGAAGAGGCAATGAACTACTTACTTGAGAAAGAGGATTTTATAAGAACATTTAATTATCTTAAAGCAACAAATCAAATGTTGACTGAAAACTGCTAGAAAATGTGCAAATAGAAAGGCAGAAGAGCACTGTAGAACCATGAAATATTTAATGAAATAACATTACCCTGTAAGGGCATGAAAAGGATTACATTTTACCATCCGCAAATTCAATAAACAGATATACGGGAAAACTAAAATGAATTACTTTTATGTAATAATGAAGTTTTTTTTGAAAATCACATCTATGTTTATGTGAATTTAAAATGCAACAATGATTAAAAAGGCTTCATCACACATTTTCCAATAAATTGAAAGTTAGGTGTTTACCTTATACATCAAGAGATCATGATGACAATGCAACAAAAGGTCTGTCTAAATTCAATATCTATATAACAAGATAGAACAATTCCATATTGCCCATGCTGTATCTGAAAGGAGGGAAATTTAGCTTTTAGAAAAATAGCCAAGCTTACAATTCCTGTATCTAATAAGCTGAGTTAGAAGAAGGATACTGGCTAAATTTAAAAGCAAAGCATAATACCCAGACCTGTGTCATTTGATGAAAGAGGGAGAAAGATAACAGGATTCAACAAACTGTTCATCTTTCCATTTACCTAAAAAGATTTACACTGACAATTGCAATCCCATTTATCAAATTATACAAAGAAGAGAATGTGATCTCCTTCATGGAGGAGAAAGGAGATGGAAAGGTTGACTATATAATTGACTATTTATCAGAATACATGGTCGATGGATAAAAAAAAGAACCTTACAACAAAGAGCCAAAATCTGTGAAAGAGATGGAACTTAGTGAAACAGATAAAGTACACAGAAAGAATACATTTAAATGGCCTGATACAGCACCAAGCGGTGTTCTGCATACAGTAGGTCCCCACTAAATGTTTTAAAGAGATAGAAGAGTATCTAAAGATTCCTCTAAGTTCTCTAAGTAGTCTCCAACCCCCAGTATTTCAGCTCTTTTTTATCCTTTCCTTAATTTCCCAAACCTACAGTCTCCTATAGAAAGGACATACATTATATATTAGAAAAAAAATGTGCTGGGAGAGAGGTCTGAGAGAAAGAGAACCATGACATGAGCTTATATAAAATATAAATGGATGACAACACCATGAATAGAATATACAAGTAAAAGAAGTAAAAGAATAACGTGTAACAACGGAACCACATGCTTTAGTTCATTCTTCTCATGTATAACCATGCTGTCAACCTGGATGGGTAAAAAGGGGGAGAACCCTTTCCTTATAAAACAGTGCTAGACCTTATTTTAAGAGATCTGAAAATGATGTATCTTAGGCTCCAGCTCACCCTCAAACCATAAATAGTATAAATAATGAACTACGACACTATGGCTAGCTTACTGGCTTCCACATAGAAGTATCAGAGCAGAAAGCCTTTCAGATCCATCAAAGTACACAAAAAGAGGAAAAGCACCTATAAAAGGCAGACATGTTGTTTCCTTTGCCATTCTGGCCAGCTTCAGCAACCTTCCGCTTCCCAGTTATCCTACACAGTTACTCTCATTCTCCTCCTTTCCATTTCCCACTAGTTGCTTTTTTTCCCTCTCCAGGGAAAGAGAAATAAAAGGCAAGAGAAGACTTAAGAGAATAAAAAGAACATTCCCAGACACTTTTCTTACTCTTCCCTTAGTATATTTTCCATTGCAGAATGGTGACATGGATGAAGGACCACAAGAGAACGTCCATTAGAGATGTCAGGAACAGAAGATAGATCGTTCTTCCAAACTGAAATACACAGTCATCTATTTTCATGATTAATCAAATTCATACAGCAGGACCAGGTGCTGAGAAAACTGACTTAAAAAAATAGAAGAGTCATGTTTTATCTGGAGCTCCCTCATAGCTACCACTAGAATACATCAAGGAGAGGTTCATCACTCTTGATTACTATTCCACTGAAGTGGGTGATATCCTCTGGGGAAAACAGAATAGTCACCAGCCCATTAGTGTACAGTTTGTTAAAAGGCAATGATAACTGCATGAAGCAGATGACTAGATAAGAGCAGATACTAGTGATGAGACTGTCCTGTGAACTGTCATTGACCAATTCTGTAACAGAGTCAACACAGTAAGAGTCTCTTACCTGCACAAATCATAAGCTAGAAGTAGTTTAGCTTTTCAGATTAAACCTATGGTCAAACCCTCACAGTTGATGTTTTATTAACTGATTACACCAGCCCCGCAGGCAGCAGTGAATAGAGAAGCAGGGCCTTTGCCTTTAGAGATATGAGTCTGAATTGAAAGGTTTTTTAAAACTTCTGAAACTTGGCTTACTCATTTGCAAAATGGATTGCTGATAATTAAATAGGATGATACATGTAAAGCAGCACCCACCATTCTGGGTGTTTAATAAATGGCAGCTATTATTGTAAGGGAAAATAACATATTTAGATAAAACTGGAGTAATAAAGAATTTGTTTATTCCAAAGAAATCCTGGCATCCAAAACAACAACAAAAACAATGATAAGGTTTCACCAAACATGTAATGAGCAAGTTACAACAGTTGTATTAGTAGGGTCAGAAGGCACACACAGGTGCCTGAGGCGGGGGAAGAGGAGAGTGATCAAAGGATGAGAACTATGAGCAGCTACTGTTACTGAGACCCTACCTGCCCAAGGTCACACAACCGTGACCTTTCCAATTGGGATCTGTTGTCTCCAAATCTTAAGTCTTCTACAACATCATGACTCTCTTGTCACTTGAGGGCCAATCTACATAACAACCTCAGAACAAGAAAGAAGCAGGAGAAAGCCTCTAGGATTATATTAATAGTTGTAATGGATAGTTGAAGAACTTCCTCAGAGACCATGGAGAGACTCAACTTCCTTAGAGCCCATGGAAAAAGTTTTTGACAGGGCAAAACCAAAGTACAGAAATGAAGTCTGAAGGGAGGGGGAAGTTCTTCCCTTTCTGAAAAGCATACTACCTAAAAGCAGCTCTTGATCTGAACTGCTCCTAACCTCCTGTGTAGGTACTGAAAGCTGACACCAGCTGTTTGGGGCTGTGGAATTGGAACTGCTTGACTAGGCAAGAGAGACTCTGAAATGAAGTGAAAGTCACTCAGCTGTGTCTGACTCCTTGCGACCCCATGGACTGTAGCCCGCCAGGCTCTTCTTTCCAAGAGATTCTCCAGGCAAGAATACTGGAGTGAGCTGCCATTTCCTTCTCCAGGGGATCCTCTGAACTCAGGGACTGAACCCTGGTCTCCTGCACTGCAGGCAGATTCTTTACCCACTGAGCCACCAGGGAAGATCTCAAGAGAGACCCTACAGTGGCACTAATTCTTCTGAAGTCCTGATTCCAAAAGTCAATGGCTCTGAGTCTCCAAGGACTTCCATGTTCACTCCTATTCTCCACAGTCTTTTAAGAGAAGGCTCACGTCACACATTTGTTTTGTATCACTGTTTACCTCAATGTGGTAGGCACAAGGGACATGATAACTAACAGCAGCTGACTTAAAATCATGGAGAGAGCCTGTCTGACAGAACCTCAGTTATGCTCCTCAAATTGTTAAGGCTTCCCATGGGGTGAAGGGAGAGAAAATGTTGTTATATGCTCACAGTCTAGAGGCCTTTCCATTCATTAAAAGTTATTTTATTGCTCCATGAACAAGTAGTTATGAATTCTGGAAAGGATGTTTTTTAGACACCATCTCTAGAAACATCTCTGAGATTTTGTTAGGCAGTTCTGAGGAAAAGAGAATAATGCAGGTAAGAGGTCAGTCCAATAGACACAAAGTTGTCATTTGAGTGGTCTCCTCCTGACCAAAGGTTGGGTGACACCAACATCAAATGAAAAAAGCCATGCTACAAAAGTGAAATATTATCATAAACTACCATGTAAATTAAATAAATTATCATACCTTATGGTATACTAAATGAACAGCTCTGAACTACAACAAATTTTTGACCTAAGTCTAGATTTAAGATGAATCACAGTTATCACATAATAGTACTTTTAGTTTACCACAGAATTAAGAAGTGTCAATATATCCATTTTCCTGTGGTTGGTAAAAACATTCAGATAAATTGTATTCAACCGAGACATGTCTTAAAGATAGCAGATGTTCAACACATGCATTTGTGGCATTTTTTCCTACCCACTAAAACTTATTGTTCCATGTTAAGAAATCATTTAGTACTTCATTTTTTTCCTACTTTTTCAGTTAAGCTACAGTTGCAGCCACCCAATACATAAAGGAAGCCAAGAAATAATATGTGGTATGAACCCTTTATTTGGAGGATAGTTGTCACAGCATTTCATATTTTATTAAAAAGCCATAAAAGTAATTATTTGGTCACCAGCAAATACTTTCTTTCAAAGAATTTTAATCATGTCTAACCAGAAATCTTTGTAGTAATATCATCTTCCCCGTCCAACTCCCCATTGTAACTGGTGTGATACTGACAGAAGCATAAAGATTTGAGATATAGCTGTTAATTAAGTAGCATGGAATGAGTGGAATCTAATATAGAAAGGAGCAAAGAATTAGGAGTTAACATTTTTCTTCTGGAAAAATTTTATCTACTGCATAAAGCTAGCAAATAGCTTATATAAATAGCTATGTTAATAAATGGATCAAAGGAGAGATTTTGTTTGTTTGCTCTTGGAAAGTTTTACTGTTACTTTGTTCCAATAAAGAAAATGTTAAATATATTCCACATGAAACTTTAGAGCTTATTTCTTACAAAGGATGAGGTAAATGCATCTCTTATCTATTATTTATCATCTTTATTACTTATTGTACTCAGAAGCAACAACTCTTCTCTGAGAAGCATATATAATAATTATTACATATAATAATTATTCAACCTATAAAGCAGTTCTGAGTGAATTAATTCATGCCAATTGAACTTCTCACTGTCCCTTCCTCCCCTCAATAACTGTTAAGAAAAAGTCATATAATGCTGAAAAGATTCCAGTTTAATTCTGATCATAGTAGTCAGTGCTTGTACTGTTTTGGAGAGGAATTTTTAGTTTACTTAAACAGTAGGCAGGTAATACCTAAAGGAGACTGAATATTTTAAAAGGTATTAAAGTTTATTCATATACATTCCTGGTCAGTTTGAATTAATCATGTTTTTACTTCCTGAGAATGCAACTAATTTAATTAGGACAATTGACAAGGAAAATCTAGATTTCCAAATTTAAAGTACACTCTAACTACACATTATTTAGAAAGCACTTCTATCAGACAAGCATCTTTTTCTTTTTAATTAAAGCATCCATTTTATTACATAGTTGCATTTAGAATGTGATTGATCTTAACATTTGATTATCAACTCTTAAGCCCTGAGACCTAGCAAATAATTTGATTTTCCTGTCCACATACAGATAAGATTGACAACAAAGATAAAAAGAGAGATTGATTAGAACAAATATAGCCACTCAGCTATCTTACATTAAGTACAAAGGATAAAATACAACCTCTGATTCAGACATTCCTTACAGATTTTAGAAAAGAAAGAAAAATTCAGCATTACTCAATTATCACTGGTTGATCATCACATTTTTCTGCAATTTCTGAGGGAGAATTTGCATTTATATCACAAAAAAGAGTAAAGAAATATAGTTTTACATCAAAGAAAAGCCAAGTGATACAAAATTTAGAAAAGCATTACTTAGCTGATACTCCTATCAATGGTTATTTGAATAAGTAAACAATTCAAAGCTCTCTAGCTTAAGAAGTGTCTAAAACAAAATCAACACATCTGACTACATGTGGGCTGTAGTCCATGGGGTCGCTAGAGTCGGACACGACTGAGCGACTTCACTTTCACTTTTCACTTTTATGCATTGGAGAAGGAAATGGCAACCGACTCCAGTGTTCCTGCCTGGAGAATCCCAGGGACGGGGAAGCCTGGTGGGCTGCCGTCTCTGGGGTCGCACAGAGTCGGACACGACTGAAGCGACTTAGCAGCAGCAGCAACTTTGTATCATGTAAGAGAAAACTCCCAAAACACACACACACACACACACACACACGTATATACATACATACGTACATACACACACATACAAATACTTTAATTGAAAGCAAAGAACAATGGATGAGAATGAGAAGCACTGTTTTTCCACTGTAAAAGCTTGTAAAGCTTGTAAAAATCAGCTTATTCTAGGAAATTCCTTGCTGGTTTAGTGGTTAGGACTGTACGCTCCCACTGCAAGGGGCCCAGGTTTGACCTCTAGTCAGGGAACTAAGATTCCCACAAGTGTTTCATGGTGTGGCCAAAAAAAAAAAAAAGCTCATTCTAGGAGTTGGTGACATATATTGTTCATATAACTTTCTATGCCCCCTAAGCATACAGCCCCAAGTCTACTCAAATGCTGAGTGGCAATGCTAAGCGGATAAAAGCAGCCACCACACAGGAGGCACACAGCAGACATTCTGAATAGGTGTTATGCAGTTGAGAAGGACAAAAGGGCTACAGAATAGCTAATATTACCCCTGTGGGCACTGTGGTTATTTGTCCTTAAAAAACAAACTGCTACTCTAGAAGTTTAGAGTACTTAGAATCTGAAATGAAAATTTCTCAAAACAAATTTTACAAACCATAATTAGATCTTCAGGTCAGCAACAAATGCCTATTGAAAACTTAAGCTCTAGTTGCAGAAAACTAAGACTTCAAATATATCTTTTGTAATCAAAATACACTTAAAAAGTTGGCTACTATTTATTGGGTATGAAGGATATCAGATGCTAGTTGGTGCTACACGTATCTTGTTTTTATACAAAGCTCAACAATCTTATGAGGGCTGGTGTTACCCCCATTTTATAGATAAGAAAACTGATGCTTAGAGAAGTAAGAAGCTTGCTGGGAGTTATATGGTAAGAAAGTCACTGAGTCTGCATTCAATCCTAGGCCTGCTGGGTTTCACAGTCCACTCTTAATAATACAGCTTGCTGTTTGCAAAACCCATCCTAAGAAAGAAGTCGCTTGCTAAGAATAATGTGGTCTGGCAGATACAGAATTTAGATGCAAGGATATTACAATATCTGGGTTACTCTAATGCTCTGTAGCCTAATTCTAATAGAATTAGGCTATTCTAATGTTTGAGATGCAGAACATCTCAAAATGGGACTTTACCAGATACACCAAAATGTGTGCTTTCAGTAACTATACTAAGCTAGTTAACTACCACCATCTTGTTTGCAAGGTGTTTTCAACTGATAATGACCTACACATAACTACTCCATTATACCTGCTTCAGAGAAGGCATGTCTCTTAGACAATCACTTCTGAGAATCGGTCTAGAATTAGCGAGTCTAGCTCACTTCAGGATCCAGCTATACAGGTTAGGTTCCTACATTTCTCACCATGTCCAGGGTTGGCAGTTACTCAACCACTCACACCTATCTTCTCTTCATCTTCCTTACCCTCTTCCTCTAAGCACCTCAGTCACTGATCTTAGCTGCTGTCTCCTTTTATACCCCTTATACCCCTCTGGGTTGTTGAAAGACTCAGTCTTTTTCTGATTTTCAACTTTATCATAACACTTAAGATTCAAGATCCCCTTTCCCCCAAACCTCCCTTTAAAAAAAAAAAAAAAAATTTTTTTTTTTTTAACCAAGTTTATTCTGGGCTGTCGGGAAGAACTCACTTAGCTGGAGAATGTGTGTATCCTGAAATATAAAAAGGACATCAATCTGATAGAGACCAACAATGCAAAAAATTTCATGAGATGTGGTAAAGGGAGTATTATCAACTCTTTAGAAAGTTGATCTGCTTCC
The DNA here is from genome assembly GCF_027580195.1 of Bos mutus. Classification (NCBI taxonomy): domain Eukaryota; kingdom Metazoa; phylum Chordata; class Mammalia; order Artiodactyla; family Bovidae; genus Bos; species Bos mutus. The sequence goes on along the minus strand of NC_091620.1, from coordinate 63,044,051 downwards.
AGAATTTGTAGAAATACAACAGTATGTAACATTTTCAAATACAACTTGCTCAAGAATGCAAATAAGCTCAAAGTTGAAAAAAGGCTAAGTTGAAACCTGAAAAAGAGTATGAATTTTCATATTTCTACAGAAATAATTAAGTTAGTAAACCTAATTCTTCTATGGATGAAAACAAAATTTACCTTCGGAAATCAGCAACCAACTTGACATCAGCTATGACAATCTTATGTTCAATAATCATGTGTTTCAGAAGTTTGTCTTGTTCAACCACAGGAAAATGTTCTTCACAGAAAATACAAGGCACAGATGGAGAACCTTCTAAGCTGGTGGTGCCACCTGGACTTTCTGGCAGAGAAAGCGGCTCCAGGATATAATCCTTAGTGTCTGGGAGAGACAAAAAGAAAGAAGAAAAAAGCTGAAATCAACTCCCTTTAGATGGATGATTTCTCGCCTCCTGCATTAAAAGGATCCTAAAGATGTTTACATAATATCTAAAAGAAAATACACAAAAACAGAGAGCAAGATACTTTATTACATGTTAAATAGCTTCTGCAACCCAGAGGCAAGGAGTATTACAAAGCAGCTCAAACTCCCCATTTGCTGGCTTGAATGGGGGAAACTCATTTGTCAGGACAGCTGTGCAACCCCATTCTTGGACACTGGCCAATGGCAGCAACTCTAGGGGGACTTGAGAGGGAGGCTGCAGCACGCTGGGTTAAGGTTCTAAGTCTCAAATGTGACCTATGGCCGAGAGTCATGACACTGGGAGGTAAATGGTATATACTGAGGCTACAGGTGATGCCAGGACAATCTCTTTAGCTGCTTCCTGTTGCACCTGCAAACTTTTTCCTGTCTCTGATTATCTGACATGTGAGAAGAAGGTAAGTCTCACATTGGGTTGACACAGCATGTGCTGGGTGGCCCAGGTGGCAATTTGTGATTTGATTTATGTCTATCATTTGCTTACTACACAGTTGTATATCATAACTCAAGTTCTTGTGAACAAAGAGATGAATGTCAGTCACTAGACATACATGATGAACCTTTTTCATGTCTACATTATTCCTTTCCCTAACATCACCTACAGAATCTTTAAGAGTTGAGGTGTTTAAGATCTACAGCTCTGAATTAAGGGCCTTGAATTAGAGACAGTTTTATCACGATTTCTCTTCAGTCTTCTAGACTGAACCTGTCACTGTAGGCATACTACTGAGTAGTTAGCAACCAGGTAACTAGTGGAAGGCATTTGGCATCTGAAGAAGGGCTTTAGAAAGACAGCTTTAGACTTTAGAAAGACAGCTGTTTCACAGACGGCAGTCTCTGGAATTAGGTTACTATTTAATTCTATGTTAAATTTTATTTATTTTTTATTTTACTTTACCTTATTCCTAAATGCCTTTTTAAATGAATAACTAACTGATCAGTTACTGGTACACTGCTGACCCCGGTCTCAGAACTGGATAAATGATGCAAGAGGGCAGCATTCATTCACTCACTCAACAAAACCTAGCTGAATATCTACTGAGTGCTGGCCGTTTCCTGTTTGATGCTGCATGATACTATTCTTACCATCAAGGCTAAAGGGCAGAAAAGTTAAAAGGATAGAGAGAGAAGGGGGGAAAGAGAGATATGGGGAGATAGGGAGGGAGAGAGAAGAGGAGGCAGGGAGGGAGGGAAGTAGGGAATATACAGCGCTTATGGGAGCATGGGACAGAGGAGTTTAAGTGAGCTTCAGGAAAGTGCCCCGTAAGGAATGTCCTCTAACACATCACTCATAATAGAGGATGCTAAATCAAACTGTTTATTTTAGTTACATAAAATTATTAAATATCAAGAAAGAGAAAACAGGGTACATATGACAATAGGGAGAATATGAAAAATGTTTCAGCACTTTAAAAGCATTATTAGTAAAACTGGCATGTTACCAATTATTACATTCATAAATTAGGTAATGAAATCAAGGATTTCTGGAATTCTATAGCTCTTTAGTTGTAGGATATATTTTTCAGTTACATGTTAAATTCTGTAGGAACTTAAACCTGCACGTGAAAAATAGGTGAGGAAAGAGACAGGGATATGCTTATGAAACTCTACAATATTTTACATTCCCTAGAATAAGATAACAAAAGGCAGCATATTCTAAGTAGACAATAACCTGCCATCTAGGAAGATGCTCTTCTCCTAAATTTGACTGAAATATCTGTAAATTCACTTATCTTAACGGAAGCAAAGAAACAATATATTAATAATCACCATCAACAGCAAGAACTAACCTTACTAGATGTTTGCTATTTGTAAATTACCAGCAAAGTGTTTAGAGAACTTTCACAATCCTAACTTCCTTGTTGGATTAGTACTATCACAATCCCCATCTCTCAGATGAGAACTGAGACTTAAAAAATTAAATAATTTCCCCAAATCACAGTGTTAGTAAATGGCCTAAGCCTTACAAATAGCCGTGAAAAGAAGACAAGTGAAAAGCAAAGGAGAAAAGGAAAGATATACCCATTTGAATGCAGAGTTCCAAAGAATAGCAAGGAGAGATAAGAAAGCCTTCCTCAGTGATCAGTGCAAAGAAATAGAGAAAAACAACAGAATGGGAAAGACTAGAGATCTCTTGAAGAAAATTAGAGATACCAGGGAACATTTCATGCAAACATGGGCACAATCAAGGACAGAAATAGTATGGACCCAACAGAAGCACAAGATATTAAGAACAGGTGGCAAGAATACACAGAAGAACTGTACATGCATTCTTTACATGTATTCATAGAACTGTAACTGGTACCCCTATTCATACAGCCTTTTCAGACAGAAACCTGAGAGGCTTCCTCATGTCCTTCTCCTTTACTCCCTGTGGCCAACATTACTCAGAACTCTCAGTTTAATCTTCAGAGCCTCCTCTCTCTTCCTCCCTTCTGAGCACTGCCAACACTGCTGCCTCAGATAAGCTCTTAAACTTGAACATCTGCAATAGTCTTCCCACTGGTTAGTCTCTCCCATCTTCAGACATGACCTCTTTCCAATCCATTCTCCCCATATCAGTTTAAAACAGGAGTGGCCCTTCTTCCTGCAGGAAAAGGCCTAAACGCCTTAAGGAGTTAGGTGTAGGTTGAGAGATCAAAAAAAGATCTTAATGACCCAGATATCCACAGTGGTGTGATCACTCACCTAGAGCCAGACATCCTGGAGTGTGAAATCAAATGGGCCTTAAGAAGCATCACTATGAACAAAGCTAGTGGAGGTGATGGAATTCCAGCTGGGCTATTTCAAATCCTAAAAGATGATGCTGTGCAAGTGCTGCCCTCAATATGCCAGCAAATTTGGAAAACTCACTAGTGGCCACAGGACTGGGAAAGGTCAGTTTTCATTCCAATTCCAAAGAAAGGCAATGCCAAAGAATGCTCAAACTACCTCACAATTGCACTCATCTCAGATGCCAGTAAAGTAATGCTCAAAATTCTCCAAGTCAGGCTTCAGCAATATGTGAACCATGAACTTTCAGATGTTCAAGCTGGTTTTAAAAAAGCAGAGGAACCAGAAATCAAATTGCCATCATCTGCTGCATCAGCAAAAAAGCAAGAGAGTTCCAGAAAAAACATCTACTTCCGTTTTATTGATTGTGCCAAAACCTTTAACTGTGTGGATCACAATAAACTGTGGAGAATTCTTGAAGAGATGGGAATACCAGACCATCTGACCTGCGTCTTGAGAAATCTGTATGCAGGTCAGGAAGCACAGTTAGAACTGGACATGGAACAACACACTGGTTCCAAATAGGAAAAGGAGTACGTCAAGGCTGTATATGGTCACTGTGCTTATTTAACTTATACGCAGAGTACATCATGAGAAACACTGGGCTGGATGAAGCACAAGCTGGAATCAAGATTGCTGGAGAAATACCAATAACCTCAGATACGCTGATGACACCATCCTTATGGGAGAAGGCAAAGAACTGAAGAACCTCTTGATGAAAGTGAAAGAGGAGAGTGAAAAAGTTGGCTTAAAGCTCAAAATTCAGAAAACTAAGATCATGGCATCCAGTCCCATCACTTCATGGCAAATAGATGGGGAAACAATGAAAACAGTGGCAGACTTTATTTTTGGGGGCTCCAAAAACACTGCAGATGGTGACTTCAGCCATGAAATTAAAAGACGCTTGTTTTTTGGAAGGAAAGCTATGACCAACCTAGACAGCATATTAAAAAGCAGAGACATTACTTTGCCAACAAAGGTCCGTCTAGTCAAAGCTATGGTTTTTCCAGTAGTTACGTATGGATGTGAGAGTTGGACTATAAAGAAAGCTGAGTGCCGAAGAATTGGTGCTTTTGAACCGTGGTGTTGAAGAAGACTCTTGAGAGTCCGTTGGACTGCAAGGAGATCCCACCAATACATCCTAAAGATCAGTCCTGAGTGTTCACTGGAAGGACTGATATTGAAGCTGAAACTCCAATACTTTGGCCGCCTGATGTGAAGAGCTGACTCACTGGAAAAGACCCTGATCCTGGGAAAGATTGAAGGCAGGAGGAGAAGGGGACAACAGAGGATTAGATGGTTGGATGGCATCACCGACTCAATGGACATGAGTTTGAGTAAACTCCAGGAGTTTGTGAGGGACAGGGATGCCTGGCGTGCCGCAGTCCATGTGGTCGCAAAGAGTAAGACACGACTGAGCGACTGAACTGAACTAGTAATTTGAACCCAAATTCAAACAGTATATTCTTCTGCCTCCAACATCAAAAGGCAATTCCTCAATCTGTATTTCTTCTTTAAACTCTGTGTTCAGTTTTGAATTCATATGTATTTATAAGACATACTGAATTTACATATATTCTGCCAGTGTCCTGCAATCTCCCTCATATCACCTCCACCAGCAACTCTCAAACCTCAGCAGCCCACATACTTCAAAAACCAGTGGGTACAGTTATCACTCAGTTCAGTTCGGTTGCTCAGTCCAGTCCGACTCTTCACGGCCCCATGGCTGCAGCATGCCAGGTTTCCCTGTCCATCACCAACTCCCAGAGCTTGCTCAAACTCATGTCCCTCGAGTAGGTGATGCTATCCGACCATCTCATCCTCTGTCGTTCCCTTCTCCTTCTGCCTTCAGTCTTTCCCAGCATCAGGGTCTTTTTCAACCAGTCATCTCTACAGTTAACTACAGATAACTACAGTGGTAGTTACCTCTACCACTGTTATTAATTCCTGAGGCTTTACTGCAAACTCTCTACTATTCGTCTGTGGATCATGTGTCTTCCCTTTTGCATATGCGTTCAATGCCAGTTTCTCTTTTTTTCAAACTATTGGACCTAAATGTTCACACGTACTAGAACCAATTGCTTATTGTCACTGTAAGTGTATACAGGAACAAAATCATGAGTCTTCAAATTTTATGTATGAGGAACGTGTGGTTTGAGAGACACTCCATTCTAAAGAAGATCAGTCCTGGGTGTTCTTTGGAAGGAATGATGCTAAAGCTGAAACTCCAGTACTTTGGCCACCTCATGCGAAGAGTTGACTCATTGGAAAAAGACTCTGATGCTGGGAGGGATTGGGGGCAGGAGGAGAAGGGGACGACAGAGGATGAGATGGCTGGATGGCATCACTGGCTCGATGGACATGAGTTTGAGTGAACTCCGGGAGTTGGTGATGAATAGGGAGGCCTGGCATGCTGCGATTCACAGGGTTGCAAAGAGTTGGACACGACTGAGCGACTGAATTGAACTGAACTGAAGTTGTATTTGGGAAGTTGACTTACTATGTATCCAGAAAACAAAAAAATTTTAACAGAACAATTTTAGATTACAAGAGTTAATAAATTTCTTATTCCCTGATCATTTAGCATTGTGCTCAAATTCTGACAGCATTGATCATAAGACCTAATTTGTTTGCCTTCAGATTGTTAGTCTCTAGAAGACAAGGGGAGTACTGGTCATCTTTATTTACCTGGCACATACTCTGTGTACTATTACCCTACCATGAGTACCCACCATCAAGCAGTGTATTGACTTTGTGCCAGGCACTGTTAAGCACTTTACAGGTACAGTATTGAGTCAATTAACCCCCTCAATAATCCTATGACAGAGAGTCAGTTTCTACATCTATACTACAGTTGAGGAAACTTAGTCACTGAGAGGCTAAGTGACTTGCCCTAGACAGCTAGTAAGTGGTAGAGCCAGGATTTGAATCCAAGCAGTTTGGCTCTCAAGCATTAGTAGCACTCTCAACCCATGTTGTTCTGTTGCATCTGACTCTGCGACCCCATGGACTGCAGCATGTCTAGGTTTCCCTGTCCTTCACCATCTCCTGGAGCTTGCTGAAACTCATGTCCATTGAGTCGGTGATGCCACCCAATCATCTCATCCTCTCTCATCCCCTTCTGCTCCTGCCTTCTATCTTTCCCAGCATCAGGGTCTTTTCTAATGTGTTGGCTTTTTCTATGATCCAACGGATGTTGGCAATTTGATCTCTGGTTCCCCTGCCTTTTCTAAATCCAGCTTGAACATCTGGAAGTTCTTGGTTCACATACTGTTGAAGAGTAGCTTGAAGAATTTTGAGCATGACCTTACTAGCACGTGAAATAAGTGCAATTGTGCAACAGTCTGAACATTCCTTGGCATTGCCCTTCTTTGGGATTGGAATGAAAACTGACCTTCCCGAGTCCTGTGGCCACTGGTGAGTTTTCCAAATTTGCTGGCATATTGAGGGCAGCACTTGCACAGCATCATCTTTTAGGATTTGAAATAGCCCAGCTGGAATTCCATCACCTCCACTAGCTTTGTTCATAGTGATGCTTCTTAAGGCCCATTTGATTTCACACTCCAGGATGTCTGGCTCTAGGTGAGTGATCACACCACTGTGGTTATCTGGGTCATTAAGATCTTTTTTTGATCTCTCAACCTACACCTAACTCCTTAAGGCGTTTAGGCCTTTTCCTGCAGGAAGAAGGGCCACTCCTGTTTTAAACTGATATGGGGAGAATGGATTGGAAAGAGGTCATGTCTGAAGATGGGAGAGACTAACCAGTGGGAAGACTATTGCAGATGTTCAAGTTTAAGAGCTTATCTGAGGCAGCAGTGTTGGCAGTGCTCAGAAGGGAGGAAGAGAGAGGAGGCTCTGAAGATTAAACTGAGAGTTCTGAGTAATGTTGGCCACAGGGAGTAAAGGAGAAGGACATGAGGAAGCCTCTCAGGTTTCTGTCTGAAAAGGCTGTATGAATAGGGGTACCAGTCACAATTCTATGAATACATGTAAAGAAGCAGGATTTTTATTTACTGAAAAGTGAAAGTCGCTCAGTCGTGTCCGACTCTTTGTGACCCCATGGACTATACAGTCCATGGAATTCTCCAGGCCAGAATACTGGAGTGGGTAGCCTTTCCCTTCTCTAGGGGATCTTCCCAACCCAGGGATGGAACCCAGGTCTCCCGCATTGCAGGTGGATTCTTCACCAGTTGAGCCACCAGGGAAGCCCTATTTTGTGAGAGGGATGGTAATAAGTTAAGTTTTGGATCGCTCAGGTGATCTGCTCAGAATTTTAGATACTCCCGACAGGCCTGGTGCACAAAGACAGTGCTAGTGTCTCATGTGATGCATTAGTACCATTCTTTGTGCCTGCCAGCTCCCTAGCTGCTTGACCTACTCCATCTCTCCATGCTCAACAACAGCAAATATCTCTGCTGTAATTAATTGTTTTCAGGTATATTTCTGCCACTAGGGTACTCTGTGAATTCTTCAAGGTCGATGACTAAGTCTTACTGATTTCCAGGTCTCTGTTGTAATTATACAGTGCCTGAAACATAGATTACATCTGACAAGTGTTTGCTGATAGTGGACCAGAGGTTCTTACACCTTTAACTCAGTTTCTAGGTAAATTCTATTTTAGGGAACACCTGTGGCTGTCTGTCTTTAGAGGAACTTTCTCTGCCCAAGATTGAGAGTAGTCCAACTTTATTTATAGCTAGATCTTCAGTGCTGTGGCCCTTGGGGCAACAGCCCACTACTAATTAATAAATAATGATATAAAAATTACATTGAATACCAAGATCACCAAAAATACTATTGAGTGTAGTAAAAGTATTTTATCTTTAATTAGGGATTTAAAAAGTACTCTTAATTTTTCATGTAAATTAGTAATGCAAATTGTTAAAAAAAAGTAAATAGTTTATGTAAATTAGTATGATTGAAGCGAGCCCCTCAAATACTAAGCCCTGTATCAGCAGAGGCAACTCAATAAGATTTTCCAAATAGTTTATTTCCAGCAGTCACCATAAGAATCATATTTATATCTTACCAAGTGGTAAAAAGACAACAGAAGCAGAAATATATAATTCTTTGTTACAAGAACCTTAAACTCTAAAAGGCCAGAGGAAGTAAATTGTATCTAGCTCCCTTCAGCAAGCAGGCAAAGCATCTTGGAAATTCTGCTTTGGCCCCAAATTGGCTTCACACATTTGTTACAAATTAACAACAAATTATCTGCTCTAGTTCTCACTTTGAACAGCAACTCTGTTCAAATGAACTGTGAAAAATACTATCCCCAAAGAACTGCATTTTTGAGGAGATGCTATGCCGATCATAAACAATTTTATTGACTTTGGGTTAACATCCTCAAAGTGTCAAATTATTATTCTAGAATAGTGCTTCTCAAAGTTTAATGTGCACATAATCACCTGGAGATTTTGTTGATGCACCTGATTCAGAAGGTGTCATGGCCAGGGAAACGTGCCAATGAGATCTCTGGCTGCTATGACTGTAATTGAAAGAAGGCCTCAGTGCTGTGCTCTGAAATCCCACTTCCACTTCCACTGAAGCAGAGCTTTCCATACAGTGCTCTCAGTAAATGACTGGAGGCAGCACAAATAGTAAGGCAGACTCATTCCTGTGAGAGATGGAACTTCTGCCTTACTAGTTCTAACACTGGCTGGAGGACTCTCCCTTGGCTTGCCAGAAAATTGCTTAGTACTGTGCTAAACTCTTAGATCCTACACAATCCTCCCTTAGCTCTTTCCTTCACACAGGTCAGACCTACTTCTCCTTTTTCCCTCTGGCGTCTTCCCTAACACATCTCTTAAGATGTCAAATCCCATCTTGGTGTGTGCTTCTTGGAGGACATGAATTAACAAAGTAGAACCAGGAGGCAGATAGGCTTAAAATCCTGCATGTCTCAGTTCCCAGATGATGTCAGCCCACTCATCCATCCATAAACCACACTTTGAGTGGCAAGGTTCTATCCAGGGAATAAAGCAGTCACGAATTTACAACATACCTAAGTGCTAGGAGGGGTAGTCCTAGACTTTACAATATATCATTACTGCCAAACAAACAGTTGGCTGCTGGTACTTTGAAGAAAAAATAAGATGACTGAGGTTTCTGTCGGCCTTAAGTCTAATGAGAGAATAAAAGCCCAAGTCAAAAAATAATTGATTACTTTTCCAGCATTCCTTTGTAAGGACCTGCAGTATATCCCACATATCATTTCCCCTTTAAGAAATCCCCGCAACCTGCTTTTGCAAACTCTAAGTAGTCATGCCCTTCGCCAGGGGATTTTCCTGACCCAGAGATTGAACCCAGGTCTCCTGCATTGCAGGCAGCTTCTTTACTATCTCAGCCACCAGGGAAGCTCCAGTATCACCACACTATTAGTGAAACTGAAAACAAAACAAGAAAAGCAGTAATTTGGTGATATACTCAATCCAGATAAAATTGGTTTAGTTCCTACTCTCATATGATCATCTAATTAATTGATCAGTTCAGTTCAGTTGAGTCGCTCAGTTGTGTCTGACTCTTTGCAACCCTACAGACTGTGGACGCCAGGCATCCCTGTCCATCACAAACTCCCGGAGTTTACTCAAACTCATGTCCATTGAGTCGGTGACGCCATCCAACCATCTCATCCTCTGTCTTCCCCTTCTCTTCCCACCTTCAATCTTTCCCAGCATCAGGGTCCTTTCCAATGAATCAGTTCTTCACATCAGGTGGTAAAAGTATTGGCACTTCAGCATCAGTCCTTCCAATGAATATTCAGGACTGATTTCATTTAGGATGGATGGGTTGGATCTCCTTGCAGTTGAAGGGACTCTCAATAGTCTTCTCTAACATCACAGTTTAAAAGCATCAATTCTTTGGCGCTCAGCTTTCTTTATAGTCCAACTCTCACATCCACTTTGACGGACCTTTGTTGGCAAAGTAATGTCTCTGCTTTTTAATATGCTATCTAGGTTGGTTGTAACTTTTCTTTCAAGGAGTAAGCATCTTTTAATTTTATGGCTGCAGTCACCATCTGCAGTGATTTTGGAGCCCCCCCAAAATAAAGTCTGTCACTGTTTCCATTGTTTCCCCATTTATCTGCCATGAAGTGATGGGACCGGATGATATGATCTTAGTTTTCTGAATGTTGAGCTTTAAGCCAACTTTTTCACTCTCCTCTTTCACTTTCATCAAGAGGCTTTTTAGTTCTACTTCACTTTCTGCCATAAGGGTGGTGTCATCTGCATATCTGAGCTTATTGATATTTCTCCCGGCAACCTTGATTCCAGCTTGTGCTTCTTCCAGCCCAGTGTTTCTCATGATGTACTCTGTATATAAGTTAAATAAGCAGGGTGACAATATACAGCCTTGACGTCCTCCTTTTCCTATTTGGAACCAGTCTGTTGTTCCATGTCCAGTTCTAACTGTTGCTTCCTCACCTGCATATAGGTTTCTCTAGAGGCACGTCAGGTGATCTGGTATTCCCATCTCTTTCAGAATTTTCCACAGTTTATTGTAATCCACACACTCAAAGGCTTTGGCATAGTCAATAAAGCAGAAATAGATATTTATCTGGAACTCTCTTGTTTTTTCGATGATCCAGCAGATGTTGGCAATTTGATCTCTGGTTCCTCTGCTTTTTTCTAAAACCAGCTGGAACCTCTGGAAATTCAGGGTTCACGTACTGTTGAAGCCTGGCTTGGAGAATTTTGAGCATTACTTTATTAGTGTGTGAGATGAGTGCAATTGTGTGGTAGTTTGGGCACTCTTTGGCATTGCCTTTCTTTGGGATTGGAATGAAAACTGACCTTTCCCGGTCCTGTGGCCACTGCTGAGTTCTCCAAATTTGCTGGCATATTGAGTGCAGCACTTTCACAGCATCATCTTTTAGGATTTGAAATAGCTCAACTGGAATTCCATCACCTCTACTAGCTTTGTTCATAGTGATGCTTCCTAAGGCCCACTTGATTTCGCATTCCAGGATGTCTGGTTCTAGGTGAGTGATCACACCATTGTGATTATCTGGATCATGAAGATCTTTTTTGTATAGTTCTGTGTATTCTAGCCACCTCTTCTTAATGTCTTCTGCTTCTATTAGGTCCATACCATTTCTGTCCTTTATTGTACCCATCTTTGCATGAAATGTTCCCTTGGTATCTCTAATTTTCTTGAAGAGATCTCTAGTCTTTCCCTTTCTATTGTTTTCCTATATTTCTTTGCATTGATCACTGAGGAAGGCCTTCTTATCTGTCCTTGCTATTCTTTGGAACTCTGCATGCAAATGGGTATATCTTTCCTTTTCACCTTTGCCTTTCGCTTCTCTTCTTTTCGCAGCTATTTATAAGGCCTCCTCAGACAACCATTTTGCCTTTTTGCAGTTCTTTTTCTTGGGGATGGTCTGTCTTGATTGCTGCCTCCTGTACAATGTCATGAACCTCCGTCCATAGTTCTTCAGGCACTGTCTATCAGATCTAATCCCTTAAATCTATTTCTCACTTCCACTGTATAATCAGAACGGATTTGATAGGTCATACCTGCATGGTCTAGTGGTTTTCCCCACTTTCTTCAATTTAAGTCTGAATTTGGCAATAAGGCATTCATGATCTGAGCCACAGTCAGCTCCTGGTCTTGTTTTTGCTGACTGTAGAGAGCTTCTCCATCTTTGGCTGCAAAGAATACAATCAATCTGATTTCAGTATTGACCATCTGGTGATGTCCATGTGTAGAGTCTTCTCTTGTGTTGTTGGAAGAGGGTGTTTACTATTACCAGTGCATTCTCTAGGCTCAGAGGTTAAAGCGTCTGCCTGCAATGCGGAGACCTGGGTTTGATCCCTGGGTCGGGAAGATCCCCTGGAGAAGGAAATGGCAACCCACTCCAGTATTCTTGCCTGGAGAATCCCATGGATCGGGGAGCCTGGCGGGCTACAGTCCATGGGGTTGCAAAGAGTTAAACACTACTGAGCAACTTCACTTTCACTTTCTCTTGGCAAAACTTTTTTAGCCTTTGACCTGCTTTATTCTGTACTCCAAGGCCAAATTTGCCTGTTACTCCAGGTATTTCTTGACTTCCTACTTTTGCATTCCTGTCCCCTATAATGAAAAGGACATCTTTTGGGGGTGTTAGTTCCAGAAGGACATAAAAACTGGAATATTGAGATAGGTAGAGTATTTTTTTTTGCTTTTGCTGGTTTAATTCTGAAAATGCTATAAACTCCTAGTTTCCTATGTAAACATTTCCTTTACATTTGTTCTTTATAGATATTAATGTAATTTATTTGATTATAGCTTACATGCGGGCTCACTCACTCAGCTGTGTTCAACTCTTTTGCAACCTCATGGACTGTAGCCTGCCAGGCTACTATCCAGGTAAGAATACTGGGATGAGTTGCTATTTCCTCCTCTAGGGAATCTTTCTGACCCAGGGGTTGAACCCATGTCTCCTACATTTGCAGGCAGTTTATGAACTGTCTTAGCCACCTGGGAAGCCTTTGATTATAGTTTACTTACATATTTTAACAAGCCTGGACAATATTTTCAGGCTTGTTTTCTAAGCTTTTGATCTGAAGAAACCATGTCTTTCCAGAGGATTTAAATGCCTAATCAATTCATTGGTTATGTGTTGATTTTATTCTGAAAAAGTTAAACTCCAAGGTTTATTGATTTCTAAATTCTTGAAAGTAAAATTACACTACAAAATGGCCTTCTACTTCTAAACAAGTCAGTTCTTTGATTTCTACGAGTGGCTCCCCTGCAGATCCATTTGGAAAACTGCAAAGATGGGGTCTAGGATTTAACCATAATTAATCTATAAAGCTCAGAATAAGGGTATAATTAAGATATTTATTTAACTACCCTGGGGCTAATCATTCATTTTGTAAATTAATGAGGCCCAATATTTAAAAGATCAATTTATTAAACTCCTACTAAGAGTGGGAGCGTGTGTGGGGACGGATGTAAACCGGCACTATCGCATAGTCTCAGCAGCACACTGGGACAGCTGATGAGGCTGCGCTGGATTAGTATACACATCGATACCGGTGGAAGGTCTGATCCGTCTTCTGGTATGAAAAAGTTAAGAGCACATTCAATCCTGAAACCTAATAAATCCATACTTGAAAATTTAAGGAGCTAATTTAACAGGCAAAAAGCTATGAAAACTTTATTACAGCATCATCTATAAAGTAAAGTAATAGAAACAACCTAAATGTCATGCAAATGGAAATTGTTCCATAATACATGGCAAATCTGTGCCGCATAACACTATGAATTTGCTAACTAGCAATTATGAAAACAATGGAGAGATACTGACAAACATGTTTGATATTATCTGAAAAGAGCCTAATCCACAATGAATTGCAAACAATTTATGACACATACACAAGTATACATGTACATACATTCAAACACAACTGCAAGGTTTGAAAGAAAATATACAAAAGAATGAGAGATTACGAATGCATTTATTTACCCCAATCTTTAACACTGAAAATTTCTTAAATAAAAACATGCTATCTGATGAGTTCCTAAATGTGACTGTGACAGATAAAATTAAGAAAGAAGTAAAGCCAGCTCACTTTAACTCAGTCACTAAGTCTTGCTACCTGAGATAAAAAATTTTGATTAAACGTATCATTTAAAAATTGAATGCCTATTATGCATAAGGCATATTCTAGATACTCGAAGAAACACAAAGATCTTTAGTAAAAACCCCTACCGTGAAGAAGTTGTTAGTCTAGAAGAAAATATGAGACAACTATACAACAATTATAAGTGAAGTTGATCATATACATCAAGGGCTAAGGATAGGGATGAAAAAATAAATCTGGAGAAATAAAGGGGTGTCTTCACAGAGGATTCAAAGGTAAAGAATTTCAGCAAGTACACATAGGTTGTTTAAAAGTCCAAATAGTTCAACTAGTGCTCGAGTCTCATTAAGAAAAGGCTGTAAAAGTAGGTGGATCACGTGCTGATGAACTTTAATGCCAAGCCAAAGATTTATATTTAATTTGAAAGTTGTGAGTAGATCCTGAAAGTCTTTAATTAGGGAAGCAACACAATGTACTAGGTCACAAAGCAAGTCCTAACAAAGTGAAAACAAAAGATACAAATATTTGTGGGATGCAGCAAAACAAGTATTTACAGGGAAGTTTATATTGGTAAACGTGTATGTTAAAAGGAAGATCTCACATTAACAAACTGTAATTCAAGGAACTAGTCAAAGAAGAACAAACCAAGCTTCAAGTGGACAGAAGGGAAATAAATGAGTGAAATAATGAAATAAATGAAATAGAGAATAGAGATTAAGAGAATAGGAAAAAATATAGAAAAAAGTCAACAAAATTAAGAGTTGGCGTTTTGAAAAGATAAACTCAAAATTAGGAATGAAAGAGGGAGATACTATAACTAATAACACAGAAATACAAAGGATCATTCGAGGGTACCATGAATAATTATACTCCAACAAATTGGATAACCTAGAAGAAATGAATACATTCCTAGAAACATACAATGTACCAAAACCGAATCACAAAGAAGCAGAAAATCTAAGACACTATAAGAAAACTACAGGCTAATATCCTTAATGTGTAAAGATGCAAAAATTCCCAACAAAATACTAGCAAGCCAAATTCAAGAGGACATTAAAAGGATCACGCATTATAACTGAATGGAATTTATCCTTGGGATGCAAGAATGGTTAAGCATATGAAAATCAATCAGTGTGGTATATACCACATTAACAGAACGAAAGCTCTGAATCACAGGACCATCTCAATAGACGAAAAAAAGCACTGACAGAATTCAACATCCTTTCATGATAAAAACACTCAATAAACTAGAAAAAGAAGGAGCTTATCTTTAAAAAAAAGGTGATTACCTTAACATAATAAAGGCCATATATAAAAAGCTCATAGTGAACATCATATATAATTATTGTGAAAACTGAATGCTTTCACGCTAAGATGAGGAACAAATTAAGGATCCCCACTCTCGGCATTTATATTTAATATAATACTGGAAGTCCTAGAAACTAGGTCAGAAACAAACAAGAAACAAAAATGGCATCCAAATAAGAAAAGAAGTGATGTTCGCAGATTACATAATCTTGAATGTAGAATATTGTAAAGGTTACTCACACAGAAAACATTGCTTAGAACTAATAAACAAATTCAGCAAAGTTGCAGGACACATAATCAACATACAAAAATCAGTTGTGTTTCTTCTATATACCAGCAATGAATTTTCTGAAAAGGAAATTCAAGAATTCAATTTATAATAGCATCAAAAAAGAACACAAAAGGGGCAAAAAGACTTGTACCATGTAATAGATTAGAGGCTGCAGAAATGGCTTGATTTCTTGCTCAGATTACAACTCATGAGATGATATTAAGCTCCTTTGCAAATGTCATATGAAGGCTGTGCAGAATCCAAAATGTTGGCTGGGGCCTCATTTCCATGATACAAATTTGTACTTTCAGAACTACTGAATGGTGAACTGTGATTAAGTTTCCTTTCTCAGGCAGCTTTCTTGGCAATCGATTACTTGCCTGGTTTATACATGATTCATTCTTATCTTAATCCATTCCATAAAGAGGAATTAGTAGTGTCTACTTTAATAATGCAGTAGTAACAATAATGTGAAAGCAACAGCTGTTTGAAATATAAGTTCGTGACATTTCAGAGGGAAATAAATCCTAGGAAGAGAAAGTAAATGGATAAAAATAAATCCTTTATTAATATGATAAATGATTATTTGTAGATTTTAAGCCAGACAAGATTTCTACTGTTAAAAATGTACTTTAAAACACATATGGTTAAGTATATTCATTTCAACAGAAATATTTTCTCTAATGCTAAACTTTATTGGCAAGGAGAGATTTCAAATCCAAAAGGAGTTGGAATGAAAGATTAAAAAACCATATTCTGTGTTATTATTTTAAACGCTGCCTCATATCACTGATATCTCACATCCTCTACTGCTCTGACTGTATACCATCAAAGACACCTTGGAGTATTTCAATATAAAACTACTATAAGTTTTTATCTGATAGAAGTGCTGGGATTCCAAGTAGAATTCAAGGCTGTGTGTGTGTGCGTGTGTGTGTGCATGTGTGTGTAAGTAGAATTCAAGGCTCTGGTGTGTGTGTATTACATTCTAAGTAATGCAACAAATAGGAATTAAGTCTTCAACTTTATCTCCCTCCCCCCAGTAGAAGGCAGTAGTAGGCAAGAGGCAGGGATTTGGGACTATAAATCTGAAAATAAAAAAGGTATTAAAAATTTCACCTCAGTTAATGGAAAACTTAGTTAACCAGGATAACCAATTTCAAACAATGCTGATGATCCTGACAGTAGACCAATATAACAGAAGACACTAATAAACAAGACTTTTTGGCATGAATGGAGAAACAAAGCTAACTGGTGAATATTCTTATTTACTGAAGCGGTAAAGAATCTGCCTGCAGTGCAGAAGCCTCAGGAGACATGCGTTCAATCCCTGGGTCAGGGAGAACCCTTGGAGATGGGCATGGCAGTCCACTCCAGTATTCTTGCCTGGAGAATCCCATGGACAGAGAAGCCTGGCTGGCTACAGTCCATAGGGTCGCAGAGTCACACCACTGAAGCGACTTAGCAGGTAGCATGCACACATGGAGGGAAAAGATGGAAAAGAAGGAAGGGTAAATTCTGACTTATAAACACCTGATGGTTATCTGCCTACCTTATGCTTTCTAAACAAGTGGTGTCCAGTGGAGATTTCACAGTGCATCCACAGAAGTTGGGTTTAACCTAATTTAAATGATTTGATTTGACAGGCAATTACCTTGGAATTAATATTCTAGTCAATATTTTAATGAAACGGGTTGGCAACTAGAAAACTGTAAATACCTATCTGATATTTCCTTATCAAGTATAATTAGTGTTTTTGATAGAATTATACTTTTTTCTGAGTTATGGAACTAATATATTCCTATTTAAAAAATTAAAGAGCTATGTCATCTTTTAATTTTAATGTCTGGTGTCTTAATTCATCAATATAAATAATTTGTTAGTACAATAAATAGTTTTGTTTACAGAACAAGCTAAAAATATTTTTAGGCAAAGAAAAGTACATTAAGAAATAGGAACTTCTCAAAAGCACCACATACCACTGATTCAAATTCTTGTTTTAGAACATTTTACTTCTTCACTCTTATATACATATATATGTATGTATATATCAGATGTCAATTAGTTCCCTGAAAAAATTAAGTTTTTTTCTTTCACTTAATGAAATGTATTGTTAACAGTTCTACGGATGCATTTCTTTATTTGGCTTATGTCCCAAATATATTAATAATGTAGAATAAAGACAAGCAGTAGTTTCAAATTAGTATGTGTGCTGAATGGATTTTTCATGTGGAGAAAAGAACATGTTAACTGAATATGTTCTCTGCTCTTTTGACAAGCAATTTTGCTATTTTTAATACTAAATACAATGACAAACTGTAAAACTAAGAAAATCTGTTAATTCTTTTTTGATCTTTGGGTGATCTGTTAAAGGTAACAACTACTAATTTATTCTAACTCCTTTAGAAGAAAATCTATTATTAAAACAGTGGACCTTGGCTATGGTAGTACTTACTACATTATTTGACACTGGATAAATCAGCTGAGATTCCGTCTGACGGATTTTAATTGTAGAAACAGTAAAAGACCTCTTTATAACAGCCTTCTCAGCAATAAAGCAGCTCTGTAATAATGAGGCTCTGAAGAATATGAGGATAAAAAATAATAACAGATTGCCTCTAAAGCCCTGATATTGAAATAGAAACTTTCCAAAAGTTAGGCAAAGTCTTAGCTGATAGTCACTGTATCATTCAGTTTTATAAAAATATTTTTCTAGAAAGTAATTTTTCCCTCAAGCCCACTTTCAGGCAAAAGGCCGTGCTAGATGCTGGGGAGCAAATGAAGAAGAGCGGCTGTGCCTTTAAGGAACTCGTATCTTTTCCACCAGGGAGGCTGATCATGTTCAGATACATCTCACACAACCTAGAATGTCCGAACAACCAGAGGAGAGAAAAGAACGAAGCATAATGCCAAGGCAGCCTGTATCCACCAAGTGAAATGCCGAAGCCCTGCATGCATTTCTTGGCTCCAGTCACATGCCAGCCTGCTTGGGTAGTTGTTTGATCTTACTCTGAGGTCTTTAACAAATCCTTTTTCTACACCTTATTTGGAGCTGCTGCTTTTAGAACAACATACTTATGAGTAGTCTCTTAAAAAGCTTCGGCAAAACACTTGAGATTCAATCATTTTATTTCAGGACAATTAAAGGAAATAATTCTTAATTTACTTGTCCACTGACAACCGCCCTTGTATCTTCAGTGAAGTTTAATATAATCCTACCTCCACAATACAAAATAATCTTCTCTAAATGTGACTGACTACATCACAAAAATCACTTGACTTCCAATACAAAAAAAGGGGAAATAAAAAACTGCTGGACAATAAAACACACAACAGATTTTAGTCCTAGAATTTCAATATAGTACTACTTTCCCATGGTTTACATCATAATTACAAAAATTCATCCAAAAAGTGATATAAATTATGTATCTCTAAAATAGGCGGAAGGTAGTCAACATAAGGTTGTACATGTTGCAAATTACTCATGCAACAGCAAATACAGACTTTTGCCAGCAGTTAATCTGACTAGTGCTGGCTTCCTTGAGATGTCCAAATGCAACTTTACTAAAAATGATAGTACCTTAAAAAATACCTTTAGCTACTTCTATTTTCAGGTAGTGATTCTCAAACCTGACAGTACCTATAACTCACCTAGGGATCTTTGGGAATATGCTGTTTTTCACATATACATTCTAACATAATCACTCTGTGGTAACTGGGACATGTTTTATGTACATCCACAAGGTACTGTTCTAAGGAAAACCTGTTATGATCAATTCTATGACTTCATAATTTAGTATAAGAGTAAAATGACAGACATTTTATGAAGGAAGATTAAAAAATGATTTCTGGTTTTCAGAAAAACAACATCTTTTCTATAGGTTTTAGAAGGGCTATTTTGTGATAGATAAAATTATATTTTGTAGATAATAAGCTGACTAAAGAGAGAAAGGGCTTCCCTGGAGGCTCAGACGGTAAAGAATCCGCCTGCAATGCAGGAGATGTGGGTTCGATCCCTGTGTTGGGAAGATTCCCTGGAGGAGGGCATGGCAACCCACTCCAGTATTCTTGTCTGGAGAATCCCCATGGACAGAGAAGCCAGGCAGGTTACAGCCCATGGGGTCACAAAGAGTCGGACCCCTACTGAGCAATGAAGCACAAGAGCACAAAGAATGTTCAAGCTGGTTTTAGAAAAGGCAGAGGAACCAGAGATCAAATTGCCAACATCTGCTGGATCATCAAAAAAGCAAGAGAGTTCCAGATAAATATCTATTTCTGCTTTATTGACTATGCCAAAGCCTTTGACTGTGTGGATCACAATAAACTGTGGAAAATTCTGGAAGAGATGGGAATACCAGACCACCTGACCTGCCTCTTGAGAAATCTGTATGCAGGTGAGGAAGCAACAGTTAGAACTGGACATGGAACAACAGACTGGTTTCAAATAGGAAAAGGAGGACGTCAAGGCTGTATATTGTCACCCTGCTTATTTAACTTATATGCAGAGTACATCATGAGAAATGCTGGACTGGAAGAAGCACAAGCTGGAATCAAGATTCCAGGGAGAAATATCAATAAGCTCAGATATGCAGATGACACCACCCTTATAGCAGAAAGTGAAGAAGAATTAAAGAGCCTCTTGATGAAAGTGAAAGAGGAGAGTGAAAAAGTTGGCTTAAAGCTCAACATTCAGAAAGCTAAGATCATGGCATCCGGTCCCATCACTTCATGGGAAATAGATGGGGAAACAGTGGAAACAGTGTCAGACTTTATTTTGGGGGACTCCAAAATCACTGCAGATGGTGACTGCAGCCATGAAATTAAAAGACGCTTACTCCTTGGAAGGAAAGTTATGACCAACCTAGATAGCATATTCAAAAGCAGAGACATTACTTTGCCAACAAAGGTCCGTCTAGTCAAGGCTACGATTTTTCCTGTGGTCACGTATGGATGTGAGATTTGGACTGTGAAGAAGGCTTATCACCGAAGAATTGATGCTTTTGAACTGTGGTGTTGGAGAAGACTCTTGAGAGTCCCTTGGACTGCAAGGAGATCCAACTAGTCCACTCTGAAGGAGATCAGCCCTGGGATTTCTTTGGAAGGAATGATGCTAAAGCTGAAACTCCAGTACTTTGGCCACCTCATGCGAAGAGTTGACTCATTGGAAAAGACTGATGCTGGGAGGGATTAGGGGCAGGAGGAGAAGGGGACGACAGAGGATGAGATGACTGTATGGCATCACTGACTCAATGGACGTGAGTCTGAGTGAACTCCGGGAGTTGGTGATAGACAGGGAGGCCTGGCGTGCTGTGATTCATGGGGTCGCAAAGAGTCGGACACGACTGAGCGACTGAACTGAACTGAACTGAACTGAATCAAATTAAAGTCATTACAATATGTTTCTTTAATATAAACCTGATCATGTGTGTGTTAGTCACTCAGTTGTGTCCAACTCTTAGCAACCCCAAAGACTGTAGCCCAACAGGCTCCTCTGTCCATGGGATTCTCCAGGCAAGAATACTGGAGTGGCTTGCCATTCCCTTCTCCAGAGGGTCTTCCTGACCAAGGGATCGAACCCTGGTTTCCTGCATTGCAGTCAGATTCTTTACTGTTTGAGCTACAGGGATGGGGGAAACTGAAGAATAATGTCAGCATAACACAGAAGTTGTATTAGTTCATGTGTATTTTTTCCCAGCAAAATAATGATTTGAAGCACTCACAGCATGCTTTCTCATTATTTAAAGAAAGTCTGAGCAATATATAACAATCTTATCAAAACTCTTGAGAATTCTAGTTAAGTTCTTCTTTACAGCAAGCAGGGGCTTCAAGACTGCTACTCTTTCCATTAAGCCAAGCTATTCAAGGAAGCTGATAATGCAGATCAGCAAGGTGCAATGACTTTTCTTCCTGTATTAAAAAACACCTGACTGACAGAGTATTTTCAACAAATGGTATGGAACAAATGGACATTCACAGGCAAAAAACAAAAACAAAAAACCAGAAAGAATCTAGGCACAGACCTTACAACCTTGAAAAAATTTAACTTAAAATGGATCAAAGATCTAATTGCAAAACACAAAATTGTAAAACTCTTAGACAACAATGCCAACTAAAGATGCCACTGGCTATCCAGCTCTATAAGGACTGAGTAATTAGCCACCATGGTTGCTAGCTTTCAACACACCCTTAAAGGAGTTCAGGGAGGAGATTAGGAAAAAGGCACTCTGTTCTGGGAAAACTGGCAGAACAGGCTTTCAGATAGTGAGATATTTTCAGGAGAAAGTTTTTTTAAATGAACCTGGATTCTTGCATCTTCCTATACTTAGAAAAGTACTAAAACCATTAACTAAGATATCTGTACCTCATGATTAGCAGCAACCTTCTACCAAGAGGAGTGCTTAGTTGCATATACCACCTTTGCCAAAATCATAAATATATGTCCTTGCTTACCTCTTTGGAAAGGTTTCTCAGAGCTGAGAGGCTGTCTTCCGGGCAACAGTCCTTAGTAAGAAACTGAATAAACCAGACTTACAGCTTTTATGTTGCTCATTTTAAAGTCAATAATAACAGAGGAGAAAACCTTGATGACCTTTATAATGCCTTTTTAGAGGCAACACTACAGAAAGGATCCATGAAAGATAACTGATAAGCTGAACTTCATTAAAATTAAAAACTTCCAATCTGAAAAAGACAGTATCAATAAAATAAGAAGCTGAAGCTGAGCCACAGACTGGGAGAAAAGATTTGCAAAAGATATACCTGATGAAGGACTGTTATCCAAAAATATACAAAAACTCTTATAACTGAACAATAAGATAACAGCCTGATTAGAAAATGGGCTGAGGATTTTTATTACTTTTTCATTTAATTTTTTCATTGACGTATAGTTAATTCACAATATTATATGAGGCCGAAGAGATTAACAGACATCAAAGAAGATATACGAAGGCAAATAAGCATGTGAAGAGATGCTCTATATCACATGGTTCCAGGTAAATGCAAATTAAAACAAGATTCCACTATACAGCTATTAGAATGGCCAAGACACTGAACACACCAAATGCTGGTGAGGATATGGAGCAGCAGAAACTCTCATTCATTGCTGGCTGGAACACCACATGCTACGGTTACTTTGGAAGACTGTGTGACAGTTTCTTACAAAACTAAACATACTTTTACCACACAAACCAGCAATTGTACTGCTGGGTGTTTATCCAAAGGAGTTGAAAACTGATGTCCACACCAAAATCTGCAGTGTTTACAGCAGCTTTAAGCACAATTGCTAAAACTTGGAAGCAACCAAGATTTCCTTCAGTAGGCAAGTGGATAAATCAATCTTCGTACAATCCAGAAAATGGAATACTATTCAGCACTAAAAAATATATGAGCTATCAAGACATAAAAATACATGGAACAATCTTAAATGCATATGACTAAGTGAAAGGAGCCAATCTAAAAATGCTGCATAACGTTTCTAACGGTTCTAACTACATGACATTTTGGAAAGGCAAAACTATGGAGACCATGAAAAGATCAGTGGTAGCTGGGATGGGGGTGGGAACAGACCATTATGTAGAACATAGGAAAAGACTCTGATGCTGGGAGGGATTGGGGGCAGGAGGAAAAGGGGACGACAGAGGATGAGATGGCTGGATGGCATCACTGACTTGATGGACATGAGTCTGAGTGAACTCCGAGAGTTGGTGATGGACAGGGAGGCCTGGAGTGCTGCGATTCATGGGGTCGCAAAGAGTTGGACACGACTGAGCAACTGAACTGAACTGAGATGATTTTTAGAGCAGTGAAAATACTCTGTATGATATAATAATAATGGATATATGCCATTACACATTTGTCCAAACCTTTAGAATGTACAACACCAAGGGTGAACTATGTAGTCCAAAATAAACAATGGGCTTTGAGCGACCCCATGGACTGCAGCCTATCAGGTTCCACCATCCATGGGATTTTCCAGGCAAGAATACTGGAGTGGGTTGCCATTTCCTTCTCCAGGAGATTTTCCCGACCCAGGGATTGAACTCGGGTCTCCTGCACTGTAGGCAGATGCTTTACTGTCTGAGCCACCAGGGAAGTCCCCAATGTAGATTCATACTTGGTTAAAAAAAAAAATGTACCATTCTGGTGAATAATGTTGATAACGGGAAAAGCTATTCGCGTATTGGGGTAAGGAGTATATGAGAAACCTCTGTACCTCTCCATTTTGTTGTGAATCTCAAACTGTTCTTAAAAAAAGTCTTAAAACACCTGATTGATAGATGTCTACACACTGAGTCGCATATTTAATTTGATAAAATTGATCTTCATTAGGAGCAAATGTCTCCAAGGAGCTACAGTTCGAAGGAGGCAGCGTGAATTCCAGTGTTCAATGACAAAGAATTAACTGGACTGTGATTCTGAATGTAAACCCAGTGGAGACTTAACCATGCTGCTCTTTTTATTAGGACTGCTCTGGTTTACAAAGTTCTATTGGTTTTGAGTCATCTATCCTTACCCTTATCTCCAAGCCTCCACCCACAACAAAGGCTATTTGTACTGCATGCTTCAGTAGAATGCAAAGTTTTTCAGGAATGCATATAAGGTTACTACAGCAGAAGCACCTTTGTTGCTTGTACATAACGAAGTATTTTTAGGGCTTCCCTCCTGGCTCAGCTGGTAGGGCATCCACCTGCAATGCGGGAGACCTGGGTTTGATCCCTGGGTTGGGAAGATCCCCTAGGTAAGGGTAAGGCTACCAACTCCAGTATTCTGGTCTGGAGAATTCCATGGACTGTATAGTCCATGGGGTTGCAAAGAGTTGGAGATGACTGAGCGACTTTCACTATTTCACACTGGGACAGAGGAGGACATCTAGTGACAATATAGCTCAGCTTTTAGAAAAACCCTTAATAAAAGGACCCATGGGCTAGGCAATCACATTACTCCACATAGAGAAAAAGTGCTTCTGCTATAGCACATCTCAGCTTATAGCTAGTGAGGATGTAGAATCAAAACTCCACTTGAGGGATAAGAAAACTGTGACCTAAAAGCTTTTTTCTACTTTAAATCTTGTCTCCCTAGTAAAGTATTACAACAAGCTTTCTTATAGAGGCCAATGCTCATTATGTCAAGTGACTGGCCGTCATAACAGTTTCTGCATCACGTTATAGCCAAGTCAACAAGGAGGCTTTGTCCTTCCCCAATGCAGTTGCAGTTTTATTCTGCAAAACAGTGACAAAATAGTACTTGTCTTACCAGGACAAGCTTTATAACCAATTTTTTACTGGAATGGATTTATTCCCCCCAAATCTAGATATAAAATTGCCATTCTGAGAGAGAAATACTAGAGAAAGGCAGCAGGCATCACTCAAGAGTCCCAGTCTGTAAGATTCAGGACACTGACACATGGAACATCAAAGAGGTGCAGAGTCTTAAAAGTGAAGAAACCTCTCAAGAAATCTAGATTAAAACAAAGTGCTCAAGTGACCGTGCATTTGAAGTTATTAAGTGGCAAATCAATGAAACCTCACTAAATGTTTATCTAAACCACCTGAAATAGATACACAATAATTACCTTTAAAAAACTGACCGCAATTCAAAATAAGCAACCCACGGAAAGAGTTATATATACTGACAAAATTGCAGCCCACCCCTAGTTTTGGTATGATTTACTTTGATCTGAAGGTACATAATTCCACAAAATCCACTTTGGATTTTAATTTGGACATGCAAAAAAAAAAAAAAGAAAGTTCAGAAGCAATGATCTATAAATTACTCTTTGTAATTCCTGTGTTATAAAATCACTTCAAATTTCAAGTTTTCACCACATGATTCTATGTGGGATAAAACTCTATACAAAAACAACAGAAAAAGACAGAAAAGAAACACACTGTAAATCCTTAAGGACCATACAGATAAACTCACCTTCATACCAAATTGTCATGAGGTACCTTAGACTTCTCAGAAATCCACTCAAAACCATTCAGAATCATTTGGATGGGTCTTACATTGAGCCAGAGTTAACAAAACTTCAGCTTTCTCCATGAAAGGAGATGCTGAGCTCCACTTGCTTGAGAATTTCAATTATCAGAGGGAGCATGCAGGGAAATCTTGGGTAAGGTCTCCAATGGAACAAGCTGCCACCACTATTATTTTGAAAATGCAGTGGCCTCAGATCCCTTCGTGGAATGAGACATCAATAGTAGAGAACACCCTGTTTTCCCCTATCCTTCTCAGATCTGATGACTCAACCTCCTAGTCCTCTTCCAGTCAGCAGATATTCCCTACCAGTGAGAGGTTCACTACAAAAAAGAATGGAAAAACAGGAAAGGGGGAAAAAAATGAAGAGATCTTTTGGAAGCAGGCAAGAGATTAAAAAACAAAACCAAAAACACTGCAAACAGCCAGCAAACCAAGTCACATGTTAGCAATTATTAAAAGGGCTGTTCATTGCCCTTGCTCTCTTCCCTCCATTCCCCAACCTCTTTTCATTCTCAGATCTGACTCTATAAAGCTTTAAAGCACGTATAAAATAAGACTTAAAACACAATAGGGAAATATTTGATTGATAAAATCAATAAAGATAAGATCAGCATCAAATTGGAAGGACTGATGCTAAAGCTGAATCTCCAAAACTTTGGCCACCTGATGCGAAGAACTGACTCCTTGGAAAAGACCCTGATGCTGGGAAAGATTGAAGGCAGGAGAAGTGGACGACAGAGAACGAGATGGTTGGATGCCATCACCAACTCTATGGACATGAGTTTGAGCAAGCTCTGGGAGTTGGTGATGGATAGGGAGGCCTGGAGTGCTGCAGTCCATGGGGTAACAAAGAGTCAGACACGACTGAGAGAATGAACTGAACTGAACAGCATCAAAAGACATGAGGTTTTCCAAGTCCCAGCACTCCACTGAATACTGAATATTGATCATGCACGATACCTACTGATTAAAACAGAAAAGGCAAAATAAGTTATTTGGGTTGTATAAAATAAGCTAATGGGATAATAATTCTGTTTAACACATCCAATATACTTACGACTATAAGAGGATATAGCAGTGGTCAAAGCAATCTATTACAGAGCAGAAAGGTGCTTCACTCTGAATTTCACTACTAGCTGTCACTTCTGCTGTGTTCCAAACGTGTACTTTACAGCGGGGGAAGGGGATATTTTTACAATAATTTGGGAAGCTTTGTAAACCACTCATCCAGATGAAAGCCATTGGGTTGAAGAAATTCTTATTAAAAAAAAAAAAGCGTAGAAAGTTCAGTGATATTAAAGAGCTCTACATTTATCGAGTTCTACATTTATTAAGATAAATATACTGTTCTGGTGTATTAAGGGATTATAAGAATGAGTTCTTCAAAATCGAACATGTGTGTGACATCAATAGTTTCTGAAGAGAAGACCTAGAGCTATAAATAGCCAAGGTATATTTTACAAAACACATTATTGGCACTGCTATTTCTGGTAAGCAATTGTTTTAGGAGTACAGTAAAACTTTAGAGCTTTCAATGGGGTTTTTAGTGCTCAACAAACCTAAGCCTTATAATTATTTTCAAAAGTCAGTTTGTTATAATATGCTGGTGAGGTCTTCAAATATTTAACTGGATATTTCAAAAGTTACTGCAACTCTTACCCACTGTCCAAAAAAGTCATCATTTCTTGGTTTGTGATTTTTATAGCCAATGATAACCCTGGACCATTGTTAGTGATCCACTGGCCAGATAGTAACTATACTGTCATCTTAAGAATTAAAAAAATAAATGCAGAAATGTTGATAATAGGCAGAGCTGCCTTTCCCTGTAGTAAGATGACAATACTACTCACAGTTTCCATTTGTTTTTACCATTTAAAGGCTGACAGAGAAGAGTCAACAACATGATTGCTTCCAGTAGCTTCATTCTGCACACTGCTCTGACAAAGCTGAGCTTTCTTCTCTACAGAGAAGCATCCAGAATTGTTCTGCAACTTTTACCTTTCCTTATTATTCAAAACAAAATGTAAGAAAGTACTCTCAGCTATTTTATTTACTTCTTCGTTGACTGGTGTAATATTTTGATTAAAACTCTCACTAAAATAGTTTGTCATATATATTTCTAAAACAAAATTTCCAGACAACAAAATGAATACACTGTAGAACATTTAAGCAAAACCATTCAGAAATAAGCACAATTAACATTATAATGATTTTTCTGAATATATATCTCAGCATATATCTCAGCATATAACCTTAACCCTAACCATAATTGTAAAAATCCCCAAAATACTTTCCTCATACATGTTTTTTTTTTCCATACCACTAAATAGTCTTGTATAAAATTACTTAGAATAACAAGAGTATTCTAAACCTTGGAACATAACAGTTCACAGATTTCTTGCTATTGTAAAAAAAAAACTGCAGTGAATATAAGTGTAACTAAATCCCTGTCCTTTTTAAAATAATAATTTTCTTAGGATTAATGAAAATTATTAATGAGAAGCAGAATTTCTAGGTCAAAGGGTACCAATATTTTAGTGTGGATCATTTATATCTTTTATTATGGAGTTGGTAAAGAAAGTATGCTGCTGTTAAGTCGCTTCAGTCGTGTCCGACTCTGTGCGACCCCAGAGATGGCAGCCCACCAGGCTCCTCCATCCCTGGGATTCTCCAGGCAAGAACACTGGAGTGGGTTGCCATTTCCTTCTCCAATGCATGAAAGTGAAGTCGTTCAGTCACATCCGACTCCTAGTGACCCCATGGACTGCAGCCTACCAGGCTCCTCCGTCCATGGGATTTGCCAGGCAAGAGTATTATGGTCCCTAGCTAATAAAAGGTGACATTAGGAGAGGGAATTAGACATCATACTGCTTGACTCTGAAGATAAACTTGATTCCTTTCTTTTATTCTGATATGAAGAGAGTCAGGAAAGACAGTCAACAATCTCCAGCTGTATCCTCTCTAGGGAAACATGGTCCCACAGGTAGGGCCATATTATAAGGGTGACTTATTCCTGCTTACAGATGCAGCCTTTCCTCAAATGTTTCTCTCAACTGGACTCCAGCTAGGGCCCAGAGGAAGCACCCTGCATTTTACTAAAGTCAGGGTTGCTGGTTTTTTTTTTTTTTTTTAATCTTACTAAAAAATTTGCTTAAAAAAAAATTATTTCTGCCCTTGTCCCATTCTCTCAAGCCTGAAGACAATTCTGCAATACTTTCATTGATTGTTAGCCACTAACCAAGAGCAATTACCCCTTTCAACTGATCTAGAGTTATTATAAATAATTACTTAACACGAGTTAAATCACTGAGTTTGAGTGGCTGGTATAAACAATCTTGTGTTTATGACCAGTGGTAACTGGGGTCTAAGGACCAATTATGTACCAATGCCTAGAGCATTAGTTCTCGAAGTGTGGTCCTGGACCAGGAGCATCAGCATCACCTGAAAACTTGGCTAGAAATGCAAATCATTGGGCTCCCGTCCAAGACCTACTGAATCAGAAATTCTAGGGATGGGGCCCAGAGACCTGCGTTTTAACAAGCAACCTGTTTTAAGAGGTGATGCAATTTAAGAACCAAACGCCTACTGACCTGACACCACAAAATCTTCTAGTGAAATGCTTACATTGCTTTGGAGGATCCATTAAGGTGCAAGCAGGACATATAGTTTAAAAAATTAGACTAGAGAGGAAGGTGGGGAGAGCTTGCTGTGTCATAACAATGTTTGGATTAGAAAAGTAATTCAGTTTTTCTCTAAGAGTAGTTAGGACTAGAATCATCTAAAACTAAATCCACAAAAAGCCTGCTAGTGTAGAAAGCAAATGATATCTGTTTAAAGGTGAAATAAACACTGCATAAAATGCTGACAGTGTAAAGTCGTGTATTAAGCATACATAAAAATGAAAACGAACATCATGTACTATGCAACTCTGGGGAATGAGGCAAATTAGAGGTGCTGCACTGCCCCAATATGACGATCTAATGGTCTAAAGCTGGGCTTTTATAGTTTAAGGCCTTTATTCTCTTTAAGGCCAGATTGATGAAGATGATGGGTTGTTTCTATTAGGCATTAGGCTAGGAAGTTCATACACAATCTCTGATATAATTACCAGAAAATGTTCTATAAGCAAGGCAGTCTTATTATTAAGAAGAGAATCACAGTTTTAAACTCCTCCGAATGGGTCAGTGACAACTCAATCCATTACCATACTTCTGAAAATTACTTAACAGGCAGCAGCCTCATTTGGTGTCTCTACTGCTGTAGCTAAAGGTCTACCAACACCCACCTCCAGTACTGCTTCTGAGAGTCCAACAGTCTCTGATCACCATGGTTCCCCAAACCCAAAATATGATCAGTACTCTGCTTTGTCAGAAAGACTATGCCTTTCAAGACCAGCAACAATAAATCCAGCTTTTAGATTCAGAGATTAAGTAATGACCTCCTTGACCAAAGGGTTACACAGAGGATTGGAAGCCAGGCAGGCCGATTCCAGAACCTTACCTTGGAGTCATTATACTTTCCTTGAACAAATATCCTAATATTTGGACTATAATGGAGAGAGCTCGACACCCTCTTTCCTTTCATGACCATAGAAATATTGTTATTTAAATACAACATATAGTGACTTATTATTGCTCCTTTCTATTTTTATTATCTTCTTATGGACACCGGGAATGGCAAAGTCCCTACTGAAGTTAGGCAGTACTAGTCATCAACATTTACAAGCAACAGTATCCATATTTTTAACTGAAACAAACTTAAAATAACAAGCTTTGAAGAGTTTCTAAATATGAATAATGGCATACTTTTATAGTAATAAGACAAAATATATTTTTAAAAATAGACAATCATCTATATTGTTTACAAAACATTGAGAGATAATTCCATGGAACAAATTTTTCATGTCATTAAATGATGCTTTAATTAACTTATTAAGCTTTTTAATTAACTTATTAAGCTTTTAACATATTAGTGCAGAAAATAAATCACATGAAGTAATTTTTTCATAGATAAAAAATATTTAAGGCAAATACACAAAAAGGAAAAAAACCAAAAAAAATTGAAACTAAAAATATTATCTGCCATGGGAACTTTAAGTCCAAAGTTCTCTTTTTAATGACAATATTCCCTATACTGTTCTCCCCCTGGCTTTCTTTCTGAGCTTTAATATAAAGCTGAAAATTCCTGGCCAGTAGCTTGACCATTTTACAATCCATAAACATGGGCAAGCAGTCTATACACATGGCTTAATAACAATCTTTTTAAATTCAATTGCTTTTTAAAAGATCTCAGTAATTTGGGAGACAGAACATTTAGAGAGATAAAATCTACTAAGGCCAGAAAACTAAAGGGGCAGATTGTAGGAAGGAGGAGAGTTATTAAATGCAGGCAGGCTGAAACCAAGCTCCGGGAGTCAGTGATGGACAGGGAAGCCTGGTGTGCTGCAGTCTATAGGGTTGCAAAGAGTCAGATACAACTGAGCAACTGAACTCAACTGAGGCTGAAAGCAGTGTACAGGATTCAGTGTAGAGAAACATAATGATTAGAGAACACCAAATTCTACAGGAAATGAATACACCCTTGGTACTCATATGCTACAAGACCCTGAACAAAAGAATAAATGTTTAGTAGAGGATAAGACTCTATTACCACAGTGCTTAAAAAACTAAGTAGATTTTAAAAATGTTTATTGCCTTGGTATAAGTCAAAGGATGTTACCTAAAAATGAAATAACTTAATTTGGAACAAAGTGTAGTGCAGGTCACCTTGCTTTAAGAAAGTCTTTTATTACAGAATATTCAAGTAATAGCAAACACAATGACACAAAAGCTTTGACTAAAGGCTTTGATATTCAAGAGGATTAAACAAATGAGCACTGGTGTCTTTTAATGGAGAGCAGATTACGAAGAAACTCATAAAAACACAATTCTAAAGGGACCATGAAGGTTAAAGAATGTAAGGATTTGGGACCAAATGTTACTGGTAAAATTCATACAAGAAGCACAAAAATAAATTAGGGGAGAGGTTAACACTAGAAAATGAGATTTTTGTTTCCACCTTCAATACAAATTATCATTCTTTTCTCTCAGAAAAAGCATGAAATCAGGGTCCAAATGAAGTACAGTTGACCCTGGAACAAGGCAGGGGTGGGGAGCACCAAGCTCCTTGCAGCTGAAAATCCGCATTAACCTTACAGCAGGCACTCCTCTGTGGTTCCACAGCAACAGCAGCCACTGTGGATCATGCAGTACTACTGTATCTACGGGAAAAAACTCCAGGTGTAAATAGATTCTCCTTGTTCAAAACCCTGCTGTTCAAGGGTTAAATATAACCACCATTCTAGATCTGAAAAGTCAAAATTACAATAAAAAAGTAGACACAGCTAGGCATATAAAATGCCATTCATTAATTCTTTACAGAATTTACCAAATTTATTTAGCATCCTCTCATTTTTTTTTTTTTTTTTGTTTTTAATAAGCAGAAAACCTAACTGTTGGCTCTTAGGTAAAACAGACTTTGAAAGTAAAGTGAAAGTGAAAGTCACTCAGTCGTGTCTGACTCTGCGACCCCATGAACCGTAGCCCACCAGGCTCCTCTGTCCACAGAATTCTCCAGGACAGAATACTGGAGTGGGTGGTGGTGGTTTAGTCGCTAAGTCATCTCAGACTCTTGTGATCCCATGGACTGCAGCCTGCCAGGCTCCTCTGTTCATGGGATTCTCCAGGTTAGAATACTGGAGTGGGTTGCCATTTCCTTCTCCAGAGGATCTTCCCAGCCCAGGAATCAAACCAGGGTCTCCTGAATTGCAGGCAGATTCTTTACCGGCTGAGCTTTGAGGGAAACTGTTCACTTCTCCAGGGGATCTCTGCAACCCAGGGATCCAATACTGGTCTCTGGGATTGCAGGTGGATTCTTTTTTTTTTTTTTTTAATAATAGAACTATTTTATTAAATATATGAACATACTTATTTTGTACAACACACATTTCTTTCTTTCCTCTGCCCCAGGAAGCCAGTGCTCTAGAACCCCGTGTTTATAAAAACACACTTTGGCAGCTACTATGACAAGGTGAAAAAAGTGCAATTCCGAAAGTAACAACACATAACCAAAGTGGGGAACAAAAAAGGCAGAGGTGAGTGGGCCCAGTGCTGCTCATCTTCTCTCAAGAGGACTGAGCCACCAGGGAAGCCCAAAACAGACTTCATGAATTGTGAAATGAGATACAGTTGGTCTCCAGGTACATTATGACTACTTTTGAAGGAAAATGTCAAAGCTGAACCTTCATTCCAACCACCCAAGTACCTGGCTGAAGCAGACAACACCATAATATATATAGGGGAGGCCCAGCATGGAATTCAAAGACTCTAATGCTGTTCCCAGAAACACTCAAAATTCATGAAGCTACTTAATGCCTCAAGTTTTATACTGGTTGGAATTATCTCAATCTGCCTGAGCAACCTTCTACGTAGGAGAAACACTGAGGCAAGTTCTGTTTAGAGACTGTTATTAGGGGTTATGGCAGCCTACCATCATGAGGCCTAATCTATTTCTCACATACGCTTCCATGGTTGTATGTGAATGATATTAACAATCCTACCAAGTCCTTGGAAGAACAGTTAAAACTAAAAGAAAAATACCGCAAATCTGTAAGAAGTAAACCTCAGATGAAGAAAAAGGCAATCATCTATGCTCTAACTATCATCACAGAGGTTGGGATGGTACAGCAACCAGAAGGCACAACTTTCTGTTTCATAACCTTTGCTCTCTGCCTAGCCAAACCTCCTGATTTCATTCTCTTCTTGCCCTAGTTTTTGAAAACTGTTTCATTCCTTACACTCTGAAATGTAATGTGAATATTAAAATTTAACCAGCACACTATGCTGTGAAAGTGCTGCACTCAACATGCCAGTAAATTTGGAAAACTCAGCAGTGGCCACAGGACTGGAAAAGGTCAGTTTTCATTCCAATCCCAAAGAAAGGCAATGCCAAAGAATGCTCAAACTACCACACAATTGCACTCATCTCACACGCTAGTAACGTAATGCTCAAAATTCTCCAAGCCAGGCTTCAGCAGTATGTGAACCGTGAACTTCCTGATGTTCAAGCTGGTTTTAAAAAAGGCAGAGGAGCCAGAGATCAAATTGCCAACATCCGCTGGATCATGGAAAAAGCAAGAGAGTTCCAGAAAAACATCTATTTCTGCTTATTGACTATGCCAAAGCCTTTGACTGTGTGGATCACAATCAACTGTGGAAAATTCTGAAAGAGACAGGAATACCAGATCACCTGACGTTCCTCTTGAGAAACCTATATGCAGGTCAGAAAGCAACAGTTAGAACTGCACATGGAACAACAGACTGGTTCCAAATAGGAAAAGGAGTTCGTCAAGGCTGTATATTGTCACCCTGCTTATTTAACTTACATGCAGAGTACATCATGAGAAACGTTGGGCTGGAAGAAACACAAGCTGGAATCAAGATTGCCGGGAGAAATATTAATAACCTCAGATATGCAGATGACACCACCCTTATGGCAGAAAGTGAAGAGGAACTAAAAAGCCTCTGATTAAAGTGAAAGAGGAGAGTGAAAAAGTTGGCTTAAAGCTCAACATTCAGAAAATGAAGATTATGGCATCTGGTCCCATCACTTCATGGGAAATAGATGGGGAAACAGTGTCAGACTTTATTTTTTTGGGCTCCAAAATCACTGCAGATGGTGACTGCAGCCATGAAATTAAAAGACACTTACTCCTTGGAAGGAAAGTTATGACCAACCCAGATAGCATATTCAAAAGCAGAGACATTACTTTGCCAACAAAGGTCTGTCGAGTCAAGGCTATGGTTTTTCCAGTAATCATGTATGGATATGAGAGTTGGACTGTGAAGAAAGCTGAGTGCCGCAAGAATTGATGCTTTTAAACTGTGGTGTTGGAGAAGACTCTTGAGAGTCCCTTGGACTGCAAGGAGATGCAACCAGTCCATCCTAAAGGAGATCACTCCTGGGTGTTCTTTGGAAGGACTGATGCTGAAGCTGAAACTCTAATACTTTGGCCACCTCATGTGAAGAGTTGACTCATTGGAAAAGACCCTGATGCTGGGAGGGATTGGGGGCCGGAGGAGAAGGGGACAACAGAGGATGAGATGGCTGGATGGCATCACCGACTCGATGGACGTGAGTCTGAGTGAACTCTGGGAGCTGGTGACGGACAGGGAGGCCTGGCGTGCTGCGATTCATAGGGTCGCAAAGAGTCGGAGATGACTGAGCGACTAAACTGAACTGAACTGAACTAAGGCTAACTGCTTCCTAGAAATAACAGCTGTGTAAAAGCAGGATTGGAAGGTTTACTAAAGAATACCTTTTGGTTTTAATGATAGGAAAAAAAAAAAAAAAAAAAAACCTAATATCCAACAATAAGAGAATGACTAAATGAATTACAGAAACAAAGCAAGTCATCAAAAAATGTGTTTTGAGAGATTTAGTGGGATGGGGAAATACTCAGGAAAAAAACTGAACAAACCCATATTCATACTATGATTCTTAATTTTAAAAATATACATATTTTTAAACAAAAAGGACTACCAAACAAAAAATAGAAGCAAAGAAAGCTAAGCTAGAAGGGTGAAAGGAATTACTCTTGTCTTCTTCCTCTTTCTCTTTAACTACCATGCAAGCCTTTATGCCCCTATGTGCCCAAGACGAATGAATTTATCATTTGGTAATTTTTTTTAAGATTTTTTTTCCCCTAATATATTTGTAATTTACCCTGTGTCTGAGTAATGCTTAACTCAAAGCATCTATAAAGAAAGCTGAGCACTGAACAATTGATGCTTTTGAACTGTGGTGTTGGAGAAGACTCTTGAGAGTCCCTTGGACTACAAGGAGATCCAACCAGTTCATCCTAAAGATCAGTCCTGGGTGTTCATTGGAAGGACTGATGTTGAAACTGAAACTCTAATACTTTGGCCACCTCATGGTGGCCAAAATGAGCCACCATGAGCTGGCCATTTGAGCTGGCTCATTTGAAAAGACCCTGATGCTGGGAAAGACTGAGGGCAGGAGAAGGGGACAACAGAGGAAGCGATGGCTGGATGGTATCACGGACTCAATGGACATGGGTTTGGCTGAACTCCGGGAGTTGGTGATGGACAGGGAAACCTGGCGTGCTGCAGTTCATGGGGTCACAAGGAGTCGGACACGACTGAGCGACTGAACTGACTGATTGACTTGGTATCTGGGATACTGCATAGAATCCTTTAATTTCTTTTCTAGGAAGGGCATGCTAGAGGCTGAAGGCCCAAAGTGAGGACTGCTCGGTTTGTCTGAGCTCTAACTTTTGGGCATGCACTAACATATTCAAAACTTTCCCTGCCAATTTCTCTAATAAAAGCCCCGAACAACAAAATCTCTCCTAAAATGTTGTCTTTTCCTTTTTCTCTTTTTTAAAAATAAAAGTCTCACTGGAGATTGCAAACAAAACTATGAAAAGCAAGCAATTAAAAAACTTCACTAGATAGTGTCTCCAGAATTATAGTCCTTAAGTAACTTTTTTAATGGTTAATAATTTAGAAGATACACCCCCTATCAAAGTACTGGGGGAAAAATAACTTTGGGATGTATCTCTGGCTTAGTTTCTTTTATACAGATTTGAGGGTCCAGATATTCTTTACTCCTCAACTTTACTCTTGTGCTAATTAGAGTTAGGTGAGTGTTTTTTAGAAGGAAACTGATTTTCCTTCTGATATTTGGAATACAATGAAAACAAAACTCCATCATTTAGTCCTTTATAATACATGATAGAATAACAAATCTTAATTTGGCTTAATTTAGGCAAAAGCAAAAAAATTCATTGTATTTTATTTTATTGTATTTGGGGACAATTAAACAAAACCAGAACATCTGCTGGCATGCTAAATGTCTTTCTAATTAAATCTAGCAGTTGAATGAATCAATTCATTAGCAACAAGCCTGGTTTATTATCTCATTAATACAGATGGTTAATATCACGAAGGGAAGAATAGGAGAATCTCAAAAAGTACAAAAGCACTGCAAAGTGATGTGGGCATCAGGGAGAATACTACTGAAGCAAAGTGCTCAGAACTTAGCTTTTCAAACATTAAAATAAAAATCATTGTGCTAACATGGAAAGGACATTTACAAAGATATAGCTTGTTTTTCTTTTTTTTTTTTAAGGTCATAAAGGCAAGCTGGTAACATGGGGATAAAAATAGATAAAAATATTCACTGGAGCTACAGAAAGAATTACTATTTTTGTGCCAAAACAGTAAAACATTATAAAAAACATTTTTAGAAGTTTAAATATAACAGCTAAATAAGAAGGCTTCCCCATTAGACAGCCAGATTTAAAAACAATACAAAGAAACAAAAAAACCCCATTCCTATTTGAAGGTATGCCCAGCTTGCACTGAGTTATCATTTAATAAAAATTAAAAATTTAATTATTTAATTATTAATGAATAGGAAAAATGATTAAGTATTTCACCAATAGGTCATTTATCTGGCAAATTTAAATTCAAAACAGGAGACAGCAGTAAGAATAGGGTTGTCAGATAAAATACAGAATGCCTAGTTAAATTCAAATTTCAGATATACAATGAATACTGATTTAATATAAGTATGTTCCAAATACTGCATGATATTGCCAAGTATATGCTAAGTAATGTTTGGGGTACATAATAAAAATGTTATCAGTTGGTTATCTGAAATGAAAATAAAACTGGTCAGCAACTTTTATCTTCATTTGCTTAATCTGGTAATTCTAACAAGGAAGGGAGAAAAAAAGGCTGCTGTGTATTCAAATTAGATGTTAAAACTCATGCAGTTTATTCACAGGAAGCTCAGATTCTCAGAGTCTATACACTAACAGCCTCATGCCAAACCTACCCATCTGATATATTTTACTTGATATGTACAGTATTTTAGTATCAGTTAGCTACCACCATTAAAACTGAAAGAGTACATTACACATTAAATATAATAATTTCAGATTCTGACAACACTGGGAGTCCATTTCCACATGTCAGTAATTCAGATCTGGACGGTTGCTTCCTCAGGTAGGGGTGGCACGTTCCCACCTGCCATGATCTTCACCACTCCCTATTATTCCAAAATCATGCTGAAGACAGCAGTAATTTAGAGTGATATTTTCTACCCGCTTCTATCATTTCTGTTATCCGGCGGCCCCTTGAATTTCACTGAATTTGTGGCCTGGGTTCTGCTATACATACTTATTTTATACCCAGTTCTCTTCACCAAAGATCTGAAGCCACAAATTATGATACGGAGAGACGAAATGCCACTAAAGTCTATTTCTCCCACTTTAAAACTTTAAAATTGGTTCCATCCCCCAGCCCAGTGCCCAGCATACAGTAGATGCTAAGTGAGTATTCATTTGATTAATTGAATGATCATCAAAGAGGCTGAAGCAAGAATAACTATGGCAACAAAAAAACAAAACAAGGAAAGCTATTTAGAAATATCTGAATGGAATTAGTAGGTAAAAATATGAGTGTTTATTGTTGACAGCCATCAAGACATGATGTTTGCAGTCAGTGATATATGCAAGCCCTTTGGAAAAATACTCAACATAATAATCTTCAGAAATCTGGCAAAGATTCTTAAACAAAACATCATACTGTTTTCTGAGATGCTGTTGGTAAATTAAAGGGCACTACAATCTGTTACCCATGGAAAGAATTTGGAATTTCTTTTTATTTCTCAATTACAACCACATTCCCTTAGTACTTTGAATTTTGGAATAACATGGAAATGCAAAGACAGGAAAGAACAGAAGCGGTTTTCTATAAGGCTTGACCAATTCAGTCCAAGAATTACATTAATTAAACACCTCAAAAAAGCACAGAAGAAACATCCTATTCTAAATTCCCACTTTCAGATTTCACTAACGGACTGACTTCCCTGGAGATTTTCTTAAATGCCTAATATATACTTCCATTTCTCCCATCTTTCCAGATCCCTGGTATAATGTAATTTTATTTAAAGGATTTTTGTGATATCTGCATATAAGGCATTTAGGAGATAAATCTGGGGTCACTGAAACAGCTGGAGTTGGACTAGTTGAGAGAAAAGGACAAAAAAACTTCAAATTAGAATTATTTCAGAAAATCCAAAATCTGTTTGCCATGCCTATAGTAGGTAAAAATCTCTTATTCATTTCAAAAATATTTATTGAAAATCTACAGTCTAGGCACCAAGACAAGAGAAAGGATTAGAGAGATGAAAGCATGGATCCAGCTACCAAAGTACAAGTAGAGACACAATTACAAAATGTGTGTATCTGTAATAAATAATGGTAAGTATAAGTACAGAGAAAAATACAGGGTACAAAGAGCACCTAAGTCTGTCAATCAAAGTTGAAGAAGTTCATTGTTTGAACTAAGAGCTTAAGGGCACATATGAGTAACTGAGAGAGAATATGGTGGCCATAGGCACTTCGAGGAGTAAGAAAGGCAGAGACAGGATATTCAGGGGACTATGAATATTACTATTTGTTGGATCACAGAAAAGGCAAGAGAATTTCAGAAAAACATCCATTTCTGCTTCATGGACTACACTAAAGCCTTTGATTGTGTGGATCACAACAACTGTGGAAAATTCTTAAAGAGATTGGAGTAGCAGACCACCTTACCTGCCTCCTGAGAAACGTTATGGAGGTCAAGAAGCAACAGTTAGAACCAGACATGGAACAATGGACTGGTTCAAAGTTGGGAAAGGAGTACGTCAAGGCTCTATATTGTTACCCTGTTTATTTAACTTATATGCAGATTACATCATGCAAAATGCCGGGCTGGATGAAGCATAAGCCAGAATCAAGATTGCTGGGGGAAATATAAATAACCTCAGAAAATGCAGATGACACCGCCCTTATGGCAGAAAGTGAAGAAGAACTGAAGAGCCTCTTGATGAAAGTGAAAGAAGAGAGTGAAAAACCTGGCTTAAAACTCAACAGTCAAAAAATGAAGATCATGACATCCGGTCCCATCACTTCATGGCAAATAGATGGAAAAACAATGGAAACAGTGACAGATTTTATTTTCTTGGGCTCTAAAATCATTGCAGATGGTGACTTCAGCCATGAAATTAAAAGACGCTTGCTCCTTGGAAGAAAAGCTATGAGAAACTGAGACAGCATACTAACAAGCAGAGACATTACTTTACTGATAAAAGTTCGTCTAGTCAAAGCTATGGTTTTTCCAGTAGTCATTTATGGATGTGAGAGCTGGATCATAAAAAAGGCTGAGCACTGAAGAATTGATGTTTTTGATCTGTGGTGTTGGAGAAGAGTCTTGAGAGTCCCCTAGACTGCAAGATCAAACCAGTCAATCCTAAAGGAAATCAGTCCTGAATATTCATTCACTGGAAGGACTGATGCTGAAGCTCCAATACTTTGGCTACCTGATGTGAAGAACTGACTCACTGGAGAAGACCCTGATGCTGGGAAAGATTGAAGGCAGGAGAAGGGGCAGACAGAGGATGAGATGGTTGGATGGCATCACCAACTTGATGACCATGAATTTGAGCAAGCTCCAGGAGTTTGTGATGGACAGGGAAGCCTGGCGTGCTGCAGTTGCAAAGTATTGGATGCGACTGAGCAACTGAATTGACTAATGAATATGATGAATGAATTCTGATGAATATTATTAATACTCATGGATCTGACCCCAATATGGAAGCAATAGCAATAGTCTTGGTGAGATACAGAGAGGGTCTGAATTAGGACAGTGGTGATCAAGAGGAAGGAGCAAGTGCCACGTGCTGTTAAGAATCACTCTGTTTGTAATGTTTGGTTGGATCAACCTCTGGATTCCCAACCAGGGGAATCTTACTTATCCTGGTTTCTGAACCCTGTTTGGCTCATTTTTGTAATGCCTGACAGTCTGGCTTTTAGACTGGACCTAATCACCAACAAGTACAACTTCCTTAGGTCTCATTCCAACATCCTGGTATACAAATGGTTCAGCTCTGTGATAACCATCAGCTTAAAATACCTTAACTTTCAGAGTGCCTGTCTCCAGCTCAAATTTCTGCCTGGATATCTATATTTTGAGGTTTTTCTGCCTCTTAAAACTTTATATAACAAAATAAACTTGTTCTTTTTGCACTTCTCTGTTCCATCTGATTCATACCTTTTGTTCTCTAAATCATGCCTCCCAAAGATTCTTGCTTTTACTGCCTGCTTTTGGTGTGTTTCTGCACATAAAGTTTGAATTAGTATAAGCAGAAAAGGCACTATTTAAGATACAGTTGACCCTGGAACAGCACGAGTTTGACCTGCACAGGTCCACTTATATGTAGATTTTTTCCATAGTAAATACTACAGCACTATGTAATCTGCAGTTGGTTGAATTTGCAGATGTAGAATTGTGAATTTGGTTATATTCATATTTACAGCTGTGTGGAGGGTCAGAGTTCCTAACCATGGTGTTGTTCAAGGGTCAATTGTACTCCTTTCAAAAAGGCAGATATGTGTCAGCATCTTCGCATAAGGAACAGAAACAAAAAACAAAAACCACCACATGCTTTTATGGTCTGAGCCATTACCTATTGTCATAGACTTACTGGCAATTAATTAGCTTTTTAAAATGCCTGTTAATAATGGATAAATAAGGATCACAAAACATTTATTTTCAAGAGCTAAAATCAATTACACTCTCCACTGTCATATTTCATCTTAACAAAAATTGATATTCAGCCAATGTTTCATAGTATAAACAAATTTGGGTTCTATAAGAAACGAAAAGTAAAATAATTTGTAACTGTGTTAGCAAAATCCAGCAAACTGGATGTGATGCTGTTGCCTACTACAGTTCTATTTATCCTTTACACCAGTGGTTCTCAAACTTCAGTGTGCATGCAAATCACTTGGAGGACCGGTTAAAACAGTATTGGCTCAGTGGTAAAGAATCTACCTGCCGAAGCAGGAGACATGGGATCAATCCCTGTTCCAGGAAGATCCCACAAGCTGAGGAGCAATGAAGCCCATGTGCCACAAACTATTAAGCCTATGCTCTAGAGCCCAGGAACTGCAACTACTGAGCCCATGAGGCCCAGAACCTGTGTTCTGCAACGAGAAGCTGCAGCAATGAAAAGCCCCCAAACTGCAAGTAGAGTGAGGCCCTCACTTGTCACAACTAGAGACAAGCCCTCACAGCAATGAAGGTCCAGCACAGCCAAATAAATAGTAAATAAAATATTATATATAAAAACAGAGCACTGGGCTCCATCGTGAGTAGCTGATTCAAAAGGTATGGGATGTGGCAAGTGAATTTGCATTTCTAACACATGCCCAGATGCTGCTGCTGCTGGGGAAACACATTTTGAGAATTGCCGCCATACACCAACATGGGGCATGAATGTGGCAGGGAGGAAGCGGTATTCCAATTGTGGTTTATCACCTTCGAAAAATCTTCTCTAAATTAGAGGCTCCAATTCAAGCCAGAAAGTTTAGCAAGTTAAGCCTTGATCATGGGAAAGATTCCAAAATAGCAATTTCTTTTAAGCAAAGAAAATAATAAATGCAACCGTGTTTCATGGCTATTTTAACAGAGATGCTCTGTGGGAGAGAGCTTAAGATGTTGCAGTTTCATTAGCATTATCCAGTGTTGCTATGGGGACCAACTGGCGAGGAATCATCAGTACACAAGAAAATGAAAAGAGGGAATTGTTGAATTAAAAAAAAAAAACATTTCTGAGAAAACAGTCAAGTCATATCGCCCATTTTCCTGCACTTATGTAAATTAAGGTATAAATTCTCCTTTAATAAGGAGATCTATAAAGATTCACATACAAATCTTTCCGATTTCAGAAGATGCAGAATTCAGGGAAGGAAATAAAATCTTAAGAGGAAAGGAAAGTGGCATTATGGGGTTTACTGGGCATCGGTTAGGCATGATGACCCCAAGGCTAGGCGCTATGTGGAAAGGATGCACATTCTGCTCAGTTAGATTCACCTTTGCACAGAATGGGAAACAGAAGGCTCAGACAGGGACCACACATACTCTGTGGATGGAGAAGCGGGGAGGATAGGTGGATGGGCTGCTTGCAGTTTCTCAACTAATGAAACTAAGAGGAAGAGAGGAAGAAGAACTTGAGACAGAGAGGAAGGAATAACTTGAGAATAAGAATCAATTCGGTTTCTAAACCATCTTGCACCTGCTACTAATCTTCCCTCTTCAAGTCTGCTTTCATTTCATCAGTTCCTAAGATTAAGCCCTGCTGCTGCTGCTGCGTCACTTCAGTCGTGTCCGACTCTGTGCAACCCCATAGACGGCAGCCCACTAAGCTCCTCTGTCCCAGGGATTCTCCAGGCAAGAACACTGGAGTGGGTTGCCATTTCCTTCTCCAATGCATGAAAGTGAAAAGTGAAAGTGAAGTCGCTCAGTCGTGCCCAACTCTTCGCGACCCCATGGACTGTAGCCCACCAGGCTCCTCCGTCCACGGGATTTTCCAGGCGAGAGTACTGAAGTGGGGTGCCATCGCCTTCTCTGAGATTAAGTCCTAGTGCCTCCGTATTTTCTTTCTCAACAAATCTCAACTTTTATGCCTGCCTTTTCAGCTTAGACCTAATGTCTACCTATTTACCTTAACCCAGTTTTTTCTCACTGTCCCTCATACTGACTATGTCTTTTTTTTTTACAACCACTTGAGGAGGAACTCCTACTTGGGATTTTCCGCTCCTTGTCAGACCCAGAGTGTATTTTCCCTTCTGTCAACTCACCCCATGTTTGTGTGCTAAATTTAATGATAAAAAAAAAAAACATTATTTATTTATTTTTGGCTGTGCTGGGTCTTCGTTGCTGCATGTACTTTTCTTTGGTTCTGGGCATCTGGGCCTACTCTCTAGCTGCAGTATGAGGCCTTCTGCAGCAGTGGCTTCTCTTGCTGCAGAGCATGGGGTCGAGGGCGCAAGGGCTTCAGTAGTTGTGGCGCATGAGCTCAGCAGTTGTGGCTCTGGGCTCTAGAGCACAGGCTCAATAGTTGTGGTGTACAGGCTTAGATGCTCTGTGGCATGTGGGATCTTCCCAAATCAGGGACCGACCCCATGTTTCCTGCACTGGCAGGCAGATTCTTCACCACTGAGCCACCAGGGAAGTCCTAAATTTAATGACTTTTAATTGTGATCCCAAATGCCTTAGATGCCAAGGAATCCCTTCAGGGATGAAAGACACCTGGAGCAGATGGCTCTTTTGGCTTCCTCCCTCTCTCTCTAACTAAAGAAGCCCAACTTTCAGAGGTTTTATATATTGGGATTTTGTGTAAGATAATTTGGAAAATAGTGCTACTGCTTAAGGATAAAGTTTGAGAAACACATCTCTCTAATGTACCAAATCATTTGTTATTCAATAAAATATTGTTACTGGCATTTTTGTTTCATGTATATATGTTTTGTCTCATAAATTATACTGGAAGCTCCTTACAATAAGCTTTTTTCCCCAGTGTGCTCAGCTCAGCAATGAGGAAAAGGAGTCCATTTTGTTGACTGACTCATTTTAAAATTCATTTTGTAAATGAACTGGTAAAATTCATACTGAGCTGACCTCTACTGAGGTGAGTGACACGATGTTTTGCCTCTCTGCAATGAATATGTCAGATTTTTAAAATCAACGCTTCACAGAAGGTAGGGTATAATGCAAAGCAAAGGACTGATAAAGACATGTTTTAAATATCAGCAGAAAAGAAGAGAGATTTTTGTGGAATGGAGGTTTTTCAATGTCTATTAAATCAAGCCACCTAAATTAGCAATTTGTGGCACTGGATCAGTTTTGGGACATATACTTACTAACTCTATTCATGCCTTTTGGGTTTACAAAAATTTTTGTACACTGATGCACAAAAATACAAATTACTACATTTTCCTAAACTACATGCACTGCTAAGACCCGTTACTTATGTTTCTCTTACCTCATTAGTTACGGAATGTACAACAAAACATTCACTTTGGTTATTTCCTTTGGATTACGACGATATTTGAGATGCAAGAGGTTAGCTTATTGCAATTAAGGAGAAGAAAGACAAGGCTGCCAAGTGGAACACTGAGCTGAGAATAAAGTGTCTTTGTCACCATAGGCCCTGCTGTTCTTTAAGCATTTCCTAAAAGGGAATGAAGAGAGCAGGACAGCATGGTAATACTGTTCCTGTGTCCAGTACAGGAGTAGAGCTGTGGTTTTGAGTCACTGAGAAGAGAAAAAACTCTTTCTTGGCAAAAGAGTACATTATACATACCTAAGGGCTTCCCAAGTGGCTCAGTGGTAAAGAATCCGCCTGCCAGTGCAGGAGGCACAAGAGAAACAGGTTTGATCCCTGGGTCAGGAAGATTCCCTGGAGGAGGAAATGGCAATCCACTCCAGTATTCTTGCCTGGGAAATCTCACGGACAGAGGAGCCTGGAGGGCTACAGTCCATGGGGTCACAAAGAGTCAGACATGACTGAG
The DNA here is from genome assembly GCF_027580195.1 of Bos mutus. NCBI lineage: Eukaryota > Metazoa > Chordata > Mammalia > Artiodactyla > Bovidae > Bos > Bos mutus. The sequence continues at coordinate 62,999,197 of NC_091620.1, read as the reverse complement.
CACGCACACACTCTCATATGTATATATATGCCCAGAGTGTCTCTAACTGCCTGTTTCCTGAAGTCAGGTAGGATAGCAAGCCTAGAGTCTAGGGACCTGCAATGTTCTCTGCCAATGACCTCAGACAAAACATTTGATACTTTCCAGCTCTGTTTCTTATCTGAAAAGTAATGATGAAGCATACTCCTCAAAAGTGTTTAGGCCTTTTCATTTAAGTACAGTGTCAATATGAATAACATCCTGACCATGAGATCCAGTAAGACACTAAAGATATTCAGCATTTCAGGTTTGCAGAATTGGTGAGTGAGTGCACAGAGAAGCAAATCAACTAAAGAGTACTTCTGAAGCACCTACACAGAATGTTTCAGGAACTGGGCTAGTTACTGGGAACAGAACAATGAATGAACATTGATTTTGTCCTTGAGGAAGTTAGAGAGGAGAGCAGGACTCTAAACAGGTAAAGCCCAAGATGGTCTACTGAGTGGTGTCTTGTGAAGGGAGGTGACAGGCAGGTATTTTGACAAGGAATGTTCACGGAGGTGAATATGATATCTTGAAGTCTTCACATGAGATGCTGTAATAGAGAAGTTCCAAGAGGAGGTTTATTTGAAGTCTGTATTACTAGGCATTCAACATCAAATTTGAGATATGATAAATCTTGGTTCTTTGTTGTACAAACATAATTAAGAATTTAGTAGTCTAAATTCGTTTCTAAAATCAAAGAACTAAAATTTGAAACAGAAAACGGGGGAGAAACTTCCATGGAGACTGGCATTTTTGTTTGCTAAAACTGAGTGAAGCCTAACATTCTACTGTAAATGTCCTTTTAAACCACAGACAAACTATGATGCATAAACAATCAGGGGCCACTAATTTTATTTTTTGGCTGTGCTGGGTCTTCGCTGTGGTGTTTGGGCTTCTCTAATTGTAGCACATGGGTCTAGTTGCCCCACAGCATATGGGATCTTAGTTCCCCCACTAGGGATCAAACCAACATCCCCAGCCTGAGGGTGGATTCCTAACCACTGGACCACCAGGGAAATCCCAAGGGTCACTGATTTCCTAATGATACTTGCCCTGAACCTCCTTCCATTGTGGAAACTGCTTATCAAAGAAGGTGAGTGACTTGATGTAGGATGTTCTGGGCATGGAATTTATAAGATGTCCAAAGTTATGGGTTGAATTGTGTTCTCTCAAAAAGACACATTTAAGTCCTAGTCCCTAGTATAGTTCAGAATCTGACCTTATTTGAAAAGAGTCTTTTCAGAATTAAGTTCAAATGAGTCATTAGAGGTCATAATCCTAACATGGCAGGTATCCTTATAGAAATGGGATATTTGGACACAGAGAAAGCCACACACAAACAGAGAATACAATGTGAAGGTGATGGTACAGATGATGTACCTACAAGCAAAGGAATGAAAAGATGGCCAGTAAGACCCCATGGGCTGCAGCATGCCAGGCTTCCCTGTCCATCACCAACTCCTGGAGCTTGCTCAAACTCTTGTCCATCGAGCTGGTGATGCCATCCAACCATCTCATCCTCTGTTGTCCCTTTCTCCTCCCGCCTTCAATCTTTCCCAGCATCAGGGACTTTTTCAATGAGTCAGTTCTTCACATCAGCTGGCTAAAGTATTGGAGCTTCAGAATCAGTCCTTTCAATGAATGAATATTCAGGACTGATTTCTTTACGATTGACTGGTTGGATCTCCTTGCAGTCCAAGGGACACTCAAGACTCTTCTCCAACACCACAGGTCAAAAGCATCAACTCTTCAGTGCTCAGCTTTCTTTATGATCCAACTCTCACACCCATAAGTGACTTTGGAAAAAACATATCTTTGACTAGAAGAACCTCTGTCAGTAAAGTAATGTCTCTTCTTTTTACTATGCTGTCGAGGTTGGTCATAGCTTTTCTTTCAAAGGGACAGAGCCTCTTAATTTGATGGCTGCAATCACTATCTGCAGTGATTTTGGAGCCCAAGAAAATAGTCTGTCATTGTTTCCATTGTTTCCCCATCTATTTGCCATGAAGTGATGGGACTGGATGCCATGACCTTAGTTTTAAGCCACCTTTTCCACTCCCCCCTTTCACTATCATCAAGAGACTCTTTAGTTCTTCTTATGGCTTTCTGTCATAAGGGTGGTGTCACATGCGTATCTGAGGTTATTGATATTTCTACCTGCAACCTTGATTCTGGCTTGTGCTTCAACCAGCCCAACATTTTATATGATGTACTCTGCATATAAGTTAAATAAGCAGGGTGACAATATACAGCCCTGACATATTCCTTTCCCAACTTGGAACCAGTCTGTTGTTCCATGTCTGGTTCTAATGTTGCTTCTTGACCTGCATAGAAATTTCTCAGGAGGCAGGTAAGGTGGTCTGGTATTCCATTCTCCTGAAAAAATTTCCCAATTGTTGTGATCTGCACAGTCAAAGGTTTTGGCGTAGTCAATAATGCAAAAGTAGATATTTTTCTGGAACTCTCTTGCTTTTCCTATGATCCAGCGGATGTTGGCAATTTGATCTCTGGTTCCTCTGCCTTTTCTAAATTCACCTTGAACATCTGGAAGTTCACAGTTCACATACTGCTGAAGCTTCGCCTGGAGAATTTTCAGCATTACTTTGCTAGCGTGTGAGACGAGTGCAACAGTTTGAGCATTCTTTGGGATTGCCTCCCTTTGGGATTGGAATGAAAACTGACCTTTCCCAGTCCTGTGGCCACTGCTGAGTTTTCCAAATTTGCTGGCATACTGAGTGTAGCACTTTCACAGCATCATCTTTTGGGATTTGAAATAGCTCAACTGGAATTCCATCACCTCCACTAGCTTTGTTCATAGTGATGCTTCCTAAGGCCTACTTGACTTGGCATTCCAGGATGTCTGGCTAAAGGTGAGTGACCACACCTTCGTGATTATCTGGGTCATGAAGATCTTTTTTGTATAGTTCTTCTGTGTATTCTTGCCACCTCTTCTTAATATCTTCTGCTTCTCTTAGGTCCATACCATTTCTGTCCTTTATTGTACCCATCTTTGCATGAAATGTTCCCTTGGTATCTCTAATTTTCTTGAAGAGATCTCTAGTCTTTCCCATTCTATTGTTTTCCTCTATTTCTTTGCACTGATTACTGAGAAAGGCTTTCTTATCTCTTTGCTATTCTTTGGAACTCTGAATTCAGATGGGTATATCTTTCCTTTTCTCCTTCGCCTTTTGCTTCTCTTCTTTTCTCAGCTATTTGTAAGTCCTCTTCAGACAACCATTTTGCCTTGCTGCATTTCTTTTTCTTGGGTATGGTCTTGATCACTGCCTCCTGTACCATGTTAGAAACCTCCATCTATAGTTCTTCAGGAACTCTATCTATCAGATATAACCCACTGAATCTATTTCTCACTTCCACTGTATAATCGTAAGGGATTTGATTTAGGTCATACGTTAGTGGTCTAGTGGTTTTCCCTACTTTCTTAAATTTTAGTCTGAATTTGGCATTAAGGAGTTCATGGTCTGAGCCACAGTCAGCTCCTGGTCTTATTTTTGCTGACTGTGTAGAGCTTCTCCATCTTTGGCTGCAAAGAATAGAATCAATCTGATTTCAGTATTGACCATCTGGTGACGTCCATGTGTAGAGTCATCTCTTGTATTGTTAGAAGAGGGTGTTTGCTATAACCACTGCATTCTCTTGGCAAACTCTGTTAACCTTTGCTCTGCTTCATTTTGTACTCCAAGGCCAAAGTTACCTGTTTTTCCAGGTACCTCTTGACTTCCTACTTATGCATTCCTGTCCACTATGATAAGAATGACATCTTTTTTGGTGTTAGTTGTAGCAGGTCTTGTAGGTCACCATAGAACCATTCAACTTCAGCTTCTTCGGCACTAGTGGTTGGGGCACAGACTTGGATTACTGTGATACTGAATAGTTTACCTAGGAAACGAACAGAGGTCATTCTGTCATTTTTGAGATTGTGCCCAAGTTCTGCATTTTGGACTCTTGTTCACCATGATGGCTACTCCATTTCTTCTAAGGGATCCTTGCCCACAGTAGTAGATAAAACGGTCATCTGAGTTAAATTTGCCCATTCTGGTCCAGTTTAGTTCACTGCTTCCTAAAATGTTGATGTTCCCTCTTTCCATCTGCTTGACCACTTCCAATTTACCTTGATTCATGGACTAAACATTCTAGGTACCTATGCATTATTGTTCTTCACAGCATTAGACTTTACTTCCATCACCAGTCACATCCACCACTGAGTGTTGTTTTTGCTTTGGCTCCATCTCATTATTCTTTCTGGAGTTATTTCTCCACTCTTCTCCCACAGCATATTATGCACCCAACCGACCTGGGGAGTTCATCTTTTAGTGTCATATCTTTTTGCCTTTTCTTACTGTTCATGGGGTTCTGAAAGAAAGGGTACTGAAGTGGTTTGCCATTCCCTTCTCCAGTGGACCACGTTTTGTCAGAACTCTCCACCATGACCCGTCTGTCTTGGGTGGCCCTACACGGCATGGCTCATAGTTTCATTGAGTTAGGCAAGGTTGTGATCCATGTGATCAGTCTGGTTACTTCTCTGTGACTGTGGTTTTCATTCTGTCTGCCCTCTGATGGAGAAGGATAAGAGGCTTATGGAAGTTTCCTGATGGGAGAGAGTGACTGTGGGGAATCTGGGTTTGTTTCTGAGGTGGGGGGAGGGGAGGGGAGAGGGCAGGGATGCTCAGTAAATCTTTAATCCAATTTTCTGTTGATGTGTGTGGCTGTGTTCCCTTCCTGTTGTTTGGCCAGGGGCCAAACTATGGTAGGTGTAATGACAGTAATGGAGATCTCCTTGAAAAGGATTTATGACTGCACTGTTGTATTCAGTGTCCTGACCCCGCAGCAGGCCACTGTCGACCCACACCTTCGCTGGAGACTCTTGGATAGACACAGGCAAGTCTGGCTCAGTCTCTTGTGGGGATACTGCTCTTTTCTCCCGGCTTCTGGTGCGCACAAGGTTTTGTTTGTGCCCTCCAAGAGTCTGTCTCCCCAGTTCTGTGGAAGTTCGGTAATCAAATCCACTGCCCTCCAAAGTCAAATTCCCTGGGGGTTCTCAGTCCCTCTGCTGGATCACCAGGTTGGGAAATCTGTTGTGGGTCCTAGAACCTTCCAGAACTTTGAGATGACAAATTTCTCCTGTTTAAGGTATCCAGTTGGTACTGTATTATGGCAATCATAGCAAACCAACTGTGAATGGAGCATCTCCCTTGGAATGGTGTAGAAAGAACATCAGGACAAAGTCTAAGAGGTCACAACCACAAAGAGCCCAAGTTGTTCTTCACTTCCTTTCCTCTGCCTGTTCTTCCTTCTTTACTTTTCCTTCTTTCACTTTCAACCCGTGTGAAAAGGGTGGTTGAAACTTTAGCTCACAGTCTTTCTCATCTTCACCCAGCTGCACTAGCCCTCAGAGCTGTGGATCCCAAAGCAATGTATGAGTTAACAGCTGTTAGTGGCTTGGGGTGGAGGTGAAGGGACAACTGAAAAGAGAAAATGAGGACCTGAAGAAACTATGAGGAAAAATGACTGGGAGAAAAGTAGCCACAAACCCATCAGAAAGCTAAGAAGAGGAGTTAAGTTCCTGAACAGAAAGTTAGTTAAAAAGAACATGATTGAGAAAAAGAATTTTTTTGAACATTGTAAACAGAAATAAATGTTCATTGGACATAATCTGAGCTCCTGTATGCCAGTAACCAGGTATTCAAAGTGAAATAAAATAACAGAATTTGTGCTTCTTTTCTTAGATTAGCAGTGTGTACAACACATTACAGTTCAACTGGTCATAACTGCCTTTTGAAAATTTTTTCTAATCACACAAATAATTATAAAATCACACACTAAATTATAAAAATTATATTTAATGCATGGAGAAAATGTACATTAATGTTTTAAGAAACATATCAACTGATGACAAGACCATAAATTTTAATCTAGATAGTTAATACAATTAGGCATTTAACTGACTTCATAAACAAAGACACTGTCAGGTATCTTATCAGAAAGATATATTACAGAATATTTAATATTTACTTTTAAAAACCATCTGGTTAAACAAAATGTACCTCTCTCTATATAAAAATTCATATCTAATAAGTTTTCTGTTTTAATTCTAAAGAAGTTAAAGTCACCTGTACCAGAATATACCAATCTGATGAAGAGAGGTATATCGTGATCTAAAATCACAACAGAAAAAAACTACTTCAAACCTCAATAGGTTACAATGAGCCTAGAAGAATGCCTGTTATGAGAAATATAGGTAACAAAGAAATATATGTTTTAATCAGGTTTAATAATGCATTCACTGTCATAGGAACTATATCTTATTTGCACAGACAGACCTCCTTTTATAGTATACACACACACACAGAAGTCGCTCAGTCATGTCTGACTCTTTGTGACCCCATGGATTATAGCCTACCAGGCTCCTTGGTCCATGGGATTTTCCAGGCATGAATACTGGAGTGGGTTGCCATTTCCTTCTCCAGGGGATCTTCCTGACCCAGGGATCGAACCCGGGTCTCCCACATTATAGGGAGATGCTGCTTTACCATCTGAGCTACCAGGGTTTTATAGTATAAATGTTTCTAAAAGTGTCATTTGGGTTCTAGTTTAAACTATTAGACTGTGCTTAATTTTCAACATGGAAAGTGAGTGATTGTTAGTGAAAAGATATGTAGAATTTTAAGGATCAAAAAAGCTATTTACCAAAGCACTCAAACCATTTAAGCTTTTCATTCTAATATTTACTTACTTCAATTGTACAACCTGGGTGCTCCAATAATACTGACTCCCAGGAAATCCTCTTTCTTATCTATATTTTATTTACCTATTCACTACAGAAGGAAATAAGAAATTATTGACCCTACATTTTGAAAGACTAGCAGGGGGATGCAAGACTGTCTAACGGACTCAATATCTAATCAGAAGAAACTAAAGCCCAGAAAGGCTCAGACATCATCTACCCCAAATTATTACCTGGGTCTAGTGTAATTAAAGAACAGCACCTGAAAATAACCCATTAGGAAGAGATTTCAAGAGACTGCTGCTGCTGCTGCTAAGTCGCTTCAGTCATGTCCGACTCTGTGTGACCCCATAGATGGCAGCTCACCAGGCTCCTCTGTCCCTGGGATTCTCCAGGCAAGAACACTGGAGTGGGTTGCCATTTCCTTCTCCAATGCATGAAAGTGAAAGTGAAAGGGAAGTCACTCAGTCGTGTCCGACTCTTGGCGACCCCATGGACTGCAGCCTTCCAGGCTCCTCCGTCCATGGGATTTTCCAGGCAAGAGTACTGGTTCAAGAGATTATTTTATGGTAAAACAAAGGGTTACCACTGCTGGAATCTGTCATTCTTTTGATCTCGAATGCTAAAAAATCAACAGGTAAGTTAAAAAAAAATCTTGAAACAGAAAAACAAAGTTGAGTGTCTCACACTTAACTGATTTCAAAACTTTCTAAAAGGCCACAGTAATTAAGACAGGGTGGTACTAGCATAAAAAAAGATCAATACAGGTCAATGGAAGAGAACTGAGAGTTCATAAATTTATCCTCAGAATTTATAATCAACTGATTTTTGACAAGGATGCCAAGATAATTCAGTTGGGGAAACAACAGTCTTTTCAACAAATGGTGCTGGAAAGCCTGGATGTCCACATGCAAAAGGAAAAAGCTGGGCCACTTCTTTGTACCATACACAGAAATTACCTAAAAATGCTATCCATTCAAACAGAGATATTAAAATGATAACATGAAAGAATATATGTTTTGGTATAATGGGTGAACTCCAGGAGTTGGTGATGGACAGGGAGGCCTGGCGAGCTGCAATTCATGGGGTCGTGAAGAGTCGGACGCGACTGAGCGACTGAACTGAACTGAACTGAATGGTAATGCACTAAGAGTAAACAGATTTGGGGGTTCCAATGACAGCAATGCTTGCTAAAAGTATGACTTGCAATTTTTATTCAGTAACTTGCTTATCTTCTAAATGTAGCTGAAGTGATACAACGAAATCAAGCATGGAATGATGTTCCAGAAAATATGACCTGCTAACAACATGGGGAGGACTGTGGAGGACACTCAGTGCCCTGACTCTGCAAGGACAGTAGCTTCCAATAGTAAAAGGCAGGAGAAAGAAGATGAATCCAACGGTGCCTCAGCTTCAGACCTGGACATACAGGAGACACATGTCTAATCCCATCCAAGTGGCCAGTGTAATGTCAGGTGTAATGCTGATATCACTGACTGAGCATCTGAACATAAAATACTGGAGCAGAATGTATTGAAGTCACAATCCCAAAATGGGAGCTGAAATCGGAAACTGATGCTGGAAATAAAACACTAAGAAGAGAAAATGCTGGGTTACCTTTTGCGCAGTGGCAAGCAGTCAACAGAACATTTCATTGAAAAGGTGAAGGTGCTATTTAAACTGGCCTTGAGGAATAAGTAGGGTTATAAAGTAGAAAGGGATTCTCAGGTGGCTCAGCAGTAAAGAATCCACCTGCAAGGTAGGAGACTTGGGTTTGATTCCTGGGTTGGGAAGATCCCCTGGAGGAGGAAATGTCAACCTACTCCAGTATTTTTGCCTGGAAAATCCCATGGACAGAGGAGCTTGGTGGGCTATAGTCCATAGGGTCGCAAAAGACTCAGACACAACTTATCGACTACACAACATAAAGTAGAATGTCAGGGAAAAGAGATTCTAGGCAAAGAGACTATGAGTTAAGGTTAGACTGGTAAGAAGATGACAAAATTTCTCAAAATATGCAGCGATAACGGAAGGGAAAAGTAACCTTAGGTTTTGGAACCACCCGCCATCACTCTCAAGATTACATGGTACTCCAATGGCTACAGCCAAAAATTCAGTGTTGTGAGGATGATGGGGTAAGAAATGCATCACTAGACTCTTGCTTTGGACACTGCATAAAGCATATGATACACACCTCTCTAACAACAAAACTGCTATTAAATTATTACTCAGATTCAGGACTCAAGGGGATCTTGAGGAGAGGATATGCCAGACAGCAAGCAGTTTCAACTCTTACCCATCCCTTACAATGCCTAGACTATCATCAACTAGCTGTGGATCATTTGTGCACACATATGTCTACACTTACAGTAACTTTAGAGAAGTGCACTCAATTCTCAATACTTTATTTGTAATCTGGCTTTCAAATTAATTCAAAGAAGGCAAATCAACTTAAAGTAGGTACTGCAGAGGAACACTTGAAAATTCAGAACATCATCCTGCATGAATTTAAGTGTTAATCTACAAACTATTTCAGACAGGATGCTTTGTTCTTATTCTCCAAAGAAACATATCTTAATTGATTTCACAAAGTTTCTTCTATTGTCTAGTTGATACCTTGTTCCTTTTTCCTTCAGTTCATGTTGTCTTCCCCTGAGACTTTAATTCCAATTATATTGACTTGAAATCTCTATCTTGATTCCCCAGACCTCATTATTCACTTCTAAAATAATCTATCTAGTCTTTAATATACTACATTTATGGGACAAAGGCTTTGAAAACACTGTAGTTTAAGGGGAAAAAAACCCTTTTTTTGGTGAAGGGGGTGTCAGTCCCTGGATACTACTCCATTTTCACTAAGAGAACTAGAGAAAATAGCAGAATATTTTAAATTGATACCAATCTTCTCTCTTAATGAAGTGGAAACTACTATCTTGTCTGTTTTTCTGAAATAGAAGATTAAACTCCTCTCCCACAAATTACTGATTTCAAGCAAATGCAACTGATATTAAGAAGGAATACATAAGATAAGCCATACACTGATCAACCAAAAGATTCTTTTAATTAGTAAAGTCTTACAGGTGACTTGATCCTAATACACGATATAAAACAGTACCATGCTGATGTTTCCTCACTTCAGAAATTTAAAAAGATGTCATTCATGTTAAACAGTAAAGAGTAAACATTAAAAACAGTAAAGAGCATTTATGGGCAGTGAAGTAATCTCTACTTCATTTAATTTGATTAATATTTCATTCATAATTTGATAATCTCAAATTATCAAAATGGAAAAACAGGGGAATGTGGAAATGGAAGCACAAAAAAGCAATATGAAAAATTGCAGTCTATCTTTAGGAACAGATGGCATTCATTAAACACCTCAGAAGTAACTGGATTTCTCTCTCTCTCTTACACACACACACACACACACACACACAAAATGCAGCTTATCACTAAAAAGAAGTATTACAGTAGAAGACTAAATACCTCTGAAAGGATGACTTTGGACTTATTGGCTTGCATTAGATATGTATGTAAGTTTTCAATAAGAGAAAATTTACAGCAACAAAGTAGCATTTTCCCATTCGGGTTAATCAGACTAAACTTCACTCCAATTAACACATCAACATTTTTTTTTTTTTACATACACACACACAGGCACAATTTTAAAGATATATAATCATCTTCTCTCTCAAATGATGTGAGGTCTTGGTTGAAAATTCTTAGACAATCTGTATAAAACTCTGGAGCTTAATTAGGAATATCTGGCAAAACTTGACATGGATCAAAGCAAAAATTTCAGGGGTATATGCTCATTTTTAATTATGGAAAATATATCTACTTTTCTGAGAAAAGAAAAAATTCATATAAATAATAAAAACACAACTTCAAAAATATATTTTTATCTAGAAAATGCGATTTAAAAGTGTAGATTTCCATATGACAGAGTCTAGTGAGCGCTTCATGGGCAGGCTTTACTCTTCCATCTCTGCCTCTTAATCATCTAATGTGGGACTCACACCTGAAATGTGGTTACAAACAAGGGAGAAAAAGAAAACTCACAGCTATCCCCATGGTTGAGAAGCAGCATATTAAATTAGTGGGGCCAGGCAATGAGGAGTCCTGAATAAAAATATTCTTTCATTTTGGGATTTTTCCTACAGGCAGAGAGAAATTATAGCTGGTTTGTGACTGGAAGGTTATATGATGGTTTCAGTTCAGTCGCTCAGTTGTGTCTGACTCTGCGTCCCCATGAATCACTGCACGCCAGGCCTCCCTGTCCATCACTAACTTCTGGAGTCCACCCAAACCCATGTCCATTGAGTTGGTGATGCCATCCAGCCATCTCATCCTCTGTCGTCCTCTTCTCCTCCGGCCCCCAATCCCTCCCAGCATCAGGGTCTTTTCCAATGAATCAAGTGTTCTCATGAGGTGGCCAAAGTATTGGAGTTTTGGCCTCAGCATCAGTCCTTCCAATGAACACCCAGGACTGGTCTCCTTTAGGATGGACTGGGTGGATCTCCTTGCAGTCCAAGGGACTCTCAAGAGTCTTCTCCAACACCACAGTTCAAAAGCATCAATTCTTCAGCGCTCAGCTTTCTTCACAGTCCAACTCTCACATCCATACATGACCACTGGAAAAACCATAGCCTTGACTAGACGGACCTCTGTTGGCAAAGTAATATCTCTGCTTTTTAATATGCTATCTAGGTTGGTCATAACTTTCCTTCCAAGGAGTATGCGTCTTTTAATTTCATGGCTGCATTCACCATCTGCAGTGATTTTGGAGCCCCCAAAATTAAAGTCTGACACTGTTTCCACTGTTTTTCCATCTATTTCCCATGAAGTGATGGGACCAGATGCCATGATCTTCGTTTTCTGAATGTTGAGCTTTAAGCCAACTTTTTCACTCTCCTCTTTCACTTTCATCAAGAGGCTTTTTAGTTCCTCTTCACTTTCTGCCATAAGGGTGGTGTCATCTGCATATATGAGGTTATTGATATTTCTCCCTGCAATCTTGATGGTTTAGAGAGACTTATTTGGTGGCTCAGTGGTAAAGAATCCGCCTGCCCACGTAGGAAATGCAGGGTCAATCCTTGGATAGGGAAGATCTTCTGGAGAAGTAAATGGCAACCCACTCCAATATTCTTGCTTGAGAAATCCCAAGGACAGAGGAGCCTGGAGGGCTACAGTCTGTGGAGTCACAACGACTAGGACACAACTGAGCAGCATGCACAAGCACATTTAGCTTGGCACCCAGTATGGACTACACGAGGAATGTGCTAGTCTCACAAGAGCCTCTGAAGTCTGTATTCATCTTTGCATTAGAACTGTTCCAAGGCTATTCCTCTCCAGAAAATCTGATTCATGTTTGTCACCCTTAAAGTACTCCTCATCATGTAGGAGTTAAATCAAGTTCTTTTGCATGGCCCAGAAACTCCTTTTCAATACAGCCATTGTGCCCTTTCTAGCCTTGTCTCCTCCTCTGCCGTGTTATCTCAGGCTTTGATAAATATGCAGGTGTATGGGTTCTCCATGCCTTTTCTCATGCAGCTTCCACTATTAAGAAGACCCACCCCACCCGGCAAAGACCCCTGCCTATGTCACACCTCCTCGTGAAGCCTACCTGACCTCTCAGACAGGCTAAAGACGGAGGCAGGCACTGCAGCTATGCTGCCACAAGTCGAGGAATGCCCTGTGCCATCAGAGGCTGAGAGAGGCAAGGAATGGCTTCTCCTCTAGAGAAGAGGGAGTGTGACACTGCTGACATTTTGATTTTTGCCTTCTGGCCTTCAGAATTGAGACAGAATCAACTTCTGCTGCTTTAAACCACCCTGTTTGTGTGATCTGTTACAGGCAGCCCTTGAAAATGAACATAATATATATCAATGGAACTATTAGCATTAAAATTTTTCTCTCTACAAGCAGGTAATGGGATTCTCCTAGATAATTATAAAGTGTAATATGATTAAAGCTACAAAGAAGTGTGTAGCTAATTCACACTATGGTTCAAGAAAAGCTTCACATAAAAAGTGACACTTAAGCTAAGATTTGAAAAATGAGTATGAATAGCTCAGAAAGAGAAACGGAGGAGGTATATATTTATAATAAGGATTATAATATTTATGAAGTGTAACTTATGAAGGATATAACATAAAAAATGTTGCCCATAAGTATATGAAAATGTGTTTGAGTTTCCACAAGTATGTGTGTATTTCACAGAAGGGTCCAAGGATCAGCAAATATTGATAACATTCTAATAATTTTTGATATCTATAAATAAGGTGAATTCAGAATCTGATTAATATACTACCAAAAAGGCCAGCAAACACATAATTTTTAGAAAAGGTGACAAAAGAGCAATCCAGTTGTTTCACTTACACACTGCTTGCCTAAATCAGTTTACTTTGAAACCACATTTAATTTAATAGTGAGAATCCTGAGGAAATGGAGACTTGCCAGTTGGCTCTGAATACTGCTAACTAGAAGTGAATAACAATGGCCCCATGAATCATTTCTAAGCTGTTAAAAAAAAAAAACTTTCAATAAAAAATTCCTCTGCATCACACTAGCTGTGGATTTTTACATCAAAGAGATGTCTGGATTCATCATTTCATTTATAAACAGTAATTCAGAAACTCTGACATTTCTGACAATGATGCCAAACACAGGCAATGAAGAAAACTGCAACTAACCTACATTCTTGAAGTTGATGAAACTTGATAGGAGAATGTAAATTAAAATTTTATAACCTTAAATAATGCATTAAATAGCTATGGTTACCTGGTTTAATAAAAGCATAGGCTTGAGTGCTCTGGAACAGTAGATCAGAGATTGGTTACTTAGGAACAATTTCCTTTAATATCACTCAATATTCAAATCTTAATTCAAATATACTAAGAGCAGGACACTAAAATAAACAAAAGAAAATTTGAAGAGTTCTCATATTGTGCTAAAGTGGGTAGGTTTTGTTTATACAAATATTTATTTCAATGCTTCCTGGAACGTTTTCAAAAGAATTTTGGCTTTCTGAATATGGGGGTGGGGTGGGGTGGCGGGGAGGGCGGGAGGAATGCTCCTTAGAGGATGTCACATCTCTCTGAGATAGAACAAATAGCTGTATTTACTGTTTTTACCCTGTGTTTAACACTCTACTCTTATTTTCTTCTCCACTAAGGGCCTGAAGTAAAACAAGAAAGCTATAAAATGAACAACAATGGTTATAGCTGTTATTATAGAAACAGGGTGAACAATCTCTTCTTGAAGATGTTTACAGATGGAACTACTGAGGGTGTCTAAGCTCTCAATAAATATGATCAGTTTATGGAGGAGATGACCCCGATTAGCATTTGCCAAATCAAATTCCACGGAACACTGGGGTCTCATTAAATGTTAATAGGTGCTATTTGAGAAAAAGATAGTGCAGTTAAATATTTGGGAAACTGTAATGTAACATTTATCTCTTTAACAGCCACAAAAATTTGTAGGCTAAAAAGTCCTGAAGAATGCTTTGACGTTCTATTTAACTCAGTATTTGCACATGAAAGTCTCTTTGGTTAAAATACTTTTTCCACCTTAGAAATCAATGGAGTCCTGAAATATTATCCCTAAAAACATAGATAGCATACTAAATTCACATCAGTCCTACCTACTTCTATCACGCAGATGAACCAAAACAAGAACACAATTTTCTATGAATGTATCTCAAAGTATGATGTCAAAGAAATGAAGTTCTTTTCTGTCCATTACTTACAGGTTTAATTCATTTTAAAATTCATTTAGACTCTAAGAACATGTAAATCTATATGGTTGGATGTACTCTGAGTTTCATTAAATGAAAGTAAAACCAAACTGTGCTCTATTTATGGAAACAACAATAACAACTGATACTTAAAAATACCTTATTAACAAGTGGGAAATAGAATTTTCATCTGTTTTGTCAAAAAACTCTTAAGATGTTTCAAAAGGAAAAAGATCCAAAACAGGAATCTTTCTCTGTGGCATCAAATACCCATGTACTCTAGGGGTCATGAAAAAGAAAGGCTATTATCACCTTATACTTGAGAATTATATTACAACTGGCTGATTATTCAGGATTAATGAGCGCAGGTTAGGAGTTCAGTGGCCAGATGGGCAACTGTAATGAGCTGCCTGGAGCTAGGGCCCCGCCGGCACTGCCAGTCAGCATGGCAGGGGCCCTACACCAACAGTTTGGCTCTGCTCCAGCAGGGACCACCTTGAGCCAGTGGCTCTAAACCAACTCAGTCTTCTTGGCTTCATCTCCATCTGGGTCTGGAATGCTAGTCACTGGGCATGTGACTAATTTCTTAGAACGAAGCCTCAACTTGTATATCTTTTTTAGTAACTGAGCCTTCAACCTGCTGTCCTGATTCTGTAAACTGCTGATTTGATACCTTACCCAGAGTAAGTGTCCCTCTATACCTGTTTCTCTAAGGCTTTTTAACTGACTTGAATCCTGTCTCTCAAGTCCAGTTTTCTTGTGGGTGTGTTCCTGTTACTGGCAAAGACTCTCTTCTTGACCAAACTTTATAGTCAGGTTCCTTTGAATCTTTGTCTTGATCAGGCCACGCTAGACCTGCATAGACAGGTTTTAGCAAGAATCCTGGTAAGTCAGTCTGGACAGAATCCCCCATTCTCCATGTCTGATGGGGTTCCTCTGTCTCTACTATCCTCCAGGTGATACCTTACTACCCTGGCAGGCCCGTGGCCAAGAGTCTTGTTGAGTCTGTATAACCGGTGAAACTGTGTCCTCTTAAAATGCAGTTGCCCTGCTGAGTTTATGATTAACCTCTCTATCTGAAAATTGATTCCCTTTTGTGTCCCCTCTGACCTCAATCCTGTGCTAACTGAACACTAAACAACCAGAGTCAGGTGACTAAAATTGCTGTTGTTGATATTATCATTAACATAAAAACTCAGGTTCTTTCTCCAGGGCAAGATGAGCTAATAGACCCCCTGAGCCATGAATCACCTGGCCAGAGAACTGTAAACCAGAGACATCCTAACTCCCAAAACTATGATTAATAAATGTCACAGAAATGTCACAACTAGCTTCTTTCTTCTTCCCCTTTAAAAAACCCCTAACTCCAAGACCAAGTTGGAGCGTTTCTGAGGCTTGTTTCTCTTGCTTGGAGCCCGGAGATAAATCCTGACTTTGCTGCAAACTCCTGCTGTTAAAGAGTTTGGTTTTTTGCACCACAGGCGCATGGACCCTTTGCTCCATTACACCAGAATGGCCCTAATGTTTCCTATTAGGAATTTTCTATCACCTAACCTACCCAACCTGTTCTTTGTCTAAAAATCCCTACCTTTCTTTAAACTAAGAATTGAGTCCAGTTCTATACTGTGGTCTCTTCCCTTCCATTCCAATAGCTGCTGAATAAAATCTGTTTTTTACTACTTTACTGTCCAGCTCTGGTTTTCTTTAACACCACCAGATACCAGACTTTCTACCTGTCTGTACTCTGATGCCTGTTTTGTCATCATTATGGAGTTCTCTGCCTACCCTCTCTGGAACTTCCTTATGATAGAGCCCAAGCAAACCCCAACCTATCAAAGAAAGAATCTCCATACACAGCCTGCTTTGTCCTGGAATGTTTTTCAAATCTCAGGAATTTCCTTACAGGACTGATGGATCACCTGACTTTATTAAAGAGAGCATATAATTAAAGTCTAGTAATGGCAACCCATTCCAGTATTCTTGTCTGGAAAATTCCATGGACACAGGAACCTGGCAGGTTATAGTCCACGGGGTCGCAAAGAGCCAGACACGACTGAACACACACCCTTGAGTCTTCAGTATCTCTTTCTCTGGCACATACCAATGCCTCCTGACTCAACTTTCCCTCTTCAGTACATTGTTATCTGATTAAAGTTTGATCTTATCATTTCCTTTCCTCAAGTCTGCTGAGTAAGGATCTAACATTTGAAACCACATCATCTGCTTCAAACTGTTCAAAACTCTTTTCATTGTTCCATTTACCTAACACTTTCTCCGGGCAAAATGAAATGAGTTGTTACCTGATGCAGATGCCTTTAGTTTTTCACTGTTCCCTCCCTTTGCCTAAGCCTAGGATGCATTGCCTTATTTCTGCATGTTCAAATCCTACTCAACTTCAAGGCCCAGCACCACCTGCTGGGTACAATCTCTTTCTTGCTCAACTCTATCCTGATCACTCTGATGGTCCTTAACACTTTCTACTTTGTAATACAGGTACTAATGCCTCATTATCTTCCCTATCAGGCCATAAAACCCTGGACTGCAAGACTTATATCTTCTTTTTATCTTTGTATTCTACAGCATCTAAAATACAGAAGCTTGCACAAAGTAGATGCTTAATACAATTTTTTGAATGAACTAATTCTCAGTTCTATCAAAGCCCTTTCAGATTTGCATCATTTATTAAAATATGGAAAGGAGAAGGGATGGGGTAAAATGAGACATGTCATAATGATCTATCCGTAATCTCTTGGATTAAGAGACTCTAGAAGTTATCTGTTGCCTGTGGCTCTACACCAATTTTCTAACTTGATACACTCGATTAGTAACATTAACATGTGCAACTAATGTGTATCTAATTCCTAAGGGAAAATCCAGATATATATTCTTTCTACACAGACTCTAGAATTAATGTATAATTAGGCTCCCTAGATGTTAAGTCTACCTTCTCTTTCTTTTGTGGATGTACGGATGATAAGTTCAAAGAATGCTAACATAAAGAATTCCCCCCTTTACATACCAGGAAATTTTAAATATGAGTGCAAATAACTTCTCTAAAACCACAGAATCAGTCAGAAGCAGAAGAGGGATTAAAACCCAGATCTTTTGACTCCTTGTGAACTCGCCACCAAACAATATAGTCTATGATCACTGATGCTGGAAAAATAACTCAAAGTCCCAGTAGATTACAGCATTACTTTCCTTCATGAGGATACATATTTATAAAGCTTTCAAAAGTCATCCATCAACTAGTATGTAAGCAATTCCAATAAGCTTTCAGACTCTTTTTCACTTTCCTCTTCCCTCCTCCATTTGTGAAAATTAGTTGTATGGTGCTTTAGCAAAGATAGCTTGATTGATGTTATGTTACTGTTCAGCAACAGTTCCTGCTATTAATTGCTTTATAATGGTAATTACGATTTGTGGTACAAGATTATTTTCTTTTCTAATTGGCTATTACTGGTGAATAGCAGCTTGTTACATAACAGAAAGACTGTGTTAAATAAATAATCACAATTACAATTCTGAAGTCCTTCTCTTAAAAAACAAATTGAAGTTTTGAATAAAACCACTAACAAAATTGTTAAAGGCAGGGCCTCAGTAATTACTTGGGGGAGGGTTCATCTTTCAGTTTAGGAAAAAAAACCACGAAATAAGGACAGTGTTAGGGAAACCAGGAGATGGAGCATGCATTTCCTTTCTTTTAAAAATAACCGCGTTCAAAAGCTTTATTCTGCTCAGCTCCTCAGTCAAGGAATACAAATTGCAGATTCAAATGTTTCCAATTCTTCCCAGAGTACAATATGGAAACAGAAAGGACTTTCCAATTAGCTCTGGTAAAATATGAATGTGGAGCCCCACCTACTGCACTGAAACATCCTCAAGGATAAGGCCAGGGGTTCTTCTTCATTTGTGCCCCCATACAGCACCCAACATGGAGCTGACCAACAGTCACAACCCATTCAACAGCAAATGCCATCACACCACAGCACTGTCCCAAAAGATGAGGTGATTCAAAGCTATACGTGACAGTCCCTGTCCTCAAAGGCATTATAATAAAATCAAGGATATATCTTGATTCAAACTCTAATGTTAATTAGCCTCTAATCATTTTAAAGTTCTACCTCCAGACTGCTGCAGTAGTAGCAGCAGTTGTGATAACAGGGAGGTCACATGACTTGTTAAAGGTCACACAGGTTTTAATTCACAAATACTTTGGAATCCAGCTTGTCCAATTCCAAAGACTCACAATTGCCTCTTGTGACATATCTTCATCAACATCATTCATCTCTATCTTCATAGTCTATCAAAGCTTACAGAGTGCATTCACATATAATGTCTCACTCAACCTTCCAATAATATCAGTAAGGTAATTAACCTGCAGCATTTTTATGAGATTGAGGCTCAGAGAGGTTAAATGATTTTTTCCCAAGTTCACATTGTGACAAAGCAGCAAATTCAGGATCAAAGCCCAGATTTCTAACTCTTAATCCAGGTTTTCCTTCCACATATTTTTACTCAATGTATTAATTTAAATATATTACATATAAAGAAAGCCCTGAATTATCCCATATTAGATTATATTATTAATACTTAAAATATTCTACCATTTATTGTTGAACCCCCCTAATCTCCCTCTGTACTCTTGATGAAGCAAAGGTTTAAGTCCTGTTTAATACTAGAAACTTTACTTGGTTCCTGAAGATAGCACCCAATTCCAGTTGGCTATTTTACAAATAAATGACACTGGTCACAAAGACCATTGGCTGAGATGTAAAGAAAGGCAGAAGACTGATCAGTCAAATCCATCACTTCTGGAAAAAGCTGCCCTGCTCACCCTTGGGTCAATGAAGTCAATACAACACACTTGTTTCAGCAAGAGATGGCAATTCTTCAAGGCACTGTCAGTGAAATGACAATCCATTAGGTCTCATAAGTTTATTAAATAAATCCAGCAAAACTGAACCCCAGTTTGTGGCAAAGTTCCCCATGAACAGTTAATAGAGGTATTTAAAGATTCAATGGCTGGAAGGACAGTTTAGGTACACTTCTTATTACATGCTCATGAATTTATGTATAGAACAAAGTATGATTTTTATTTTTCTATTTTATTTTTTACAGAATCAGTTTTATTTTATAGTTTTTGGCATACATTAACTGATTCTCTTTACCTCTGCTCGCTTCCCTTTTAAATGAACTCTTTGAACCCTGGCAGAAAGTCCTTTAGGGAAAGACTTTTCCTTCAGCTCATCTTTCCGACTTGAGAGGAAAGAGTTTTCAGGTATCAAACGGTGATGAGCATCAAGAAAGTATTAATATGATTTTTATTATCAGTCTGGTCAATATCATCTTCAGTGTTTCAAGCTGGGTTGTATATGTGTATGTGTTGTGAAGGCTGGAGCTATTCTTCTGCATGAATGCAGTATCTATGTCAGTATAATAAGAAGTGTAGATTAACTCAGTGTCTGATACTACAAGGACTGACCAAATTCCTTAATAGAAACCTGGTCATAAAATGAAAAAGAGACATTAAAATTGTAGCACTCAAAATCAGCACCGGTACCACCACTGGCACACATGCTGGAGGTGTTCCTGAACCTATGACTGAAATAAAAGTCACCATTTATTGAAGACCAGGAATTATACCCACCATTTCATTAATTGTTTTACTATTCTAGCAAGACAGACATGATTAGCACCCATTGTTCATACATGAGAAACTGAAGATCAGAGGCTGTTTAACTTGCCTGTGGCTGGTTAAGTAACCAGGATTTGATCCTAAGTTGTTATGACCAACCTAGACAGCATATTAAAAAGCAGAGACATTACTCTGCCAACAAAGGTGCATCTAGTCAAGGCTATGGTTTTTCCAGTGGTCACGTATGGATGTGAGAATTGAACTATAAAGAAAGCTGAGTGCCAAAGAATTGATGCTTTTGAACTGTGGTGTTGGAGAAAAGTCCCTTAGATTGCAAGGAGATCCAACCAGTCTATCCTAAAGGAGATCAGTCCTGAGTGTTCATTGGAAGGACTGATGTTGAAGCTGAAACGCCAATACTTCGGCCACCTGATGCAAAGAACTGACTCATTTGAAAAGACCCTAATGCTGGGAAAGATTGAGGGCAGGATGAGAAGGGGACGACAGAGGATAATATGGTTAGATGGCATTACCGACTTGATGGATGTGGGTTTGGGTGGACTCCGGGAGTTGGTGATGGACATGAAGGCCTGGCGTGCTGCGGTTCGTGGGGTTGCAGAGAGTCGGACAGGACTGGACTGAACTGAACTGAACTGGCCTGATCTCTTTCCTCATACTATGTTGCCTTTCTATAGTAGCATAAGCTTTAGAACAAATTTATGTTTCAGGAAAGTCTGTTTCAGACCTCATCCAGTGGAATTTAGTTACTATGAGACATCTTTCTAATAGTAATTGGACTAAAAGTTCTCTTTCAGTTACTGTGTGACCTTGTGCCAGTTCCTCTTTGCACCAGTTTCCTCCTTTGTAAATAAAAAGGGGATAATATGAATATCTATTCCAGGGATGCTGTGAGACAAAATAAGATCTCCAAAAGCATTTGAAACAGTACTTGGCACAACGACTACTCAACAAATGTTAGCTACCATCAGCATCATCATTATTATAATATCTCCTCTTAATATCCTACAAGTTGGGTCCTATGTACATTTTAAAGGAAAACAAAGGATGTTCTAAAGAAGGCCCCTTCAGAACCTTACATCAAACCTAGCAGCTATAATTCTTTTTCTTCCTTCACACCCTCTGGCCTGTACTTTCCAGGCCATCTGTGTATGTAAGGTTATTTGAGCGTCTTGCCCATGAGTCTAAATGTGGGTGGTGTATGTGTGAAGAGCTGGGAGCTGGGTATGAGGGGGCAGCACTGGGTAGAGCTGAGAAAGGGTATAGAAGATAATACAAAAGGCCTTTAGAGCACATAGTTGCAATACCAGTACAGAGCACCAACAGACACTCTGACAAGCCCTAAGAATGCATGAGCAGCCTAAGCAGTTATCACCACTACATTCCTAAGCTTCCCCTTGGTTACACCATAATGTGGATTGCTTCTAAGTGAATCAGAATAGGCAGTTTTACAGTTCAATTAGGCATATCTTTAAATTCAACTAATGTTTACTGATTTCCAACTTTATAAAAGGAAGTATATCAGTCTTTCATAAATATAAAATTCAATGAAATAATCACAAACTCTGCAAGGTAGGTATTAGAGCTATGTTTTCATAAATGTAGCAAATGTGCAATAAATCTACCACACAGCTACTAAATGTCAGAATTGAAATTTAAATACAGTTTTTCCAAGATAGGCTCTAGTCTTCCTTCCACTGTCATGTCAAATATATGAGAATGGACTTAGGCTGTAATTCTGAAAGATGACAACCTGTGGAAAACTGGGTAACAGCCACACAGATAATGGAAGACAGATTTCAAGGTCTGTGTAGTAGTTCACTCAGTTATGAGTTCAAGGTTATAAAGGACAGATCCGAAGCATTCTTTCAAAAATTTAATCATTATCTAAAAACTAACCCTTCACTTAAAAAAAGACTGAAAAACTATGCTAAAATGCTAACTGTGATTATCTCTGACCAAGTTGACACTTCATGATGATATTCTACATTTTCCCATTAGTATGTATAACTTTCACAAGCACACAACATCTACACAGTTTTTTATTCTTCTTCAATTCCTCTGCTTAAAACAGCAGTCATTTTAAGCACTTTGGATGAGTTTCAAACAGATTCTAATCATCAAATTACTATAGAATGTTTACTACACACAGTTCTGATAAGCACTGGATGTATAAAAATAAAATAAGACACCTCTTACCCTCAAGAAGTTCACAGTCTACTGGTGTAGACAAAATTGCCAACAAATAATTATATGTTAAGTGTGATAATGGAGATTTGGGAAGGGAAGAAGGGTGTCTGACAATGAGGCTGGAAACGTGGATTAAGAACCCTAACTGCAATGCGTTAGAGTTACACTGAAGATGTGAAGTGAAGATCCACGAATACATTTGAGTTTTGGAAGGTGGATTAAGAACAGCAAAATCAAGAATCAGTGATATCAATATGAAGGTTTTGCAATCATCCAGGCTAGAATTCAGTTTTGGTCAAACATTTATTAAACACTGACGAGATGACAAGAACAGGGTCAAGCAGACAAAAACAAAAGACATGGTTTTGGTCCCAAAAGCAAAGTTTGGAGCTTGGGGGATATGCATCGTAGGTCCAAAGAAGCATTATCCTGATCATCATCTCCTGGGCATGCATTTGTAGGGAAAAAAGTTGACTCTATCAGAATGCTACAGTATGAAAGCACAGATTAACTGTCAGAAGAAATCACCTCCATCAGAAAAATTTCCCCAGTAACCTCCCCAAATGTGAGAAATGTTGAGTCTATTTATTATCTGTTCCCAGTTTCCTGGAAAAACATGAAGTCCCAGTCACTGTTCGAATGTTTGGAAGGTGGTGGTGTGCACAATCAGAGGATTCCCTGAAGGAAGATGGAGTCTGGCACACAGAAGGTGTGGAAGGTGTCACACCTGCCTGCACACCACAAAGCGACTCATTCCAGCAGAAATCTTGCATAATTGCTAGGGTTTCTATAAAAAGACTCCACAGTCCCTTCTGCCCCAGAATATTAAACACACAGATGGACATTTTAATTAGAATTAGAGGGAAACCTCTTAAAAGAGACAGTTTTCAAGAAATTAAAGATTTTTACAGGGAAAGACATAATTGATAACCGAACTGGCTGCTTAACAAAAAATATGAATATGCATACTTTTAACATCTGTAGTTTCACCCAAAATTTGTATCACACTTCATAGACTTTGAAAAGAATGTGGATAAAGTCACACGATACATGGGTTATCAAAGGAATTTTTAATGACAGCTTTACCTTATGACCTAAAAACCAACCATTAGTGAGACTACTGGACAGTTCTGAATCAGGGTGAAGAATTCTTTTCTGGTTCAGATAGCAAATTCACTGCTCAATACTTTCGTTGAAAATAAACTGGAATCTAAAATCTGTATGCAGGTCAGGAAGCAACAGTTAGAACTGGACATGGAACAACAGACTGGTTCCAAATAGGGAAAGGAGTACATCAAGGCTGTATATTGTCACCCTGCTTATTTAACTTATATGCAGAGTACATCATGAGAAATGCTGGACTGGAAGAAACACAAGCTGGAATCAAGATTGCCGGGAGAAATATCAATAACCTCAGACATGCAGATGACACCACCCTTATAGCAGAAAGTGAAGAGGAACTCAAAAGCCTCTTGATGAAAGTGAAAGAGGAGAGTGAAAAAGTTGGCTTAAAGCTCAACATTCAGAAAATGAAGATTATGGCATCCGGTCCCATCACTTCATGGCAAATAGATGGGGAAACAGTGGAAACAGTGTCAGACTTTATTTTTGGGGGCTCCCAAATCACTGCAGATGGTGACTGCAGCCATGAAATTAAAAGACACATACTCCTTGGAAGGAAAGTTATGACCAACCTAGATAGCATATTCAAAAGCAGAGACATTACTTTGCCAAAAAAGGTCCATTTAGTTAAGGCTATGGTTTTTCCTGTGGTCATGTATGGATGTGAGAGTTGGACTGTGAAGAAGGCTGAGTGCTGAAGAATTGATGCTTTTGAACTGTGGTGTTGGAGAAGAGTCTTGAGAGTCCCTTGGACTGCAAGGAGATCCAACCAGTCCATTCTGAAGGAGATCAGCCCTGGGATTTCTTTGGAAGGAATGATGCTAAAGCTGAAACTCCAGTACTTTGGCCACCTCGTGTGAAGAGTTGACTCACTGGAAAAGACTCTGATGCTGGGAGGGATTGGGGGCAGGAGGAGAAGGGGTCGATGGAGGATGAGATGGCTAGATGGCATCACTGACTCGATGGACGTGAGTTTGAGTGAACTCCGGGAGTTGGTGATGGACAGGGAGGCCTGGCATGCTTCGATTCATGGGGTCGCAAAGAGTCAGACACGACTGAGCGACTGAACTGAACTGAAAATTACACTTTCCATCGGATACTCAATTCACTCTAATAGTCATCTAAACATTGATCCTGAGTTAATGATGGTCATCACAGTTTTGTAAGGATCTGGAGAAAAGGATGCTGCTGCTAAGTCACTTCGGTCATGTCCGACTCTGTGTGACCCCATAGACGGCAGCCCACCAGGCTCCCCCGTCCCTGGGAGAAAAGGATACTCATATTATTACTGGTGGGAATGTCTACTCACCATTGAAGGGGAAAATCTGACATCTATCACAATTATAAACATGTGTCACCTTTGACCTAATTTCTCAATATATATACATCCAGTGGACAAGGATACGTATGTAGAGCTGTTCACTACATTAGTGAAAAACTAAAGCTACACTTACATGTTCATTAACAGAGGAATGGTTAACATACGGTGCATTCATATCATGGAATACTACGGGCACAGTTCTTAAAAAGAATGAAGCAGCAGATGTATTGACATGGAAGAATGTCTATAATAGAATACTGGAAGAAAGAAGGTGGCAGATCTTTAAGCTTACACTGAATGATCCTTTTTTATTCAAAAGAAATCAAAACCATACAGATGCGTGTCATACATAAAATTTATTGAAAAGAATACTTACCAAACCCCCAAGAATTGTTACTTTGGGACTGAGACTGTGTATGGTGCAGGAACTTTGATTTTTTTACGTTACACACCTCTGAATGGTTTGAACTCTTGATGATTAAAAGTTTTATAATTTTAAAATGACTAATGTACTTAAAAGTCACACAATGCTTTTGAAAGGCATACCCAATTTCCTTTTTTATGAGTTACTTTGTGAGATAAATTTACCAAAGGTTCCACCTTCAAATGTTAAACAGGTAGCCTTTTGGAACTTTGAGAATCTGGAAAATCTTTAGTATGTTACTATAAGATAAGGGCTGCTGCTGCTTCAGTTGTGTCCGACCCTGTGCAACCCCAGAGACTGCAGCCCACCAGGCTCCCCCATTCCTGGGATTCTCCAGGCAAGAACACTGGAGTGGGTTGCTATTTCCTTCTCCAATGCATGAAAGTGGAAAGTGAAAGTGAAGCCACTCAGTCATGTCTGACCCTCAGTGACCCCATGGACCGCAGCCTACCAGGCTCCTCTGTCCATGGGATTCTCCAGGCAAGAGTACTGGAGTGGGGTGCCACTGCCTTCTCCAAAAATAAGAGTTGACTATGTGGCATATCCCCAAATGAACTGTTTAGGGTATGAATATAACACAATATTTAAGAATGGAGCTTACTAAAAATTTCTCCAAAGAGGTACTGAAATAATTTCAGAACTAGGGGTTTCATTGAAGTGAGAAGAAGTAGCACTAACTCTGTGCTAAGACAAAAATTTAAGACTAAATGTCAATTTAACCATGAAAGCACAAAGCAAGAAATTAACAAAAAAAAGAACCAATGACAAGGATGAAGAACCAAATTTAAGCCTGAAACCACATTTGTTATGTTAGGAAGTTAGACATGAGCAACAAGGGAGGCCTGGCTGAAAGGGATGCAAGCTGGAGCTCATAGATACACTACAAAATAACCAGAGACTTTTCAACTCTTGCTCATGTGCCCTAGGCACACAGAGAGTGGATACAAAATAAACAAGGGGCTTCTCCAAGTAACCTTAGGCACTTAGGATTAGGAGCCCAGTAAGGGCTCATGAACATTCTACATCTAATCATAACAGACTGAATTGTGAGAAGACATAAACAACATAGCCTGCTGTTACATAACTTAAAATTGTCAATCAGCCTTGAGTATATGCCCATTTGTATTCCCCTTCATGGACTGGTGGTGGGTACAAGTTCTACTTTGCACACACCATAGGCAAAAGGAAGAGCATGGAAGTATGAAAGTGGGACATCAAACAGGATCAACAGGAAGGAAGAGGAGAGCTCCCTTGGAGTCAGTCTGCTCCCATGTTTTAGGAGTGTCTGTCTAATAAAAGATCTGTCTGCTTGAGCCAAACTGAACTGTAACTTGTCTGTTATTCTGTACCCTTTAGTCTATCACTCTAAGTTTTCGGTGTGACAAGACAAGAAACTAGGAAGAGAAATAAACTGACCTAACTGAAAAAACATCAACAGACTTCCCTGGCAGTCCAGTGGATAAGACTCTGCAGAGGGCAGTTTCCACTGCAGCAGACCTAGACTGGGTCCCTGGTCAAGGAACTAAGCCCCTGCAAGCTGCACGGTGTGGCCAAACAAAAAAAAAAAATCAAAAGGAAAAAGACAACTAGCTATGTTAAAAATTATGTATCAGACCAAAAGAGAAGGGAGTAATGTTGGTGATACACAGACTATGAGGATACAACTATGACACACTAGACAGTGTATTAAAAAGCAGAGACATCACTTTACTGACAAAGGTCTGTCTGTGGTTTTTCCAGTAGTCATGTATGGATGTGAGCATAAAGAAGGCTGAGGGTCAAAGAATTGATACTTTCAAACTGTGGAACTGGAGAAGACCCTTGAGAGTCCCTTGGACTGCAAGCAGATCAAACCAGTCAATCCTAAAGGAAATCAACCCAAAATATTCATTGGAAGGACTGATGCTGAAGTTCCAATACTTCGGCCACCTGATGCAAAGAGCTGACTCACTGGAAAAGCCCCTAATGCTGGGAAAGACCGAGGGCATGAGGAGAAGAGGGCGACAAAGTATGAGATGGTTGGATGGCATCAATGACTCAATGGACATGTGTTTGAGCAAACTCAGGGAAACAGTTAAAGACAGGGAAGCCCCGAGTGCTGCAGTCCATGGGGATGCAAAGAGTCAGATAGGACTCATTGATAAATGGATAGATGATAGATGAATAGAACAACAACAAAAGAAAGGGGCTAGGGATTCTAAAGATAACCTCTTCCGCAGCTTTCAAAGTTTTATTTTCGCTCTCTATACTGGGTCAGAAGACAACCGGAAAGTCAAGCAAAGCCAAAGTAGCTGTGATGACTTTCTTTGAAGCCATGACTACAAATTACCATTTCCTTTCCTATTGCTCTAAGGACCCAGAGTTTGGGAAGATCTTCCAGGCTCTACGTTCAATCCTAGAGAACGCCCGGGGCAGTTGACAGGGGAAGAAGCTGTGAGAGTCATGCAGACTTTCCCTTCAGAGGCTGCTCCAGACAACAACTGTGAAAAATCTGTAGAGTGACCAACCAGTCTGCAAATGATAATCCGCCCGAACCCAAATAAAACCTATCTCTCGAGGCCAAACCAAGCAAACCGAGGCGAGGGTAGACTACTGGCGAGGAAAGAGGTCAGCTAATTCCAGAGTTACAATCACACACGCGCAAACCTTGCCCCACGCCCACTCGGCAGCGAGAGTAAAGGTGGGAGCTCCAAACGTAGGACAGAACCCAGGGAACTTCCCTGGCTGCGGATAAGGCCATTTCATCCCATTTTCTCTTCCCTCCCAGACAGTCTCCAGTAAGTAGCTTCCTCTCACCCCCTCCTGTCCCGCGGGGCTCCACCCGTGGCCCCTTCGCGCTCAAGTGGCTGGACGGAGCTGAGGTCTGTCCAGCAGTCAGCTGTATTCCAGGTTGGAAAGAAACGAAGACAAAAAACCATTTGCACCTCAGAGGCACCGTACTCACCCTCATAACTGACACCTCCGGCTCCACCACGGTTGCCATCACTGTCCTCCTCCCCTTGGGTAGCAGCCCCCTGGGTCTTGGGAGCAGCCATTACTCGGCTGAGGAAAAAAAAAAAAAAGAGGGCCGTAGAACAGGCGCGGGACCAATGGAAACGCGATTGGAAACGAATTCCCCACTGACGCGGCTTTTCCTCCACGCCCACTCCGCGCCGTCACGATCTGGACCAATAGAACGTGGCGAGCGGGACGTAGTCCCGCCCCTAGCCGCTAACTCCCCTCCCCCTTCCGGGATGGAGCTGTTGCAGAACTACAGTTCCCAGCGTGCTGCGGGGCGCTCGGCAGGGAGGGCTAGAAGAGGCGCTGACGGGCGGGGGTGCGCCGGAGAGTGCCCCGGCGTGTTCGCTTAGTTCAGTGAATCAGAACAATGACTGCGCCTCCGGGTTCCCGGGAGCGCGTCGGAGGACTCTGAGCAGCCACCGCTGGGAGAGCGGCGGGCGGCGCAGCCTCGGCCGCGCAGTGTCAACGCTGGGCTCGGGAGCCTCCAGCGCAGACCCTGCCCAGCGACCGCAGCCCGCGCGGAGCCGCGGGGCTCCAGCGCTGCAGCCACTACTCGGGAGCTGTGCATTGTTGTGAGCCGGAGAAGGGGCGCGGGGATTACAAAGCCTGAAGACCCCGGACCCCTGTTTAGCCATGTGGATACCTACGGAGCACGAGAAATACGGCGTGGGTGAGTCTCCGCGGGGCGAACTTTTATTCTGCTCTTGTCCTAGTCCGAGCGAGTGCGAATTTCGCGTCCTTGCCCCCGTGCCCCTCTCTCTCAGCCCGGCTGCAAATGCCTAATTCTGGCATCGCGCTGCGGGTTAGGGGCTTTGCTCAGCCACCTCCTGGAAGAGGGTTGCGCGTCGGGGTCTCGCCCCTCAACGCCGGATGGGAGCTCTCGGCACGGGCTCCTGGAGGGAGCGCCGGGACGGCTGCGGGGAGCGCGCGGCCAGCCCGCCTGCTGCGGGCTCTGCCTGCGGAGTTTGGAGTGGCTACCGGGCGTGTGTGTCAAGTTGGAAGAGGAGAACGGACGGCTTTCCTCTCCCTCCTTCTCCTTTACCTTAAAGATGGCAAGGGCTGCAACGACTTCCCAGGGTGGAGAGGGAGACAACAGTCGCGGAGAGAGAACATCCCCAAAACAGAAGGGAGGCGCAGAACCTTCCCTCTGCCTTCCACATTCCCGGAGTGCGGAATGTGGCACCGTCCTCAGAAGAGCCGCTCTGACAGTCTGGCCCGAGCCTTTCTCCTCCCTCCCATCCCGGGTTACCCGGTGTGTGTGCGCGCTCGGAGAGGCGGTGGGGCGGGGGTTAGTAAATTTCAACATCTGCGCCGCTCTGCTCTTTGGTCTTTGGAGGGGAACGGGTATTTCAGCAATGTTTTTACTTCTGACCACCCTCTCTGCTCATGGTGGGGGTGGTGCTGGAGGACAGCTGTGGAGTGTTAATGGGGAGAGAGACTCCGAAAGCTTGGGTCTTCGAGGCAACGAGACAGCTTTTAGGAAAGACTACCCTGACACTATCCTTTTCCTTTAGGAGGAAAAGGAGCAGGGTAGCGCTCGGTGTTCTGTGTAAAGGTGAACAACAAAGGACATTAATATTGACGGATGAATACAGGAGTCTCCCTTCCTTTCCCTCCTCCCATTTCAGGCGGATTACAGTTCCCGTTTTTGTTGTTTGATTTCAGCTGGGTCGCCCCTTGACAGTTACTCCTTTTAGGTTGCGACTATTAAAAAGGAAGGCTCTCTGGCAAGCCTGAAGCAGCCAAATGCAATTATAACCTCTCAAAAGGTTTGACAGAGAAAGTATTATGATATAATACTTAATATATAGTATTAAGGAAACATAATATATAGTTTCCTATAATGCCCTGTCCTGGTTATTGGTTTACTTTTAAAAAAATTGGGTGTAGATCTAGTGATTTAGATGATATGTAGGTATCTGCTTGTGTTCATTTTCCTGTAATTTAAAAAATCTGGAAAGCCTTTCGAGGGAGTCATAATTACAGGGGATTTTTCCCCCCCAACTTCACCTGGGGATAGGACTTTGGAGTGTCCTGAAAGGGCTGTATGATTAAACAAAGTCATTCCCCTGTATTATATGAGCTTTCATTTTGGATTTTGACTGGTCAGCAAGACAATAGTTTGCCCAGGACCCACCTTTGGGAAGGAGTTCCAGTTTTCCCTTTCTTTGAAATGTAAGGGGAGCCTTTATCAGGTGCTCAACCGGCAAGGAGAAGATGTTTCCTTCTCTTCACCTGCCTCATTTTTGGGTGTAGATTACTTATTAGGAAGAGACATTGTTTTTGCTGAAGTGTTGAGGACGTGGAGTGTCCCCTTGTCACCGGCTTAGCACTCAGTGCAGGAAGCACAGACATGGCCAGCAGCACTGTCCCGCTTGGAGTTGATCCCAGATGTTGCTTTCTTCCAAGTGTTAAATTATACAGATTATGGATGGGATTTATTTTCTTGATTTCTTTATGTGCCAGGTCACAGCTGGGGTGCTGGTATCGATTAGATCCTCTCTCGTTTTTCTTTTGCAAGCTGTGGGCAGAGGATTAAAACACACTCTGGGATTTCCTGGAATGGCAAACCGGATGTTATCAGTCAAGTGTTTTGGGCTGCAGCAGACACCTCGCCTTTGGGTAGTTGTGATTTGGTTGCAGAGTAGGGGATGTAGATGGGTGAGCACACATTTGGAGAAAGGTGGGATGAGATGAGAGGTGAAAGAAGAGGGCGGGGATCTGTTGTGCTCATGTATGCAATATAATACAGGATTGTTACCATATTATATTATTAATTTTTGAGCATTTGGCTTATGAAATGCTTAGCTGTTGTTTAGACTCCATCTGTTACATGTGTGTGTGTGGTGAAAATTTTGCAGGGATTCTTATGTGGACTTTATTTCTCACCACAGAAAGGACTATTTGTAGTTGCTTATACTGAACAACTAAAACACACATGCTCTACGTTTTTGTTTTTTTTTTTTTAATAAACTTGGTTACTGTATGTGCTTTTCTTTCTAGTTTTTTATAAAAACTCAAATTTATTTTATGGGCACAGATGTTTTGCTGATATCAGGTGTAGTAATAAATCAATTTCCTTATTCTTTGATATAAATCTGTCTTTGTAAGTTTGAATGCTTGAAGTTTCCATGCACATTGTATATTTCTAACATACTTATCTCTCATTATTTATGAGAGAATTATGTATCTTTATATATTATTGTTTCAGTCTCAAGCAACATACTATAAATATGGATAAAATTACTTAAATTTCATACCTGTAGTAAAATGTATCAGAGATAGGAATTCCTTTTCAAACCTGATGTGTGGGCACTATCCCATCCATTTAATTGATGAATGGTCTTAAAACAATGCATACTTAGTCATATATCTAAGTGTTCTAGGGTAGTGGACAGGTATAGTGATTAAACTAAAGTTCTGAGTAGTAAGGAACCTTTTCTCTTTGAAAGCGTGTTAGTAGGCACAACTGTAGACATATTTTATCTTGGGAGAGCCTGTTTAGCTCTTGGTCTTAGTCAAGACAGTGCTTGCTGCCAGTTGTGTGACCTAAGGTAAGTCACTTAACACAGGGTCTCAACACACAGTCGAAGAATAGCCAAGGTTCTTCTCAGTATTAATTCTGTGGAGTTCTTCCAAACGAGTGTGTCCTTTGGTTAGGAAGATATTTCCATTGTGTTGAGATTGTAATGAGAAAGGCACTTTTGCTATGACACATCCCACATGGTTTTCAACTAAGATCACAGGTAAGCAAAAGCTACCTGGCAGGCTGCCAGAACCAAGCTGATTCAGGCTGTTTGATTCTCTCTCTCTAGGAGGAACTCCATGGGCAGTGACTAAAACATTCTTGATCACCCCCTGACAACTTTCCTCACACTATCTGCCTTCTATACATCCTCATCTGTCACAGTCCCCGTCCCCTCCTCCCTTAAAGTGATGGGAATTAGTCACACAGAAAGTTAGGGCCATTGCAGATCTGTTTCTACATTCATTTGCTCAGCAGGCATGCGTGCAGCATTCCCAGGTGAGCCCGTGAGCCTTTGTGAGCTACAAACTGAGCCTCTCAACCGGGCCAGATGTTTTACATTTGTGAACCTGGTTAGGCTTAGAGGGGTAATGTGGGCTGGATTGATCAGTGCAAAAAAATCCCTAAGGCTTACAGGAAACAAAACTCAGAACAAACTGATCTGAAGGTCACAGATATCATTTAAAAAATGAAGTGTCATCATATCCATATCACTGAGTCTTCACAAACATTCCTGTCTTCAACTTATCCTAAAGTGGTTTTTAAAATCATCTAAGTAGGAATTCAGGCTTCCTAGTTGGCTCAGTGGTAAAGAATCTACCTGCCAAGCAGGAGATGTGGGTTTGATCCCTGGGTTGGGAAGATCCCCTGGAGAAGAAAATGGCAACCCACTCCAATATTCTTGCCTGGAAGTCCCATGGACAGAGGAGCCTGGTGGGCTACAGTCCATGGGGTCAAAAAGAATTGGCCATGACTTAGTAACTAAACAACAGCAAAGTAGGAATTCTGTTCGTTTTAAAAGTCCTTTGTATTTTTATGGGGAGAGGTACCATCTCTTATTTACTCAGGATCTTTAGAATGTCTTTTCCTTCAGAAGCGTGCTTTATTGGTAGCCTGTGTGGAAGAGTTACGAGGGAGTGTACCTTTCGTCTTAGCTGTTTTCAATTTTGTTAGCTGGCAGTCTTGAGAGATGTTTCTTATCTTGTGGTACCATGATGTGTGCAGATAACATGTGTAGCTAGATAAAGATGTGCTGCCTGGAATTGTTTGTGGCATTTAGAGACTGGCACAGGATTCTAAACTTTCAGTGGGAAGCAAAGAGCAGTGATTTATACCTGCAAGTAAAGTATCACTGAAGGGCTGTGTAGACAGTGAGATGGCAGCTTACATTCATGATCTGGCCTCCTCTGGGAATAGCTGTAAACATATCCCCCTTTTGGTCAGTCTCATAAGTGATGATTCTTTCATAAGGCCCCACAGTGACACTGAGATACTGCCTTTCTTCTTTAGTCTTATTTTTTTCCCCAGAGGCTGTATAGTCAGAATTACAATGAAGATTATAACAATTTCAAAAAACTTAAGAATTTCCTGTCTCTAGCTCCATTTTTTTCAGCAGACTACATTTGCAGAATTATCTTTGATACAGTATGTCCAAGTTCTAGCATAGTGATTTTATGTTGTGAACTTATACAGCAGAGAAACATTAAACTAAGGAACCCAGCCATAATGCTGTAACCTTAACATATTAATGCAATGTTTTATAGTTAAAAAGATGTGAAATTATTTTATTTGAATCTACTCTCTGAAGTACAATACTTTCCATTTAAGAGATGAGGAAACAACTTCACAGAGATTAAATGACTTACAGGCATGCGTTCGAGATATTACAGTTTTGGTTCTAGACCATTGCAATGAAGCAAATTATCACGATAGAGTGACTCACACAAATTTTTTGGTTTCCTAGTGCAAATAGGTTATGTTTACACTATATTGTAGTCTTTAAGAGTGAAATAGTGTTACATTTTAAAAACTAGGTATATGCCCTAATTTAAAAAGAAAAACAGCAAATAAATAAATAAAAAGAGAAATCGCAAGCCATCATCTGACAATGCAAGGTTGTTGCTACACACTTTCCATTTGTAACAAATGCAGTATCTGTGAAGCATAGTAAAATGAGGTACTCTTGAATTTTGATATTGTTTAACTGTCATCCATAATAGGAAATTCATTTCATTTCCTGACACCAGCACCACCCAGGACCACCCTACACATATAAGTGAAACAGTATTTACTCATACTTTCTGTGACCTCCTGTTCTTTTTCATTTAAAAAATACATACAGCACCCAAATCATTATGTTGTACACCTGAAACTAATAGAATGTTGTATGTCAGGTATGCCACAATAAAATAAATTTATTTATAAACTTAAAAAGATTGTCACTAACTTTACTTAATGACTCAGTGGGTCCTCACTGATAGTTGGAATAGCACTGCCCTAGATACCTCATTTGTGATACAGGAAGCACTGGAATTTAGGCCTTGTTGGGTTTCTAGTTAAGTTCATTCATTATGTTGTTGTTTTTTGACAAATATGTATTTGTATTTAAACTTAGACTTTAATCATACTTTTTTCTTCTAATATAAGTCAAAGTTTGTCTTTTTATATAATATTTCTCATTAACTATGGAACAAGTATCCAAAACCATCACATGCATTGCATAAATTGTTTCTTTCAGGTTATGTGTGTCTTTCTGCTAGGGTCTTTTTGACAAGGGCTGGGATCAACTGCATAATGACCAATTTTGGATTTTTATATATATATAATTTCCTTTGACAATGATCTCTGGCCACTATAGCAGAAGAATGAATCTAATGAGCTATTAATTTCTTGCCAATTGAAGGGTTACCCACACCATTCTTTTCCATCCTTTTATCTATTGCTGATCATTATTAGAAGAAACAAGGCAACTCATGTAACTTGTTTTCTTAAAAACATAAACTGGTAAGCTTATTTGGTCAGAGTACTAAAGAATAAATAAGTAATGTCCCCCAAGCTATTTTTATTTAAGCACTATAAATGTACTTAAGGAACAACTGTTTTACTCTTTGGCATTTAAAAAAAAATGTGTGCTAAGATACACTGGATATTTACTAAGTAAGAATTACCAAAAATAGTGTTAATGCCTTTTGGTGACAGAGTTGCAGTAAAACTGATATGCAGTATCCTACTGGTTATGTTAAATATTAACGTAATCCTTTTGGAAATGAAGGTGTATGTATGTGTGTGTGTGTGTATAAATATGTAAAATAGGCTTTGTGGAGCACTTGCTTTTCACCAAGCTTTGTTCTGAGAGCTTGTCATGTGTTTTCTGTCTAATCCTCGTGACAGCTCCATAAGGGAAGATTCAGTTTTCATTCATTTTACAGGAAACTGAGTCATAGGTTAAGTAAGTTGTCTAAGATCATGCAGGAAGTGGTGGAACTAGGATTGGAACCTCAAAAGTCTTAGAGTGTGCTTTCTTAGCCACTCTGCTGTGTTGCCTAACATGATGGTCAAAAACAGGAGTTTGAATCAGTAATTCCACCCCTCAAAGTCTGCATGAAAAAAAAATCAATAGTGGCAAAACACTTTATGCACAGTTATTCTTTGCCATGTGGTCTGTGAAACAACATCAGTTCCAGTATAGGAATAGTTGAATCACGTTTGATTATCAGCACAGCAGAATACTTATAGTCATAAAATGAAAGACTTCCATAAATCATGCTATTTCTAAAATACATTCCAGGAGACCTCTCAGGCAGTGCAGGGGTTAAGACCTAGCCTTCCTATCCTGGGGATACAGGTTCCATCCCTGGTCAGGGAGCTAAGATCCCACATGCCTTGCAGCCAAAACATAAAACAAACAATATTGCAACAAGTTCAGTAACAATTTTCAAAATGGTCCATGTTTAAGAAAAAAAAAAAAGTGAAAAAAAAAAAAATACATTCCATGTACCTAGTGTCAGGTGACAAAATAAATGAAACATGGATAGTGATTGAAATTCCATAAAATGCATAGCATTATAGAGAAGATGGTAGTTAATGTGTAGCATATAGAGAAGATGTAGTCAACAATTAAGCACAGGTGAGAATTGTTAGAATATAACGATTACCAGCAAATTCTCTTTTGAAAAATTCCTCCTGGTTGGAAATATGAGCATTATGCACCTTTAAAGCATGCACATTGTTGCTTCTGGATGATGGAGGTGACATAAAGGTGATCTAAGAAAGATTATTGCAGTAGATGAAGTTAAGAGATAAGTTCCTGAACCAGGTGAGCAGTCCTGCATGGTGGAATGTGGATAAATCTAAGATGTTTGGAAGATGGAAAAATAGGGCGTATCATTGAATGTGAGGAGTTAGGGGAAGGAAGAAGTTTCGGATATCTTCCTGATTTCTGGCTTGGACAAGTTGGGGAACATAGATTGTTGTTGTTTAGTTGCCAAGTTGTGTCCAACTCTCTTGTGACCCCATGAACCATAACCCGCCAGGCTCCTGGGTCCATCGAGTTTCCCAGGCAAGAATACTGAAGTGGGCAACTTACTATTTCTTTCTCCAGGGTATCTTCCCGACCCAGGCAACTTACCATTTCTTTCTCCAGGGTATCTTCCCGACCCAATGAGTCTCCTGCATTGGCAGATGAGTTCTTTACCACTGATCCACCAGGGAAGCCCCAGGTGAACATAGGTGCCATTCAACAAAGATGTTTTTGCAGATGGGGCTGGTTTATAGCATAGGATTAAGAATTTTGTTTGGCTTCCTAGAGTTGGCTATCCCCATCAAACATTCAGGT
Organism: Bos mutus; assembly: GCF_027580195.1. NCBI lineage: Eukaryota > Metazoa > Chordata > Mammalia > Artiodactyla > Bovidae > Bos > Bos mutus. The sequence goes on along the minus strand of NC_091620.1, from coordinate 62,962,617 downwards.
GGCTATATCTGCATAGACAGGAATAGGAGAGAGGTTATAGACTAAAGAGCATGATTAGAGAGTCATTTGATTTAGGTGTGATAACTGAAGCATTCCACTTTATTGATTGTACTGATTTTGGTTAAGTAGTCTGCTTGTCTAAGTTTTAAAGTGATAGAGCCTGAATTTTCCAAGAGCAGTCATCTCGAAGCACTTTATTAATACGGATATCTGGGGACTATAAAATAAGAACTATTAGCTGTCATGTCGAGTTGGTAGGAAGCTAGATTTCATGGTTTTTTCTTGCTTCCCATTGGTGCATTGCCTGGTTAAGGCATAAGTTACTTCTGTTTCTCTGACAATTCTTTCTGAAGCAAATGTCTCATGCCAGATTTTGCATGTTTGTGAGATTTCCCCAGCAGGATGTTGAAAAACAGAAACCACAAACAGTATTTCAACAAACATGATTTATATATCCCTCAAACAGCATCTAAGTGTATACACACATCTGGAAATGGGAAAATGCTCAGATACCCAAAGCACTGTATTTGTGCCTACAGACTGTGTGTGTAATACATCTTAGGAACCACAAGGTCAGATTTAGAATTCTTAAAGTTACACCACTGTACTCCTGAAAAAAATATGTGATTTGAAGTGAGGGATTCCAGCTTAAGATAGCTTTATGTTCCTTTTTCCTAATGTAGCCTGTCATAACCTCCCACTGAAATACTGATAGATGTACACAAAGAGGCAGACATTAATGATATTAGAAATGAAGTCTGACAGAAAACCAACTGCCAAATTCAGGAGCAGTTTCTCCAAGGCAGGTGCAACTACATTGTGAAAACCAGTTGGTGGCTTCCCTCTGCTTTCCCTCCTTAACAGAGAAGCTTCAGGGACCTCAGTGACCTGGGCAGGAAGACCCATTGCCCCTCTCTACCATCACCAAGTTTGAGGCCAGGTCAATACCTTCAACATGGAGTGTGTCCTTCACCACCTGAGGTATCTCTAGTTCCTCTCATTCCATCTCATCTTTGTATGAGAGATGACCATGTGTAGAAACAGCTGGGACAGGAAGGTGGGTGGGTGGAAAGAGTCTTTGAGGACATCGTTCTGGCTTTGACAGGTGTACTGTGGCCTTCATACAAAGTGTGATTTCATGGGCACCTATGAAGTACTGTAGCAACAAGGCATGCTGGATACTATATTGATAGTTTTGCTTGCAGTCTGTTGGGTACAGAGGAAGAAGTAATGGGATAAGAGATAATCTCATCTTAATTGCTGTAAACCATGGTGCAATTTCCTTGGTGGCTCAGACCATAAAGAATCCACTTACAATGCATGAGACCTGGGTTCAATCCCTGGGTCAGGAAGATCCTCTGGAGAAGGGAATGGCTACCCACTCCAGTACTCTTGCCCGGAGAATTCCATGGACAGAGGAGCCTGGTGGGCTACAGTCCATAGGGTTGCAAAGAGTCAGCCATGGCTGAACGACTGTACTTTCATACTTTCACACATGGTACAGGATGGAGGGCTTCCCTGATGGCTCAGATGGTAAAGAATTTGCCTGCAATACCTGGAGAATTCCAGGAACAGAGGAACCTGGCAGGCTACAGTCTGTGGAGTTGCAAAGAGTTGGACACGACTTAGCAACCAACAGTTTTTCATGGTACAGGATGGCTTATCACTGAGAACTTGGATTGGAGCTGTGCACCTCTTCCAGGAAGGAAGACTTGTAAGTGGGCCTGAACATACTCCTTTATGTTTAGCCCTGGCTTTGGTATCGCAGGAAGGTTCAAGACTCAGGTTGCATCAGTCAGGATCACATTTGTGTTCCTATCGAAGAAGAAAAGCAACTAAATCCAGAAACAGGCATCTGTCACTCTGTAATGAACTAAAACATGGCTGCTTCTCAGCTGGGGAAGAAGAGAGAAAGCATAACATTGACATAGAAGGCTTTGGGAAATTGCCAGTCACACATGTGTATTTGTTTTCCACCCCCATTCATGACCCCTGTGTGTGTGCCAGAAAGGGGAAGTTTGTGGGATCGAGGCTGGTGAGAACCCTTCTGGTTATGAAATTTGCATGTCGTCTTGGGTGATTTTGATAACCATTCCTCCCCCAAGTTGTGAACTGTTTTCTTAAACCAAGCAATTTATTGTTCCATTTTATGTTAGTGTTAATTGGGTATTTTTAAAATAAAGGTAATCTATTATTGTTTTGTTTTTTTGGCTGTGCTGCACAGCATTTGGGATCTTAGTTTCCTGACGAGGATTCAAACTTGTTCCCCCTGCTTTGGAAGTGTGGAATCTTAACCACTGGACTACAGGAAAGTTATTTCTCTAAACATGTCTCCCTGAAATCTTTAAGCAGAAATGCAGAGATTAGGTGTTTTTTTCCTCCAGAATGAAAAAGATCATCTCTGCCTTGGTGACCAGGGGTGAACGTGTTCGGGCCGTGGGCATATATTTGTGTGTTGTTGTTATTTAGTCGCTCAGTAGTGCCCTACTGTTTTGCCACCCACAGACTATAGCCTGCCAGGCTCCTCTGTCCTTGGGATTTCCCAGGCAAGAGTACTGGAGTGGGTTCCCGTTTCTTCCTCCAGGGGATCTTCCTCACCCAGGGATGGAACCTGTGTCTTCCTGTGTCTTTTGCACTGCAGGTGGATTCTTTACCGCTGAGCCACCTGAGAAGCCTGAATTTGTGTGAGGCAACTAAAAATAGCCCTAACGCAGGTCCTGGAGAAAACAGTACTTACTATCCTGGGAAGAGGAGGAAGCCTTGGCCTTTCTCGAAGGATGTCCAGAATGGGTTGAAGATCTGGGGGGCTTCCATAATAAGCTTAGGGTTTAGCCAGGCTCTCAATGAAATAAGAAAATCCAAACATGCATAAGCAGTTCTGTAAAGAGCCAAAAGAAGAAAAATGTCTGAGAGTTTTCTCCAGAAATGTGGATAATGAACACTAACAACAAGGTATGAGGTTTCCTATAAAAACTTCGCATAAGGGTAAAAGTTAGCCCTTAGCCCCTTCCTCAATTTTTTCCCCCAGGAAAATCATATTTGTATTAATTGCATCCTATATTTCATTTAATATTCCCATTCATAGTTTATATAAATTGATTCAGAAAACCAACCATTTACGTTCTTGGCCCCAAGTTAGAAGAGGAAATATTATGTATAAATTATGTAAAAGTATGCTAATTAGTTTTAAAATGAGAAAATTCAAGAAGTGAAGAATTGGGATACAAAGTTACATATTGCAGTGTTGTTACAACCAATTGTTACCATTGAGGGGTGGCATTTTTTTTTTAGACTTTCTACTTTTTAATAATTTAAAAGTTAACATGAATTTCTTTTGTAATCAGAAATAATTATATAAACTCTTTTATAAGCTGAGCATTATTTCCTATATAGAGTTTTCCTCTCAGGATTAAAGGTTAGATTGGTGGAAATTGAGTCTGGAAGGCCTGAATTTAGTTTGTCACTTATGTCTGAAAATTTTTCTGTTTCAAAGTGGGAAAAAAAAAAGTTTCCAAGTGGCTTTCCTTGCTATAACCTGCTTGATTACTTGTGATGTCGCCACTTTGTTCATTTCCCAGTAGTCACTGAAGGGTGTTATCAGATGGCTGTGGGATACAAATTTTGGAAAAGAGCCCCAATTCCTCTTTGAGAAAGAGCTTCAAACAAATTCGTCCAAGATAAAAAATACTGTTCTTTCCAAGAAGTGTTTGTTTAGAAGATGAATGTTGATGTCACTGCTCACTTACCATTGTCCTATAAACTCTCTCCAGTGAGAATGTGAGTCCTAGGATAATTTATGCAAGAGAAATTGATCAATGTAGAGGGTCAAGAACTTGAGGTTTTATTTAGCCATTATGGGGGATAATTGCTTCTTTATGGGTGTTATGGACTAGATGTTTGTTATTGTTCAATTGCTCAGTCGTGTCCGACTCTTTGTGACCCCATGGACTGCAGCGTGCCAGGCTTCCTGTCCTTCACCGTCTCCTAGAGTTTGCTCAAACTCATGTCCATTGAGTTGGTGATGCCATCCAGCCATCCCGTCCTCTGCCATCCCCTTCTTCTCCTGCCCTCAATCTTTCCTAGCATCAGGGTCTTTTCCAGTGAGTTGGCTCTTTGCATCAGGTGGCCAAAGTATTGGAGCTTCAACTTCAGCATCAGTCCTTCCAATAAATATTCAGGATTAATTTCCTTTAGGATTGACTGGTTTGATCTCCTTGCAGTCCAAGGGACTCTCAATAGTCTTCTCCAGCATCGCAGTTTGAAGGCATCAGTTCTTCGGCCCTCAGCCTTTTTTATTGTCCAGCTCTCACATCCATACATGACTGCTGGAAAACCATAGCTTTGACTATACGGACCTTTGTAGGCAAAGTAATGTCTCTGCTTTTTAATATGCTGTCTAGGTTTGAATATTTGTGTCTCTCCAAAATTCTTATGTTGAAACTCTAACACCCAGACTGGTTGTATTTGAAGAAAGGATGTAATTAAGGTTGAATGAATCATGAGGGTGGAGCCCTGTTCTAATTGGATCACTGTCATTATAAAAAGAGACCCTAGAGAGCTTGCTAGCTCTCTCCAGGAATTCAAGCATGCATGTACCTAAGAAAAAGCATGTGAGGATATAGTAAGAAGGAGACTATCTGTAAACCAGAGAAAGAGCCCTCACCAGAAATTGACCAGGCTGGACCTTGATCTAGGACTTACAGCCTCCATAACTGCGAGAAAATAAATTTCTGCTGTTGAGCCACCCAGGTTATGGTATCTTACTATGGCAGCCTGAGCTAATAGAATGGCTTAGAGCAGTTTTAGGCACTGTAGGAAGAGGGAACAAAGAAAATAGAAGCAGAATCCTGGAACTCTGTATAAGACATGTCATCACCGTAGCCCTTTTCTGTGGTCTGAGATCTAACTCCCTCAGTCTGCCCTTGCAAGCGCAGAGTTAATTGAGTCACTGTTTGATGATGTTTATCTACCAGTAACTCCAGGAATGTGTTTATTTGAATAATGGCATTTATGTAGAGTTGATCATAGCATCTTAAGTCATTAAATCACCTTGGGTTCTTTCAAAGAAACCAGTAAAAGTAGGGTCTTGAAATGAGTCATTTCTCCCTGCTATAATTATTTATGAAAAACTCAGGTCAGTAAGTTTAACTGTCTGGGTTAGCACTTAGAACAGGTTGTTGAAGTTTTACTATATTGAAATTTGGTTGGAGACATGACTTCAAGTGTACTTTGTTTTTGAAAGGCCTGCCTGGATATAGTACATACCAAGTCCCTAAAGGGAATAAATAATATTAGGTAATTTTTTTTTTTCCATTTTCTGTCCTTAAGTATGTGTTTCCTGATTGCAGATACTACATCCTGTTAAGAGTTTGTCACATTTTTTTTCTTTAGTGATGATAAATATAAAGGCATATCCTGTGACACATTGATGGACAAATTTATTGTGCGTGCCTGCTGTTTATGAGGCATTATGCTAACTTTATGGGGCATATGAATAGGTATAGAACTGAGTCCCTGGACAAATGACGAAGCGAGAAATATTTCTTGGTTTTCTATTTAGTTTTCATAAAACATTTTTTTCAAGGTAGGTGTTATCTTTTTTTTTTTTTATTGTTTACTTGGTAATGCTCCATGCTCAGTCACTCATTCGTGTCCAACTCTTTGCGACCCCATGGACTGTAGCCTTCCAGGCTCCTCTGTCCATGGAATTTTCCATGCATGAATACTTGAGTGCCTTGCCATTTCCTATTCCAGGGGATCTTCTCAACTCAGGGATTGATCCCACGTCTCTTGCATCTTTTGCACTGGCAGGTCGATTCTTTATCACTAGGACCACCTGGGAAGCCCCAGGTGGGCTTAGTAAGGCAGTGTATAAATATATCAGAGAGAAATTAGTGTGAAGCTTAAGAGATATTTTCCCTCAAGCTTTAAAAGGAAGATAAGGACTCAAAATGGTGATGCTATTCACTTGTGAGCCTTAGGAAATAGCCCCAAGGAGGGAGTGTCTCATATCCTGGATAACTCAGAACTTATCCAGAAGAATAGAAGGTTCATTTTAAGATACTCCCTACACAGTGAGTCACCAGCTGCTGAGACTGTCCAGTATAAACACCTGAGTGGAGCTGTACTTTAAATAGCTGGAAAACCTTCTTCCTCTTCCTACTGGGTAATTTCCACTTTCCCCTCCCCCCAACCTTGGACTCATTCTTGTCACCTAAACAATGTTAAGTATATTGGACAATGGGTTGTCTTTTTTTGTGATTTCCTCCTAAGACTGGGCAGAGGAAGGAAGATGGATTCAGTATTAACTAAGAGTGGGTACTGTGTCCAGCTTAGTCACTCAGTCTTGTCCGATGCTTTGTGACCCCATGGGCTGTAGCCTGCCAGGCTCCTCTGTCCATGGGATTCTCCAGGCCAGAATACCGGAGTGGGTTGCCATGTTCTTCTCCAGGGGATCTTCCCAACCCAGGGATCAAACCCAGGTCTCCTGCATTGCAGGTGGATTCTGTATCACCTGCGTTACCAGGAAGAGTGGGTAGGCAAAGGAAAATCCAGCCTCAAGATGCATGTTTTCCAGTGGTTAGGCCTGTGTGATTGGTGCCATGTATGCACACTGAAGCCTTAGCAAACCTAGAGGGGCAAGTATTTGTTCAAGGTAACTGACTGAAATTTGGGTACATAGTCCAAGTCTGAAGCCTGTGGCCTCTCGCAGAGAGGCCTGTGGTCAGAATCTGGAGGCCTAGCCCCTGGCTTTGGGTTCTGTGGACAGTGATGAAGAAACTGCTCACTATACCTTACTTGTATAAGATGCTGGCTTCCAGTATTATATGAAGTTAGTATCTGCATTGTCTTTTCACTTCAGCCTTAGCCTCTGGTGGTCATGGTCAGCCCCTCATGTACTGCTGTGCTGCCTGCCTGTGGGTGGGGCATGTGGAGCCCAGTTGTGCTGGAGGGGCCTTGCGGTGGGTCAGGAAATGGCTGGGTACCAGAAGGTTTGGGGAAAATATGGGGCCCAAGAGCCAAGCACCAAACAAGGCTGCATGATAGGAAGGAAGTAAAAGTGTGCATCTGTGAGTGAGGATGGACCTTGGCCAAATGTAACCAGGACCAAGGAAGAACCCTGGAGTAAAATGCAAGTTCTCAGTGATGGTGGGACTCGAAGAAAGAGAGCTAGCTGGGAGGGAGGGCTGATCAGCATTGATTGGAACAGCCATGGAAACCCTAGTCTTTGAGGCTGGTGGTTCTGATATTGGAAGCTCTTGCCTTGCATGGACCTGGGCCCCATCCATGCTCAGAGAAGCCTCGTCCTGCTGGGCTGAGGATCAAATGCCATGAGTAAGCTGGGTGTGCTGGGTAGGCACTCCTTGTGTGGACTACTGCCATAGCCTCCTCATTTGTCGCCTACTTGTAGTCCCTTCTTTCTCTAGCACATGCCTTGCATTTTAACTGCTAACGATCTTTTCTCTAGGCCAAATTTGTTGTACTTCATTTGGAAACACAAAAACAAATACCTCTAATGTTTCCTGTGCAGTCAGGATAGAGTCCAAAGTCAAATGCACGTCAGGCCCTTCCTGAACTGACCCCCAGCCGCTGTCCAGTCCTGTACTGGGCATTTCTTTTTCCTGCACCCTGAGCTCGATGCTAGGGAACTAGGTAGAGATTTTCGGAGGTGCCGAGCTGCGTCTGGACTCTTGGTCTCTGCAGTTGGCTTGCACTCAGCCTGGCTGGTCCATCCTCCTTCGGATCTTTACCTGGAAAACCTAACTGGGGTGTCTCTTCTCTAAAAGCTCCTACATCTGACTCCTTCTGGCAGAAATGAAAACCGTTCTTTATTCCACATCTGTGAGCCCTCTCCCAGGGCTCTTGTTACTATCGTTTGAAGCCACCTACCCCTGCTACAGGCTGGGGAAGCCCTCGGTGCTGTTCTGTCCATTTGATTCCCTGGGGGGTAGCACAGAGCCACTCCAATGTTCTTGCCTGGAGAATCCCAGGGACGGCGGGGCCTGGTGGGCTGCCGTCTATGGGGTCGCACAGAGTCGGACACAACTGAAGTGACTTAGCAGCAGCAGCAGCAGCTTTTAGCAGGCTCAGTAAGTGGTGAATCAATGAATAAATGGTTTCCTAGTCCATTCAGGCTGCTCCAGCAAAATACTGCTGACTGGGTGGCTTATAAACACCAGCAATTGATTTTTCATAGTTCTCAAGCCTGGGAATCTACAGTCAGGGTGCTCACCTGGCCGGGTTCTGGCGAAGGCCCTCTTTGGGCTTGCGGACTTCTCAATGTCTCCTCACATGGTGGAAGGGATCAGGGAGCTCTCTGGGGTCTCTTTTACAAGAGCACTAATCCCATTCACGAGGACAGGGTCTTCATGACCTAAGCACCTCCCAAAGGCCTTGCCTTCTAATACCATCACATTGGGCATTAGGATTTCAACCTGTGAATGTAATGGGGACACAGTCCTTGAGACCATAGCCAGTGAGTTCCTTGGAGGAGGGAGAAAACTAAGCTCAGTTTGTTGTAGTTTCTTGTTGAGTTTATCTGTCAGGTTGTCCAGAGTGTATAAACAAGGCTCTGAGGAAAAGAGGTCAAGTAGACTAATCACGGCCTGCCCCCTACATCCTACAGGGCTGATCCAGAGGAGACAAGTAACTCCCAGAGAAGTGACAGAATTTGTCAAAGTACTTAAAATTACCTACAGAAATTCTGAAGCATGGGGCCGGCATAGTTCTGTTTGTTCTGTGACCATATAAAATTGCCATCCAAAAATCCAGATGGAGAATAAAAACCAGAAAGTTGTGAGTGCTATTTCATAAAGAAACCTACTGCTAACCACTGAACTCCATGAAGATAGGACTGGATTTTTCTTCCTGTTGTATTTTCTGTTCTTAGTGTAATAAATTGTAATTTATGATAAATTATAAAAATAAATTTAATTTGAGTCACTATGTGAGTGATAGTTGCTCAGTCATGCCTGATTCTTTGCAACCCCATGGACTGTAGCCTTCCAGGCTCCTTTGTCAATGGAATTCTCCAGGCAAGATTACTGGAGTGGGTTGCCATTTCCTTCTCCAGGGCATCTTCCTAACCCAGGGATCCTGCATTGCAGGGGAGTCTTTACCATCTGAGCCATCAGAGAAACCTTTGGTTCAGTATGGACAAGTCTAAATTTTTAAGAGTGTTTATAAGTCAAGTTGTCACGGTAACGTGGCTTGGATTACACTTAAATACCAGAAGATGCTCAGGCATATCTGTTTTTTACATGCTCTGGTCACCATGTTCCAGTCAATTGTAGACAATTCTCTGGTGAACTGTGTATCTTAGACATTCTTAGTGCTTCTTCCAAGTTTGGGGTGCTTTTCTAACTGCTAAGTGATTCAACTTTGCAACAAAAATTTCCTACCTCTGCTTTTTCAGAATAAGAGCATCCTGAGATGCAAGGTGTAAGGCAAGCTACTATTAAAAGACAGAAACAAAACTGCTATCAAATATGCAACTAGCCATTGGCAAGAAACATCATTTTTCACTCTACTGTGCAACAGAAACAAAATATAGAGATATGTGGCATGTTGAAGAGAGAGACTACAGTTATCATTTATAACTTCCTATTTAAAATTTTTGTTTTCATGGGAACAGCCTTATTCATTAGAACTTTTTATTAGAAGCCATCTATCATGTCCCATGTGTTGTATTGCAGGATGTGCTCTGTACAAGGTGTCTGGGTTTGGGAAAGTCTCGGCTGGGAAGGAGCAATGTCCTCTTTCTGATCTGCATAGTGGAGTGATATGGGCTCATAGGAACCCTGATCAGTGTCCTCACTGACTGATTTGATGTGTGTTTGTGCATGTGTGCTCAGTCACGTCCAACCCTTTGTGGTCCCATCGACTGTAGCCCACCAGGTTCCTCTGTCTATGAAATTTTCCAAGCAGGAACACTGGAGGGGGTTGCTGTTTCCTACTCCAGGGTATCTTCCTGACCCAGGGATCAAATCTGTGTCTCTTGTGTCTCCTGCATTGGCAGGTGGATTCATTACCAACTGAGCCACCTGGGGAGCCCTGCTGAGCAGATAAATATTTGAAAATATAAACTTATTAGGATAAAATGCTGATTTTATTGATGTTAGCTGTTGAGGTTCTATTTAAGAGCTCATTTAAAGAAAAAAAAACCAAACAAACAGGAAAACTTTACTCTGAAAACCAAAATTTGAAAACCATTGACACAGCAGAATGCCTTGACATGAGACTGGAGTATTACAGGTAAATTTCAGTTACAACAGGCTTCATAACTCCTGTCAGAATTCTCCTGATGAGCTCACCTCTTTCTGCTTTGATTGGTGGTAGAGAGAAATCTGGTTTGGGGTTAGGAATTGTCATGGAATTATTGCATTTTCCAGAGCACTTTTGCCATGTGGCACAGTTTGCACCATTTATATTGATGTAATAAAGCTCTTCGTGTCTGAAAAACCATTTGATACCATCACACTATAAATTATGTACTTATAAGTTTGTCTTATGGAAGTAAGAGCTTAGGGTTCTAATTTTGGTTCCTTCATAATAATTGTCTGAGCTGTAGGAAAGCATTTCTCTCTTAGGGCCTCTAATATTATAGAATTGGATGAGGTGGTTTTCAAGTTTGCTTGAAATTCATTGTAAGTTAATTTCCTTGGCCTGTCATTTGATGAGGTATCAGTGGAACTGTCTGGAATATTCTGTATCTGAAATGTTTTGGTTTGTGTTTAGGTAACTGAAGGTGAAGTATATGAGATACTTACTCTTTGTAGTGGTCTCTTCTGCCAGACAATTTACTGTCTGTGCAGCCTTGTGGTTTTTTTATGCTCTTGGGCAGTTCTCTATGGAATTTGGTCCTGTGAAAATGGCAAGTGTTTATAAGTATCATATAAAAGCACTCTATTCCCCTAAGTCTTTCTGTCCCTACTAAAGCATTGCCAGGTTTATTAACATACTCATTTGAATATACTAAACTCCATACTCCCTTTTTGAATTGCAGTGTACCAATTCATAGAGAGCAGATTGGTGAAGGAGGTCAGATTTGGAAATAATTTATTGCTGAAAAGCTTCTTTTCTTTTTTAGATATGAAAAAGGAACTCGGGGATGGAAATACAATATTACACTTAGCTGTCAAAAGGAAAAGAATCATCTTAGATCTTATTCCACATTGAAATTATAGCACTCACAGATCACACTATATAAAATTGGTCAGATTCCACCGACTGGTTGCGATTACTTCCCTAATTGGAAAAAATTAGGACTATTAATCATTGTGACACAAGGCAAAATGTCATTGTGGCATGACAGTCTTATTTTCCACCTGAGAAATGGTGGCTTCTGAGGGCAGAACCAAACCCTCCTTCCCCCACTTTCTCTTCCCATTTCCTTTCTGGCCGTAGCTCTCTGCAGTAGATCAGACAAAGACTTACAAAAAGGCAGAGGGCACAGAAACAGAAGAAGAAAGCGTTCCTTTGTTTTGTATTCCACGGAAACATCTGTGAAAATGAAAATGGGGGAGGGGAGGGAAGACCTCCCAAACCAAGGAAATGTGACTGTTACACAGACATTTAAAATTACTGCATGTAGCTAATTGACATATAGACAAAGTCTTCTTAGGCATGGGGACATCAAAATGACTGAATTCTGAATTTTCCTTTTATTCCTCCTAGATGCACTCAGAAGGGCAATGTTTGAAGCAATTCGCCAGAATTTTCTTATGAGGATAATAATTTTCTTAGTATAGAAGTAATTACGGTTGTAACACATGAATTATTTTGGTATTGAGTTTTGTAATTTCTTAATGTTTTGGCATACTTAAAATTTACTTGGGCAATTGCACATTGCACATTTTAAACAGGATTTAAAAGAAAAGGGTAATTGACAAATGCTAGTTTGTCTCATGTTTAGCTTTTAAAAATATAACTTTTTTCTTTAGGCATCAATATTAACTTGTATTAGCTTTGTTAAAAAAGAGAAACAAACATAAGTATCTGTTAAAAAAAAAAGTGTAATTAGAGACCCTCTGCCTTCCTCCCCGCCCCCCCCCCCTTTTTAATACAGTAATAGCATTTTTGCTGGAAGATTTCTGTTTCTCTAATGTAAGCAGCTTCTTCTATATGTCCCTGGAGTTTCTCTCCCCCTTCACAGAATTCTTGCTGTACTTTAAAGAAGGTACTAACCATTTTGGTGTCTTTAATCTCTCCAAGAGGGAAAATTATTATGACATATTTGGTGAACATCATGTTCAAATACTGCAAACTTCCTTTTTTTTTTTGAGTGTCTCATTAAGCACCATGGGACGTTTCTTATATTTATATTTCCTCCTCAAATACTAATGTTAATTTGGTGTCAAATTGTTGATGCAACAACATTTTGTGATGATATAGTTGATTACAGGCGGTACCTTGCTGTTATAATAATAGTGAACATTGTGTCAGGCACCCTGCCCAGGTTGTCTGCATGATATTTCATTTCATGCTCCTGACAAGTGCATGATGTGGATGCTGTTATTATTGTTTGTATTTTTATAAATGAGAAACTGAGGCACAGAAATGTGACAGAACCAGCCCCCGATCTCAAAAGAGGGATGGAACTGTAATATGCTGTCATGCCTTTCCCATAGTGTTAGTGTCTCTCCAGTCAGGTCTTTTTGCTCATTTGTTTTGTTTTGTGTTGGTGGTGGAAGTGTGGGACTGGAGGGTGTCAATTACCCTCAAGTTAAACTGTTGACAAAAGGCGTAGTTATTATGGCAGCATTTAATTGTACTTTTTTTTTTTTTGCAACAGGCAGGTCCCTTGGGATAAAGGGGTGTAGGTAGCTACTGACACAGAGCTAAGGCTAATGGTTGGACAGCTTGTGACTTTGAAATCTTTGCGTTGGGTTGGGCCCTTGACCATCAGTTCCCCTTGAGAGCTCCCTTGATGTCCTAGAGAGGTTCTCCAGCCCAACTCAGCCCATCACTGTCACAGGGCTCAACAGAAGTGTGGATTGAGACTCAGACACTTGGGGAGTGTTTGCAGGAGCCTGGGGTTGGAGCGTCCCTAAGTGCGCAGGTGAGATGGCCCCTGCATCAAAGTGACCCCCTCCCTCAACTGCTGCCAATGGTGGCAGGTAATCTCCTACCTTGTGGTAGTTGCCATTTGCCAGGGGATGTGTAAAAGACTAGGTACCACCTAGGAAAGGCAGTTTAGGACTGTGCTGTCATAATGCGGGAAAGGCAGATTAGGAAAGTAGAAGTGCATAACAGTGGAGACCTGCTGGACCTTTGGGTTGGGTCAGGGGGATCTGGGCAGTATGAGGGGAAACTAATTATAAATCATTGTGCAAGTATTGCGGTCAGGCTGAGTGTCTCTTTCATTTCAAGTGACTTTTACCCCAGATAGCTGTCTGAGGGTGACCCATGTTTGGATTCCCTTGTGAATTCTTTGGGCCTGATAGAATGTGACTTGACTGCTTACATCCTAACTTCCCTGTGTATAAAATAGTAATAGCCTGTTTCATTTTTGTGGGGCTTTTAACTATTTACAGTGCTTTCTCACTTGTCCTTTTAGATCCTTTTAGCCTCCTATAAGGCAGCTAGGAGAGAGCTACTCCTTTTTTAAGAATGAGATGGTGAAGGCACAGCAGATGAAGTGACCAGTGGAGCATAAATCAAATTTCATTGGTCAAGACAGCCCAGATCTACTTACTGTTCATTTGAAGAACTATCTCAGTTTATTTCTCTGAATACTTACTTTCCGCCTCTGTGTAATTTTGACCATCTACCACATGCTTTGTGCATATATGTGTCCAGACAGTAGATCCAACCAGATCTTGATGGGTGGCCACCATCTTTAGATGAAAACACCAGCGTGAAGCCTGTACTTTGCTGCTGCATCCACAGATCAACCTCAGCACCATGCTGCAAGTGATGTATATCCTGCCTGCTCTGTAGTACAGTATTATTGGTGACCTGTTTTGGAGAAGGCAATGGCAACCCACTCCAGTACTCTTGCCTGGAAAATCCCATGGACGGAGGACCCTAGTGGGCTGCAGTCCATGGGGTCGCAAAGAGTCGGGCACGACTGAGCGACTTTACTTTCACTTTTCACTTTCATGCACTGGAGAAGGAAATGGCAACCCACTCCAGTATTCTTGCCTGGAGAATCCCAGGGACAGAGGAGCCTAATGGGCTGCTGTCTAGGGGGTCGCACAGAGTTGGACATGACTGAAGTGACTTAGCAGTAGCAGTCATAGATTCTTTGGGCTTGCTAGGTGGCTCAGTGGTAAAGAATCCGCCTGCCCAGGTGGAAGATGCAGGAGACAGATTCGATCCCTGAGTTGGGAAGATCCCCTGGAGGAGGAGATGGCAACCCACTCCAGTATTCTTGCCTGAAAAGTCCCATGGACAGAGGAGCCTGGTGGGCTACAGTCCATGGAATTGCAAAGTGCTGGACATGACTGAGTATGCAAATGGATTCTTTATCATTTTTACGGTCCATGTCATTTTTTTTTTTTTTTAAAGCATGTTAAGGGTCCTTTTAAGGGAAACTAATGGGAAGGTTTAGTGTCTTGCTCTGTAAACACGGGTAGTAATACCATCCTTGCTTATTCATGGGGTAATTATCATGATCAGGTGAGATCATTCTTGTGAAGCTGTGTACATCATAAAGGGCTTTACAAACATTATTATGAACGAATGACCCTGTGTTCAAGATGGAAGTCCGCACTAGTTAAAGCAATTGCTTATGATACCATCCATATCTGCTTCTCTCAAGACCCTCCACAAGGCCCAAGGGGGACGTGCAGGGGTCACCCAGGTGTTTCTGAAGAAGAAAGACTTCTAAGGTCCCTTGGGAAAGACCTGGCTCACAGTTCCAGGAGCCAGTGGCCAAGGCATGTGACCATAGGAACAGAGATCTACTATCAGGAAGGAATCACCAGCTAATCTCCAGGAATCAGCTGGGTATTGATAAGAAGGGTCAGTGACATATTGCCTGGAATGAGCCAAAACAAAGATAGTAGCTTGCACCTTTTGTCTCCAAAATAAAAGAAAAAAAAAAGAAAAAGGGAGAAATGAGAGACAAGCTGGAGCACATGCTTTATTAAACCTCGAATCAGTTGGCGTTAGCCCAGATGCTAGTGTTTCCTGCATAATGCTCCTGTATGAAGCTGTGGTGGAGAGTACATTGCACTGTGAAGAAATTGCCTCGAGCAGCACCCACAGAAAGTGTCCACTGATGATGCAGGGAGGGAGGGAGGGAAGGAAGGTTTGAAATAGCCTGATCCTGCCCCCAGTGTATTAGCAAGTGATGGTTACCCAATTAACTATATTCTTGGGATAGTCACTGATTTACAAGGTCTTCTTTTGCCAGGTGCTGTGCTGGTGCTGTATTAACATGGGAGAGGGGAGGGATTTTGGACCTCAGGAAATTTACTCCTCCATTCAATATGTGTTAGGTACACGCACTAGGCATGTGCACTGTGCTGTGATTCCAGAGATGAACAGCGAACTCCAAGGGGCTCAAATCTGCATGGACAAGGCAGAGAAGTGATCACTGATTGTGGTCCTGGGAGAGGCAGGTATGTCCAGAGGAAGGGCCGCTTCTGTCAGGGCAGGCAAGTGTCCTGGAGAAGGTGGTATCTGAATAGAGTTGAAGGAATTGTAGGAGGTAACGAGGAAGAAGAAATATGGGAATACTTCCCTAAATAAGGAAATGGTATAAGTAAAGGCAAGGAAGCTAAAGGTGTGTGTGGAATGACTGGGGAGCTACACATAGGCAACTTCTATATAAATTACCATCATCTTAAAACTGCAACATGTAGCTGACATGTTGCCTTATTCCAGTTTAGATCAGTGACTCTCACCTCAGCTGAATCACTCACCCACTACCCCTACTCCCAAGGGTGTTTGGAAATGTGTTGTTTTTGACAAGTATTTGAGAAGTCCTGGTGACTTTCACTGGACAGGGCCAGGGATGGTACAAGCCTTTAGAAGAAAGAACAAAGCCCTCATAGGCTTCATCTCATGAGGTCACAAGTCAGTGAATATGTCTACTGTTTCTTAAGATACAAAAGTCAAAGTCCACAGCTTGTAGGTTATTAGTAGGGTCTGGAATGCTTGTTCCATTACTCTTTTATGTTTGAAATTTCTTATGCTGTATCTAGTTTCCATGTTTAATTGCTATTCTGATTTATAAAATTCTAATACCTTATGTTGCCAGTATCTTTGTTAAGAGCAAGCACTTATTTTCTTCCTGTTCCCAAGTGGAGAACTCCACTAATATAACAGTCTGTTCCTTCTCTGCCCCTTCTCTCCTTCCTTTCCTGCCTAGTTTGATTGGCAGTTGGTCGGCCAATGTGAGCCTGGGGACCAGGATGCCCTGGCTCAATCCTTCCTGTCCCTGGGGGATCTGCCTTCTGGTTTGTGAGCTTAGTGATGATGCTGGAGGCCTGCATGTTCCTGACCTAAACTCAATCTAGGGGAGTGTCAGCCAGGTCCTGTGTAGAGTAAGGTGGTTTGTGTACTGCATAATGGGGGCAAGTGGCATTTGGAAGCCAGCCAGTGCTCCGCTGGGCCCCGCCGGCTGTGCTGGGACCCAGGCAGTTCCTTTTGCTCATTTGAACGAGGCCATTGTGTAGTCCAGTGGTGGTCCTGTTGCACAACCCCAGAGGGCACAGTTGTGTTCTCATTGTGGTCTGTGTCTGCTGTTCTAGGTCTTGTTTGCACTGCCTTGGTAGTGAGCCAAAGGTCTACACACTCAATTGTATCCTTCCCTGTGGTCGTAAATGTCAAAAGCTGACATTTTGATCTCCATTGGTTTGACCTGCTTCCTCTGTTTCTCCAGTGCATGAAAGGGATACTGTGAGTGTGTATACATACATATACATATATCTGCTCCTTTATCTGGTCCTTTAGTTGCCTTAATGGAATGAGGTTTTGATGCTCTGTGAGATCTAAATTTTGTTTCTCTCACCTGCTTATGATTACAAGTTTAATAGTACTGAAGAATGTAAATTATGAAGCTGAAGTCTCCCTTGACCTTTTTCTCTGCTTTCCTTTTTAGAAGCTATCATTGCTAATGGTTTGGGGTGGAACATCAGATCCTTTTCTGTTCTGTTGGTGTGTATATTTTTAAAAATGTGATCACATTATTTTCTGTGGCTTAAAAAAGATCATCTCTGTTCATGTAAGTATACATTATAAATCTAGCTGTTTTATAAACTAATATATTTTAAAATTTATAATAATCATAACTATAATCCTTAAATTTGAGGCTTTATAAGCATTTTTTGTGTGTGAGAACAACCTTATGGGATGTGTGCTGTTCGTAACATTTTTTAGCTCAAGAAACTGAGGCACAGAGATCAGGTAACTTGTCTAAGATTATGCAGAACAAGGGTATAAAATTGGTATTTGAAGCCAAGTGGCATGGCTCCATAATGCATGCTCTTAAATATATTTGACAACATATGGTATCAAATTCAAAAAGTGCCAAACGTTGGTGATACAAAGGTAGAGGTTCCCATTCATTTCAACCCGGTAATCATGCTTCCTGTTACCCCATTCTTTCTTTTGTTTAGTCCCTGGAAACCACCATTCTACTCTTTGCTCTATGTGTTTGAATATTTTAGATCCAAAATATAAATGAAATCATGCAGGTATTTCTTTCTGTGTCTGACATTTCATTTCGCATAATGTCTTCTAGGTCTGTCCATATTACAGTTACAAATGGCAGGGATTTCTGCCTTTTTTAAGACTGAATGTTCATTGTATGCATATACTACTTTTCCTTTCCATTCATCGCTCAATGTACATTTTAGTTGTTTTCATACCTTGGTTATTGGGAATAATTAATTCACAATAATAATAATAGTTAATTGTGAATCTTTTTAATAGTTGCATACTGTTCCATACTGGGCTTCCCTGGTGGTTCAGACAGTAAAGAATTTGCCTGCAGTGCAGGAGACCTGGGTTTGATCCCTGGGTTTGATCCCTGGGTTTGATCCCTGGGTTGGGAAGATCCCCTGGAAAAGGGAATGGCTACCCACTCCAATATTCTTGCCTGGAGAATTCCTTGCACAAAGCAGCCTGGCAGGCTACAGTCCATGGGGTTGCAAAGATCTGGACACGACTGAGCAATTAACACTTTCACTCCACATTAGGATTGTGTGATAATTTAAACCTCTTTTTGTGGTTTCCTGGACTATGTTCTTCTAAATACTACTGCCTCAAAGAGTCTGCTTTTATATTAATATGCAACTATATGCACTCATGTAGTTATACATATATGAATATCTCTGTAGAAAATATTCTTGGAAGTGTAATTGCTTTGTCAAAAGGGATGCGCATTTAAAACTTTTTATAATTTATCTTGATAAATTATATTCCCCCCAACCTCTACCATTTATATTTCCACCAACCTGCTTTGCTTTTCCCATGCTGACATTGGATATTATCACTAGTATTATATTAGTCTATAAAAGTGATGTCAGTACACCAGGTGAGCAAAATCAGTAATTTTTGACTTTGGTGATCTTTTAGCTTATCCTGTCATGTAGGATTCACTTGCTCAAGAAGAGTTAAGTGTAAGTTATACAGAAACTCCCTGTGTTATTAAGAAATATCTTCCATTCTTTTAAAGTGCAGCTATTACATATCATTTTCACCTACTTTAGGAAAACCACCTTTGCAGCTTCACAGCCAGGGAATGCTTCCTAGACTAGGGCAAGGCAGTTATCGATTAGGGAGTCTGTACTTCAGCCCCCTTTGCCAGCCCCTCCCTTGAAAGCAGAGAAGCAGTGAGAAGCCACAAAGTCCTGGGTGGCACTGTGGGGACCCCAGCTACTTTAAAGAAGGATGTCATCATTGAGGCAGTGTCTCACACAAACTGGCAGGAAGCTTATGCTGTCATCACGGAATTGAGAAAGCTCCGTGTCTCTCCAGCTTGTGTTTTTATCTCCGTCTCTTTTCTTCTCTGAGCGTTTTCTAAGGAAAGACCAGCGCCTTTAACTACATGCCCTCAGATTCCCTTTTGGAAATCTTTGGCTTCACAGGATCAGCTCACTTTAACTCTCAAGCCTGGAAGAGCAGAATTTTTGTCTGATCTGCTGGACGGATCCCAGATTGTGTTCTATGGGGTAGTAGATTGTTTGCTGAAGAAAGAAGGGGATTTTGTGTATCAGAGTGTGCTGTGCCTCTAGGTCTCTGATCCTTTGAGTTGATTTGAGAAGGAAGAGGTTTGGTAGCCACCAGGGGGTTCAGGGTTGGCTAAGCTGAGTCCTTGCTTGCTGTGTTCTGTGCTGCCCAGCCTTGGGCTCAGTGGATGCTGTTTCTCATCTGGTCCATTTTCTGCCTAATGAACTCCGGGTCTATCATGCTGACAGCCGCTCAGGTTGACCTTGAAGTTCTCAAATTTTAGTTTTCACTTTGAAATTTTGTTTGCTAGTCATGTTCTTTTAAATTTAGACTTTTGAACTTGCTACAGAACTAGAAACTGATACTGTGCCCCTCCCCTTTCCCTTTAAAACTGAATTGACAGCTTGTCAGTTTCCTAACTACTTACCAGAAGTACATATAATAGGAAGAGTCTAAATTGAAAGTGTTTATGCTTAAGCTAAAGTGATACCAGTGTAAGTTTAATATTCATCACACATTTCAGATACCTGTTTCATTGGCACATTCCTGATTTTGAGGCTTTTCAATAAAGCTGTCCTAATCTCCTAAATCTAGACAGTAGAACTGCCAGTTTTGTTTCCATATTTCTAATTAAGCTAGGTATCTGTAAGATGGGGAAGAAAGGGTTTCAAGGTTCCCTTGTTTGTGTCAGTTAAAAATCAAGTAGTGATTCTAGAAAAATTTCCTTGTGAAGCAGTTGTGTTCTTGAAGGGATTCTTTGAGTGCCAAGCATCTTCATTTCAGGTTTTTTATGTTTGTATCTTGGTTTAAAAGAAAGCTCTTTGTGTTGGGTGTTTTGCTGAAACTCTGTAATGAATAATGGCACATTAACACTGTATTGCTCAATATCTATAAGGGAGGGTTTTTAGAGAGTTCACATAGAATCTTTTCTCTTGTGGTCACCTCTGTGTCTATTTCTACTCCTAAATAAGCATTCTAACTTTTTGGGTACTTTTCACTTTTGAGAAGTTGGCTACAGGCACACACAATTCAATTTTTTTTTTTTTTTTTTATCATCATAGGTTCATTTTATGTCTGAAGTTGCTGCATCTTACAGGTAACCTTTATAATAAATATTGTCCTGATTTCTTGTGAATTGGTATGTGTAGTGAGATCTTACACAAACCCCTAGTTTAGTAGCCTACAGTCCTTTGCACATATATTCTGTGTTCGAACTCTTCTGTGCTTCTGAACTGAGAATGAAAGGGACCATTGAAGGGAAGTGTGATGGATAGAAATATTATTTTTATTCTTTGCCTCACTTTTTTTCAAAGCATGCAAACCAGTCATTTCCACATGACTAGCTGCTAGCAGCAACAAAATGATGGCTCTGTCTTTGTAGTTCAGGCAGCTGCTTTGTAGGCTGGGACTCTTGTGTGTGGTGTGTGTGTCTGGTGCTTGCAGACTGATAGGAGGAGAAGGTATATTCCCAATTCAGCTCTTTTCCTAGTGTTTCTCTGCACTTCATTCTGGTAGATGTTTCTGTTTCTGGCTAAATTGTGGAGGCTAGAAGCAGAGAAATTGAAAAGTTTTGTTATGTGCATCTTTTGGCTGGGAGATCAGGGCACTGAGGCTGCTGAATTCTCTCACAGCACCCTCATTCCCTTGCTAATATCTCGTCTTCTCCCCTCCTTAACTGTCTTCTGGGAAAGCTCTTTATTTATTTATATTCTAGAATGACTTAGGACCATTCACAGTTAAGTAAGCAGAAAGGTACACCTTACGCTTCACTTCGTAAGTACATAGGCAAGTGGTGTGGCCAGACTCCTCCTCACAGCTTACAGCAAAAACACCGCAAGTTTTAGTACTAGCACCACTATAACACTGTGTTGATTTCATCTGTAGCTATGATAAAGAAGAAGGAGACCAGAAACAGCCTTCAGGAAGATCTTAGGAAGAGAGAATGCTTCTGGTATCAATAAGGATTTTGAGATTGTCCTAATCCTGATAGAGGTCATTGAAAATAGTTTGTTTGTTGGGTTGACCATGGTCCCACAGCTGTTTTACCATGATTGAAAGTCCCAGGGGATGCATGTCATAGGATGTGTTGTGTACAGCTTGTGCTAAGCAGGTGACGGCTGGTGGCCAGTCATGCCCAAGAGACTGCCCATGGTGCCCCTACAGCATGAAGAACAGCATTTCTGCAAAGCAGGTGTTTTTTATTTTAAGCATACTTCATGTCATGGGCTTCCCTGGTGGCTCAGATGGTAAAGCGTCTGCCTGCAATGCAGGGGACCTGGGTTCAATCCCTGGGTCAGGAAGATCCCCTGGAGAAGGAAATGGCAACCCACTCCAGTATTCTTGCCTGGAAAATTCCATGGACGGAGGAGCCTGGTAGGCTATAGTCCACGGGGTCACAAAGAGTCGGACATGACTGAGTGACTTCACTTCACTTCACATGTCATGTTGATTTGGATTTCCCCCAAAGGGCAATCTTTTTTTTTTTTTTTTAACCTTATGAAAAGGCTTATTTCAAATTTCTGTGGGAAAAAATCAGTATTCCCATATTGTACTTGACGTATCATCTAGGAATTGATTTTAAGAGAAATTGGTTTGCACATGTGTAGGAGTATTTTCATTAATAACAATAGCTACTGGTATAAGGAACAATTCCATTTGTCATGTACTGGGTTAAGTGCTTTTAAGTGGATTATTAGCTTGTCTACTTCTCACAATAACCTTGTGAAGTAGGTGCTGTTAATATCATTGCTATATTTCAGGAGGGGGAGCCCCGGTGCTCAGTGATAAAGAATATGCCTGTAGTGCAGGAGATGTGGGTTCATTCCCTGGGTGGGGAAGATCCCCTGGAGGAGGAAATGGCAACCCACTCCAGTATTGCCTGGAGAATCCCATGGACAGAGGAGCCTGGTGGGCTGCAGTCCATGGGGTCACAGAGTTGGATTTAATTTAATAACTGAACACACAGACACATATTTCAGGAGAGCTGTATAAGATTTGGAATGGTTGCTTGACCAAGGACACACAGGTACAGAAATTTGCACCCT
Organism: Bos mutus; assembly: GCF_027580195.1. Taxonomy (NCBI): domain Eukaryota; kingdom Metazoa; phylum Chordata; class Mammalia; order Artiodactyla; family Bovidae; genus Bos; species Bos mutus. Next base: position 62,940,448 of record NC_091620.1, on the reverse strand, counting down.
GGGTTGTGTGATAACTGAGCATAAACTCGTGACAGATTCCCCAGTGTGTCCTGATTGTGGCCGATGTCTATAACTGCAAGACAGGCACCACGTTTTAGGGACAACACAGATTCCCAGTTTCTCTGCCTAACTACTTGGTCTGACTGTAATTGTGTGCCCTGGAGCTTAATTGTCTGGCTGTGAATCGTCTGACTGGAATTAGAAGTTGGTTGGCAAGAAAATTCTTTTCCCTTCCACCCTTACCCTACCTCACTGTTTCTATAACCTAGGTCCCAAAAGGATGACCTTATGGTCTTGATGCAGAGTGGTATATCACGCTTCTCACACTTAGATGATCAGCATCTGTGCAGTAATTTCATTAAACACAAACAAGTCACTAAACTTGCTTTTGTCTTAAGTGCAGCATCAGCAGTGAGCACTGTGCTTTCAGAGCAAATGCACTTGGTTAAAGAAATAGATACTCAGGAGACAGCTTACTATAATGAGGCAGCTACAACATTGTTACTGAGCAGGACTTGGTGGTTAGAAGACTCCAGGGGGGTAAAAAGGGCTATAATTAAAATACAGTAATTGGCAGGTTTGTGCACAATACAGATTTTTCTGTTTTGATTCTGAAAAAGCCAAATCTTTCTTTGTTTGTAAGAGACTGATTTTGCATTGTTTGTATGAGGTTTTTTTCCCCTAATAAACGGAAATTGAAATTTTTGTATTGTTAGTAATGGGAGGGTAAAATGAGAGGTGAGACAGACAGAATTGGATTACTGTAGGAGGGAAGGACAAGACTCCCAACCCTGTGTTATCCATGAAATCAGAACAAAACAGAACATAGCAGGGTCAGAGGAGATCTTCAGACAGGGGTTCATGGACCTATAGACTTGTGATGAGTATGATGTGGTGCTGAGTATGAGTGGACTTCAGGGAATCTGTTTTTAGATCTCACCTTTCATAAATGTTCTTGTAGTACTTGTAGTCTCCTTTTCCTCCCACTCCCTTCTCAAATAAGTCTTCTGTCTCTGGCCAGTCTCTCACATCTCTAGTCTTACCAGGCAGTCCTCTGACTCTGCGTTCTAGACTCCTGAATTCCAGACAAAGGGATGATTGAAGAAGTAGTGGTGTTGGTGTTGATGAAAATTAATGACTCTAATGACAGGATAACAAATACTTTTGCAATTCAGGTGGTGTCCAATCCTTTATTTTCCATAAATTGAAAAAGGACTTAATTGAGTTGTCAGTTGATCATTAAAAAAAATTTTGATGATAGATCACCCTGAGATTATTTTTGGCGTATGTCCCAGAAGCAATTCAAACTATTGAGGAAAATTATCATGACAAATTTGAATTTCCATGAAGTTATTTGTGTAAACAAGTTTTCTCAGCTTTTATATTAAAAAAGAGGAAGAGGCAGATAGGAATAAAATTTATGCTGAATTTTGTCTCATGTTAGCCATATTCGTCTATGCTATGCTATGCTAAGTCACTTCAGTCGTGTCTGACTCTGTGCGACCCCAGAGACGGCAGCCCACCAGGCTCCCCAGTCCCTGGGATTCTCCAGGCAAGAACACTGGAGTGGGTTGCCACTCCAATGCATGAAAGTGAAGTCGCTCCGACTCTTAGCGACCCCATGGATTGCAGCCTAACAGGCTCCTCCATCCATGGGATTTTCCAAGCAAGAGTTCTGGAGTGGGGTGCCATTGCCTTCTCCGATATTCGTCTATAGATGCTTAATTTAACTGGAAAAAGTAACTCATCTCATTAACTGATGCATTTCTAATAACTGATTTGTATTTTAATAATCATTTATAAAATTATAATGTTTATGGTATTAGTTGTATATAACTAATAAATAATGCACATCAATTCAGGTGAAAAATGAGCCTCTTATGGTTACAGGAAATTTAGATACTCATGTTTACATTTTTATGTATGGAAATTTAAAGATCCTATGACCATAAAATATTTATATGTAAATTTTTAAAGTTTCTTGAGATCATAAGATTTACATATATATGACATTTTCTGTAAATTATGCATATACATATTATACATCTTTAGTTTGCAGAGATATTTGATAGAATGACTAATAAAATCTTCAAGTGTTAGAAATATTTTATGTTAAGATAAAATTCTTTGGGGATACTGGAATGGACATATAAATTCAAAGGGAATAAGGAACAATGAAAAGTTTTGTTATACAAGAGCTTTTCAGTTTGTTTATGAATAATAATAGACATCAAATGGCTCTGGTGTTTTAAGTTGGATACATTTTAAAGAATCATACTTAATTTTCAGATGCATTGTATGATGCATTGGAAATTTAATTCTTTCAAACTGTTGAAATTTCAGACGGAAAAACTTAGGTGTCAATTTAAATGTGTGCAAGGGGAAACGTTGTTGTAGTTCTTTTAGCAGACAGGCAAGCAAAAACTTTCTGGAAAACACTGAGATCTAGTAAGAACTAGGTGCCTGTCATCCTAGAATATTAATACAATATGAAAGTGACAGAGCCTTAAAATCAGGAGATGTTACACATCTCTGAAGCCCTCTGAGGTCACATGAAGAAAGGTACTGGGAGAAGCATTGTTTACTATCCTGAAGAGGTGGTGAGAACTTCAAATTAAACTAGTAATGATAATTATTATTATTGTATTAAGAGCCTATCTTTATTCCTTAAAATCAAGCTGTCTTTCGTATATATATGGATATGTCTGTATGTGTCTGTGTGTGTGATTATATGGTGTGATGGTAAAGAGAAGGTTTTGGGGGTTCTTATACTAGAAGTAAAAGTCGGTGAGTTTGTGATTGTGTGCAAGGCAGCACACATGTACCTTTCTGTGATGGAATGCCCACAGCTGACCTTTAAGCAGTGATTTGGAAGAGTTTCTGTGTCTTTAAGGTCACTGGGGGAGAACAGATCAAGCTAGGAAAGGCAGAGTGTGATTCAAGGGCCATCACAGTCTCTTCCATTCAATGTGTGCACATGTGGCAGTTTCTGTTCTTAGACGATAGGGACCATCTCGGGCCATATACTAACGTCTGATGGGATCTCACAGTCTCTCCCAGCCAACTGAAAAGTGGAGGGACTTCTGATGGTCAAGATTGAGAGTCTGCAGATGACATGGTCCTGGCCATGCTCCACACCATACCTGGCAGGCCAGAGCAGAGCAGAACAGAGTTGACGAATGGGGAGGGAATTGGTGTAGAGGAAGGGAGGTGGGGAAAGGCACAGAGGAGGGGATAGCCTGTGCTGGGAAGGCCAGAGCCATCCTCTCTGAGATGTCCTGTGAGTTACCTGCCGTTCTTGCTCTTGGAGGCCCAGTCCCCCTGCTGTCAGCTTGCACAGATACCTGCTTGCTCTCTTCTAGACTTACTTTGGTCACGGTATTATTGGATGTAACATTTGCTTAGGTAACTTTCTTGGAGGCCATTTTCCACTTGGAATTTCTAGTGAAAATGTCTTGCTGTGGCATTGTGCTGGGCCAGCGCCTGTCCTCAGGCATTTCCAGGCTTTCTCTTGGCTGATACAGCCATGACCTGGGTCTCTGGCAGGTCTTTGTAGTGTATTCAGTGTGTGTGACAGCTTTTGGGAGCCAGTGATTCCTAAATATTGCCCAACTAATAACTATCTGGAAAGCCAGACTGGATCCCAGTGGAACCCTTTTGAACTAAGTGCTGCCTGTCTTTAAAAGAGCAGTGCAGGCTTCATAGCCTCTTCTGGCTGGCTCTGTTATTAATCTCTTTAGGAGATGATTCCTTAGGGAACCAGGATAAGAGGACCTGCTGCCTACAAAACAGCTGTTTTTAGAAAGAGACCATGGAAAATAATCTAGTACAACAAGGGCTATTGTCCAGAAGTGACATTTTCCTCCTTTCCTTGACTTGAAACCGTTGTGTGGAAACATGGAAAAGTAATTATAAATTGAGGAGGGGGGACATCAGGCCTTTGACTGTTTCTTTCTTACCCAGTGCACAAGGGAGATAATGCTTTTTAGCGGTTTGTTGCCTCCCTGGTTTTTGAACAGAAATCCCATAAAAATCTGACACTAAATTAATCAGGCAAATGTATAGAATGTCAGAGGGATTACATTGGATTCTGGGTAATCATTGGTTGGCCTTTGAGCTGTTGACATGCCAGATGTCTTTGGTATGGTGAAATGATAAATATCCATATGATCAGACTTGTTGTCATGAAACAGTCACAGGAGGTGATTAAGCTTCTTCTAGTTCCTTCTTTCTCGATTTTGTTTGGATCTGAGACTGTGGCTAAGGTCTGCCCATGAGAGTCCTTCAGGACAATAGGCTGTCACTTTTACCAGCACATCCATAGCAAAAAATAAGATTTTATACTTTCTGGTTGAAAATGTGGAGCTATCAAAAAGTAAAGAAAAGGAATTAAAATTTATATATATTCTCACTACCAGGACTAACTTACTGTTATTTTTTAAGGTCTATCCTTCATGTATTTTATATTTTTTATTTTTGTATTTGATATAGTCTTTCTAGTAACAGGATTGTGTAATATGTACTTTTTGGTAGTATGGTTCTTCCACTTAACAATAGAGTGCAAGCTAATGAATTTATCTCTGTTGCAGAAAATAAACACTTGAAAATGTGAATTACTGTAATTTTAGTTGATTAGTATAGTCTGGCTTTGGAAGGAGCAATTGTCCTGATTTTTACCTCTAATACTAACAGTAACTAAAAGTCACTTGTTCTCTTCATATGCTGGAAATGGCATTATCTGGCCTTTATTCGAGATTGTATGCTTCTAAAGGTTTGTTTCTGTCAGAGATAGAGGATAGATCTCAAGCGATTTTGTCAAAATTCTCTTCTTACAGGGAACTACTATAGGACAAGAAGAGAGAGGCTGGCACACTACAGTAAGCCCACAAAGAAGAGATACATTTTTCTTATTCTGGAAGTATTTCTCTTGTTTTTGAGGACCTTCCTTGTGGCTAAATGAATATTGGCTTTCTAGATGGAATATTTCCTTACACGGCTATGAAGAATCCTGAGATACACAGCACCAGAAACTTATTGGAATATTTGCTTTGAATTTCATTTGGTCAGTGGTAACAGGAATGAAGGAGGAGGAAAAAGGCATGACAGAGGATGAGATGGTTGGATATAGCATCACCTACTCAATGAATGTGAGTTTGAGCAAACTCTGGGAAACAGTGAAGGACAGGCAAGCCTGGCATGCTGCAGCCCATGGGATTGCAAAAAGTTAGACATGAAAAAAAAAAAAGTCAGACATGACTTAGCAAACTAAGCAACAACAACAATGGGATGAATTGTGTCCCCACCCGGCACCCCCCGCCGCCAAGCTTATATGCTGAAGCCCTAATTCCCAGTACCTCAGCATGTAACTGTCTTTGGAGATAGGGCCTTGAAAGAGATGGTTAATTTAAATGAAGCCTTAGAGTGGGTAGTAATCCGGTCTGCTTGGTGTCCTTGTTAGAAAAGGAAATTGGGGTATACAGAGTGACTCCAGTAGCTTGTGTGCACAGAGGGACGATATGTGAAGATACAGCAAGAAGGTGGCTGTCTGCAAGCCAAAGAGAGAGGCCTTAGAGGAAACCAGCTCTTCCCACTAACTGCGTTGACCTTGGACTTCCAGCATTCAGAACTGTGAGAAAATAAGTTTCTGTATTTTAAGGCGTGCATACAGTCTGTGGTATTTTTTCAGGACAGCCAAGCAAATGAATAAAGCAGGGTAGTATGTGGGTGTGCATGCTAAGTTGCTTCAGTTATGTCTGACTCTTTGCAGCCCAGTGGACCCTAGCCCACCAGGTTCCTCTGTCCATGGGATTCTCCAGACATGAATACTGGAGTGGGTTGCCATGCCCTCCTCCAGGATTTCTTCCCGACCCAAGGATTGGACCCAAGTTTCTTAGGTATCTTGCCTTGGCAGGCGGGTTCTTTACCCCAGCACCACCTGGGAAGCCCATTTGGTAGTGTATTTTCCGAATATGGTAATACAGGAACATTTCTATGTGGATGTGAATGAATCACCTTAGGAGGCAGGGATCTGGGAGAGGTATACCTGGATGGATGCAGAGTTTTGATAAAGCTCCAGATCTTGGCTCTTGTGGTCTGTTCATTGTGTTTTTTGACATTATTGTGCTTTATAACTTACATCTTGTTAACATTAGGTGATTTTCCATGTATCAAACAGTCTATTATTAAAGATAAAGAAAATACCTATTAAGTATAAAAAGAAAAAAAAACACTTGTTTTTATGGATATTTAGTGAAATAAAATATGACATGGTCAGAATACTTTCTCATTGCCATCATTGACTTAGTTTTTCTTTTCAATAGCTAGTCTGTTCTCTCAAGCAAATTTAAATGGTATTCATTAGTTATTTCTTAGAGGAACTAGATTATTTTTCCTTTTAAAGGGAAAATTAATATCAGAAGTGAGCCATTCAGCTTTGCCAATGTTATATGAAATGTGGAAGCTTATGCCATTGAAGCATGATCCTAAAATAGTGGCTGTGAAGGAGGATCAGGACTGTTGGTGAAAGCTTTCTAACATTTAGCATTAGAAAGTAGAGTGTGGCAATAAGGGTATTTTTTTAAAATTTTAAATAATTTTTATTTATTTATTTTTGGCTGTGTCCCGCGTGTGTGACCTTAGTTCCCTGACCAGGGATTGAACCCACACCCCCTGCAGTGGAAGGCAGAATCTTAACCACTAGACTGCTGGGGAAGCCCCTGGGGGTGTGGGTATTTAGTGAAAGTGGGTCCAATCCATGTTCATGTCACTTTAGCCTTTTTTTTGGTTCTGTGACAATAGAGATTTCTCACATTGATAAATCACATTTGAAATGCATGGCAGTGGTTGAAAGGTGGAATTGACTGGAGCATTGTGCTGGAAAAACACCCTTTTTAGCACATATGGTACTGCTTCTGAGTATTCTGTCCTCTGAGGCAATAGCTGACAACATTTCTGCATGTCTCAATATCTTGATAATTATTCATAGGGAGCTGTGGGCTTTAACATTTCTTAGGTTAAAGCATTTTATCAGGCTTTCTGGATACCTAAGGTTTTCCCTTTAGCACTCTAATTAAAAATATTTCTTAAGAAAAATTTTGTAAAACATGTTAATTATCCTTTCCCTCTTAGACATTCTGAATGTAGCTTGACCTTTTGTGTAACTAATCAAGTCATGATTATTTATGAAAGCAACTCTTGTTCTGCAGTGTTTGTTCCTATAATAAATAACCCTAATACGTGATTTTTAATGTTTTCCTTGCTCTTTTACTTTACTCCTTTCCTGTTTTGTTATTGGATTATCACTTGTAATTTTCTTTGTTGCTTTTTGCAGCACTTCTTCCTTGCAGTTTGCTGTGTGCTTTGCGTGTGGAGATGGAAACTGTAATAATTGAACTAATAGTGATTGTATAGTAATCAGTGGCCTTAGAGAACTAAGAACCTCTGCTAATAGACTTTGTGGCATCTAGTTGAGTTGCTCACCTGTTAAGATTAATATAACCTCTCCTGGGTGCCTGTTACAGGTAAGCCCACCCAGTGCAGGCACCTGTCAGTTCCTTACGTTTCAGCTGGTGAAGCACAGAGGTGTTCTATCTGCTTGCTGTCTTATCAGCTATGACCATTTATGCAGTTGAGAAATAAAAATTTCTGCTTTTCCCAGTCTTGATTGGTACTTTGGAATAGGGGCCAAAAGTCTCTCATCCAAGGCTATAAGGGAAAGGCCTTGAATGGTCCACACATGCATCATTTAGACTTATTTGCCTAATTCTATGTCCCTTAGCTATTGTCATATTTTTCACAAATTTCTTCGTGGAGTCAACCACAGAAGAGTTGATAATCTTCCCTCCATAGAAAGTGCTTCTTCTAAAAGATCAAATATTTGGGTCGTAAAATTCTCACTTTAATCCTTCAGAGATTTAAATGAGCTTTTCCTAAGAGGCATCTTAATTTCAGTGTATAAAATTTCATCCTTCAAGTTGTGTTACTACTATTTTACTTAGAAAACTGTGGCTTCAGAGTGATAGTGATAACATAAATGTGTGTGTAGGTATCTTCCTACCAAGGACCACCCAGGCTGCTGGGTTCTTTTCAGATCACCATGCTTAACTTGCAGTTTTTCATGGACTTCTGACCCAAACGGGGACACAGATGTACCTGATTTTCTTCTTCAGTGGTTTACAAATAGAGCTGCAAGTAGAATTAAAAATTATTTTTTTCATCAGTCATGGTCAGTGCTTACCTTGCCTAATTCCTTGTATTACTTAACTGTGTTTATAGAGGAACATTTTGTATATGAGCTGGCAGTTTGTCCAAAACTGATGAGCTACTTTGTCTGGGGACTTTTCCTAAGACAAATCAAAGATGTTATATTTAAAACTTGATTAATACTTGATTTTTTCTTTTACTAGCAAATGCCAGATAGCTTTTCTTCCAAACAGATTATTTTCAAATACTCGTGAAGAGTAGAGTTTTTCTGCCAGAAAATGTAATGTGTGATGAATTCAGTGATTAAGAAGTGTGGTATGGTCTTCAGATTTTAATTTGAGTGAACCCCGATCATGACTGTATTATGCATCTTAGTCAACAGGTTTTAACATGTAGGACAGTTGTTATCTAGAGTCATGGAGACTGAAGAGGACAGGAGCTGGTGAAGAATTTAGTGGCATAGAAGAAAGTCAAGATGTTTTAATTTTATAATGATGAAATGAAAAGGCTTGAACAAGCCTTAGAGATTATTTAGTCTAGTACAGTTGGCCCTTGGACCATGCGGGAGGTAGGCGTGACAACCCTCTGTGCAATAGAAAATCCAAAGGTAACTTACAATTGTTCCTCCGTATCCATCATTCCAAATTCTCTGATTTAACCAACTGCAGATCATATAGTACTGTAGTATTTACAGTTGAAAAAAATCTGCATAGAAGTGAACCTGTAAAGTTTGAATTCCCATTGTTCAGAGGTCAGTTGTATGTCTTTTTTTTTTTTTCCTGAAAAAACAATCAAGGCCTAGAGTGGGTAGTGCAATTTCTCACGTTTATGTGTGAACCAGTGATTAAGGTAACAGTACAGAGTCCTAGAGCATGTAAAATGAACCATGAACTTTATAAAGGATGGTCACCAAGAGTGAGGGATGGAGAGATGGACGGTTTTGATGATTGACACCTTACATTCTCTGAGTATATATGACCCATCTCCACCAAGAGTTCTTGGTATCTTTGCTGTGCCTCTTTTAGCCATGAGCATTGTAAACCAGTGGGCTGATTTTCTAATGGGCAAATGGCACTAACAGATTCTGTGTTCATGTGTATTTTCTTGGACATCTCTCTTCTTGTCTTTCACAAGCATTTTCTTGTAAAGGAAGGACTGGCCGCTGTGCAGCTGTGCATTGGGCAGTCGCTGGTGACCTCAGCCAAGGCTGAATTCAGGCCATCCGGCTACTGGCTAGATGCGTTGCCGGTTTAGCTACTTGACCACCTGCTTCTGTTTTTCTGTTTCACTTGCAAATGTATGTTGTTTGTTCTTCTTCTGGCATCAACATCGGTTTCCAAAAAAATTCCTTGGAAGAACTTGTAAAGGGGAAGTAAAAGGTTGATCACTGTTCCTGGTTTTGTTTCCTAAAGAATAACAACGCTTAATTGAGACCCCAGCACGTTGGTCCATCTATAGGCCATTTGACTGAAAGAAATTTTGTCCACTGATGAATTCTTTTGTAGTTGAGAACTATTGGAGATGTGTCTGATGGGAACCTTGAAAATTATACATCCTTTCACATATTTTTCTCTTACCCCTGTCTCAATAAATATGCAGTGGATTTCATTAATGAGAATTGAAACATTTATAATTATCAGAATTTATTCTTCCAAGCAGCTATTAGGACCTAAGACAAATTACTTTAAATATTTAATGATTTTCAGTGCTATTGCCTTTATTGAAAACAGAAGAATTTTTAAAAATTGGAATATAGTTGCTATATAATATTATGCAACTTAACAGGTATACTGTACAGTGATTTATAATTTTTAAAGGTTATACTCTACTTAAAGTATTGGCTGTATTTCCTGTGTTGCAGTTTATTGTTGTAGCACATTTTATACCTAATAGCTTGTACCTCTTAATCCTGTACCCCTGTATTGCCCTTTCCCCTTACCTCTCCTCACAGGTAACCATTTGTTCGCTCTCTTTCTCTGTGAGTCTGCTTCTTTTTTGTTATATTTGCTAGTTGTATAAATTCCACATATAAGTGATATATAGTATTTGTCTTTTGCTGACTTACTTCACTCAGCATAATGTCCTTCAAGTTCATCCATGTTGTTGCAAATGGCAAAATCTCATTCTTTTTATGGCTGAGTAGTATTCCATTGTATATATGTACCACATCTTTATTTATTAATAATCTACTGATGGACACGTGTTGTTTTCATATCTTGGCAATTGTAAATAATGCTGTTATGAACATTAGGAACATTATGGTTTTGAATTAGTGTTTTTATTTCTTTTTTCCAGATATATTGCCAGGAGTGGAATTGCCGGATTATATGGCAGTCCATTTTTAGTTTTTTGAGAAGCCTATACACTGTTTTGCACAGTCGTTGCACTGATTTACATCCCACCAACAGTGTGGGAGAGTTCCATTTTATCTATAGCCTCTCCATTATGTTACATTAATAATTACTCATTATTATGTATAATCTCATACTGGAATTTGTCACCCAAAGAAAGCAATCCATTTTATAGACCATATAGTGGACAATTTTTGTTTCTATTCATAGGTTGAAGTCCAAATTAATGGTCTGTTAAATATTAATATTCAGTTCAGTTCAGTCACTCAGTCATGTCCAACTCTTGGCCACCCCATGGACTGCAGCACGCCAGGCCTCCATGTCCATCACCAGCTCCTGGAGTTTACTCAAACTCATGTCCACTGAGTCAGTGATTCCATCCAGCCATCTCATCCTCTGTTGTCCCCTTCTCCTCCCGCCTTCAATTTTTCCCAGCATCAGGGTTTTTTCAAATGAGTCAGCTCTTCGCATCAGGTGGCCAAAGTATTGGAGTTTCAGCTTCAACATAAGTCCTTCCAATGAATATTCAGGACTGATTTCCTTTAGGATGGACTGGTTGGATCGCCTTGCAGTCCAAGGGACTCTCAAGAGTCTTGTCCAACACCACAGTTCAAAAGCATCAATTCTTTGGCACTAAGCTTTCTTTATAGTCCAACTCTCACATCCATAAATGACTACTGGAAAAACCATAGCCTTGACTAGACGGACCTTTGTTGGCAAAGTAATGTCTCTTTTTTTGAATATGCTATCTAGGTTGGTCATAACTTTCCTTCCAAGGAGTAAGTGTCTTTTAATTTCATGGCTGCAGTCACCATCTGCAGTGATTTTGGAGCCCAGAAAAATAAAGTCTGACACTGTTTCCACTGTTTCCCCATCTATGTCCCATGAAATGATGGGACCAGATGCCATGATCTTCGTTTTCTGAATGTTGAGCTTTAAGCCAACTTTTTCACTCTCCTCTTTCACTTTCATCAAGAGGTTTTTAGTTCCTCTTCACTTTCTGCCATAAGGGTGGTGCCATCTGCATATCTGAGGTTATTGATATCTCTCCCAGCAATCTTGATTCCAGCAGTGATTTTGGAGCCCCCCAAAATAAAGTCTGCCACTTTTTCCACATTGATTTGCCATGAAGTGATGGGACTGGATGCCATGATCTTAGTTTTCTGAATGTTTAGCTTTAAGCCAACTTTTTGACTCTCATTTTCATTAAGAGGCTCTTTAGTTCTTCTTCACTTTCTGCCGTAAGGGTGGTGTTATCTGCATATCTGAGGTTATTAATATTTCTCCCGGCAGTCTTGATTCCAGCTTGTGCTTCTTCCAGCCCAGTGTTTCTCATGATGTACTCAGCATATAAGTTAAATAAGCAGGGTGACAATATACAGCCTTGACGTACTCCTTTTCCTTTTTGGAACCATTCTGTTTTTCCATGTCCAGTTCTAACTGTTGCTTCTTGACCTGCTTATAGATTTCTGAGAGGCAGCTCAGATGGTCTAGTATTCTCATCTCTTTCAGAATTTTCCACAGTTTATTGTGATCCACACAGTCAAAAGCTTTGGCATAGTCAATAAAGCAGAAATAGATGTTTCTCTAGAGCTCTCTTGCTTTTTCGATGATCCAGTGGATGTTGGCAATTTGATCTCTGGTTCCTCTGCTTTTTTCTAAAACCAGCTTGAACATCTGGTAGTTCACGGTTCACATATTGCTGAAGCCTCACTTGGAGAATTTTGAGCATTACTTTACTAGCATGTGAGATGAGTGCAATTGTGCAATAGTTTGAGCATTCTTTGGCATTGCCTTTCTTTGGGATTGGAATGAAAACTGACCTTTCCCAGTCCTGTGGCCACTGCTGAGTTTTCCAAATTTGCTGGTATATTGAGGTCGGCACTTTCACAGCATCATCTTTTAGGATTTTAAATAGCTCAACTGGAGTTCCATCACCTCCACTAGCTTTGTTCGTAGTGATGCTTCCTAAGGCCCACTTGACTTTGCATTCCAGGATGTCTGGCTCTAGGTGAGTAATCACACTCACACTCATGATTATCACACTCATGATTATCTGGGTCATGAAGATCTTTCTTGTATAATTCTTCTTTGTATTCTTGCCACTTCTTCTTCATATCTTCTGCTTCTGTTAGGCCCATACCATTTCCATCCTTTATTGAGCCCATCTTTGCATGAAATGTTCCCTTGGTATCTCTAATTTTCTTGAAGAGATCTCTAGTCTTTCCCATTCTATTGTTTTCCTCTATTTCTTTGCATTGATCACTGAGAAAGGTTTTCTTATCCCTCCTTGCTATTCTTTGGAGCTCCTTCTATATTCAAATGGATATATCTTTCCTTTTCTCCTTTGCTTTTCACTTCTCTTCTTTTCACAGTTATTTGTAAGGCCTCCTCAGACAGCTATTTTGCGTTTTTGCATTTCTATGAATTAATCTCTAATAATTAATATTAGTATTAATTATTATTAATTAGGCAGTTTATATTGATGTTAGTGTTTAGAAAGATAAAGATTTCTTTACTTCTTTACAGCTACTTCTTTGCCCTGTGAGGTTGTAATAATGTGTCTGTCACAATGGGTGATATTCTTCCAATAGTCTGTAGTGGAGCTCAAGCAGAACCTGGTTTGTATTATGGCTTTGCCACTTACTAGGTTTTTGAGCCTTCGCTTCCTCATCTATATAAAGGAGTAATAGTATCCACCTTAGGATGGCCATGAATATTAAATGAAGTAAGACATGCAATGCCTTTAACACACTGTGGAACACACTTAATGCTATGGAAGGGTTTTGAAAATTTCAGTTGTAAATAATGAGCATAATATAAGCTCTCAGGACCATTGCAAGATTGGGTAGATGAGATATCCATCTTTGAACTTTAGATAGAACACATAGGCTTGGGGTGTATGTACCAATGAAAGAATGCATGTTTAGTACAGTTCTTGACACAGAGTGAGTAAGTGATCCAGATAGGTTAAAGAGCAATAGCTCTGATTATTGTTATTCAGTTTTTATAAAGTCTATCAGATGGGTACTATTAATATGGCAAGAATAAAATTATGTATAAAAACACTGTTTGCTTTGTAAGCGATAAAGATGAGCAGGGAAATCTTAGGATCAGATATAAACTCCTCAAGGCAAGGTCTTTGTGTGTTTTGTTCACTGTTGTCTCCTCAGAGACTAAAATGTGTCTTGCACATAATAGATGCTCAGAACATTTGAGTGAATGATGAATGGGTGGATGAATGTATATTAAAGTCATTTGGAATATGTGCATGCCCAGCTTCATGCACTCCTCATTTTGAAAATTTCTGTGGCATAGTGATTAACAGTATAGATTCTTCTCCCAAGACAGTCACATCTCAGATCCACTTACTGATTGTGAAACTTGGGGCAGTTATTCTGTATGCCTCAGTTTTCTCATCTGCATAATGGGAAAATAATTGTACTTCCCTCACTGGTTTATTATGAGTACTAAATTAATGAATATGTGTAAAGTGCTTAGAAAAGTATGCCTTGTTTCTGCTAAATTCTATGTAAATGTTTGTTAAAGAAAGTGAAGTCGCTCAGTCGTGTCTGTCTCGTTGCAACCCTATGGACTGTAGCCTACCAGGCTTCTCTGTCCATGGGATTTTCCAGGCAAGAGTACTGGAGTGGGTTGCTGTTTCCTTCTCCAGGGGATCTTCTGACCCAGGGACCAAACCTGGGTCTCCCGCCCTGTAGGCAGATGCTTTACCATCTGAGCCACCAGGAAAGTCAAATAAATTATTAAATAAACAATGAAGAAGTAAGTAAAAGGAATTTCTTTGGCTACCACTAATTGTGTCCAGAATGGACACACAAGTCAGCTGAATTTGGGTGACGTTAGCAGGATGTCCATCTAGCTCAAAAAGAAGAGCTAGACCAATTCTGGGACGTTACCCTTGGGAAGTTGAGAAATTAAGCCTAGTCTGGGCAGTGGTGTGGTGGTGTGTGTTGTGCATAGAGAAACAGTGAAATGGGGTTGGGGGGGCAAGGCAGAATAAGGAGCATGGCGCTGGGCTTTGTGAGAGTGGCTGTATTTGTGTAGCATGTACTTCCTGCCTCTCCCCACCTCCCCATCTTATTGTTTGTCTGTCTTGTAACTTGTGAAGCTCTGTCCCATGTGTGACAAAGGATGGGGTGTGATTAGTCATTCACAACTAGCTTGGCATGTCTTAATTTATTCTCCTTTAGTAAATGGTTTCTGGTCTGTGCATGGTCTGTTGTCGTGGGATGTGGCAGTAGAGGCAACTGCAAGGGAGGACAGATTCACATCTGGTCCCCACTCACTCAGGCAGTATTATGTTGCTTAAAATGTAATAAACCCAGAAATTTGATACAAAGCAGTATTGACCTAGTTAGTGAAGTCAGGTATACCTGGATAATTCAGTAGTGCTTGAGAACATACATTACCATTTAACTGACTAGAGCAATAAGAAAAGGTTAAATTATGTATACTATGGCTTACTTCCTTAAACTAAGAAGCATGCAGCTTATTTTGGGAAGTTTTCCTGTAATATCAGGTATACTTTAAATCAGATAAAGTCTGGACATTGAATTGCAATTCTTTTAGTTGCAAGTGCTAAAAACCCATCTGGAAAATATTGATCATGTAAAGAGTCATTCAAAGGCCTGGCTGACTTGGGGCAAAGCAGTACCCAGGAGGTTAAGTGGAATGTCTTAGGGTTCTTTCTGTTGGTTTTGCTCCAGATCTACAAGGTTGGGGTTTTTAGATAAAAGAGAAAACAAACCCTTTTCCTCTCAATGTCTCTACACAAAATTAAGTGAAGGAGTGCAGATACTGTTTTGGTCTCATGCCTACTTCTTGATGTGCCACTCTGTCCAGGAGTTGTTGGCTGTGATTGATCCAGTTTGGATCACATGCTACCAGGAGGCCTGGATACCATGAGTGACAGTCCAGCCAGGCCAGGCCGAGTGGAGGAGGGGAGGCCGAGGGGAAGAGTGCTGGCAGGAGAGACGCTTCCACTCCAGGCAAGTGAATGGCAGAGTGTTTGTTATTCAGGAAACCACTCCTCTAGAGCTCTACTCTCTTGATGCCAGATACATAAGGTTTCACCCTATTTAGAGTTACTTACTCTCTTTGGGAACATGCAAAATAAAAATTGTGATGCAGTAAAAAAAATAAAAATAAAAAAAATAATCATCATTTTTAGCCAAACTTTATTACATATAGTATGATGGAAAATAAGCCTTTTTTCAATGCACTTTTTAACTACTAAAGTAGAAATGATGTACCCTCTTTCCACTCTCCCAATCTTAAGAGGAGAGTTGAAACCAATCTGGGAGGGCGTAGCAACTATGAGTTCAGTATACTATACTCTTTAGTTAGCATGCTCAGGATGAAGGCTTTTGTCATCCGTTTCTTACAGTCACAGAGGAAAAAATTAGTTTGGCACAAAGTCCCTCCAGTTTTGTTATGCCACATTAACCAAGATGTGTAAATGTCGTAAGTGAACTATTGATACTGCTTAAGTGGTCCAGAGAGACCCTTCCAGAGCTGAAGTTGTTATCCCCCGGAGAGCTTAACCTACCTCCTTTCCATAAATAAGGCATCCCTAACATCACATAAATTAACCCAGTCTTTCTAGACAGTCAACATGGACTGCATTTTGTTTTACCCTAAAAGGCTTTGCTGTGTGAAATAGGAATGCAGAATTAATAAGCTGCTTTCTTGTTATACAGGTTGATGCTAA
This sequence comes from Bos mutus, assembly GCF_027580195.1. Taxonomy (NCBI): domain Eukaryota; kingdom Metazoa; phylum Chordata; class Mammalia; order Artiodactyla; family Bovidae; genus Bos; species Bos mutus. The sequence continues at coordinate 62,924,164 of NC_091620.1, read as the reverse complement.
GATTAAGACAGATCCCAGGATCAAAGCAGAATCCTTTTATTTCCCTTTCTTGTCTAATTAGAATTTATCGGAAATGTAGCCCTCCATTAGATTTTCCATGCTGGGCATGAAAGATGTATTTAGCTTTCCTTCCTGTTACTCTGTGCCCAGTCGGACTGTTTTGTGCTGTTCACCACCAGGTTACGTGGTAAAGTGCAAGACACTGGTTTCTTTTGTTTAGGATTCTGCAGCAGACATATGTGTCAGTTTTCTAAACAAGTACAGCAAATTCAGTAGTCCACAGAAGTGTTTTCTTAGCCTTCTCATATGTTAAATTTTTATTAGTAGTGATAAGCATGTTACACAAATATTCTAGAAATATTTCTGTATGGGGTACTTTTGGAGACTAGCTATCACTTGGTAGACAAAACAGGAAAGAAAACAAAAGGAAATTTGACACTGGTTGGCCTTTTCTGTACATCTGCTTTCAAAGCTATTTTTTAATTGTTAAAATCCTATGACTCACTTTAGTTGCAAATTCTTTCTGCCCCCCCCCGCCCCCCCCCCCCGAAAATATTAGTTACATGCCTATGTCAGAGGAATCACAGGATCACAGAGGTGATTCTGATGGTGGGCCTGAGGTCCTGCTTCATAGAATCCAGAGTCCATGTTAGCCCATGAAAATATTTGCTAAACCTGCATTCTCAGGAAAAAGTTGTGAAACGCAGAAATGGGATGATAGGTCCTTTAATAGAGACCATGGCCAAGTACTAGTCATTTAGAAAGATAAGTGTATAGAATGCTAAGGTTTAACAAATTTATCGTTGTTCCCGCTGAAGGAACATTGTGTTTCCTTTTCTACGGTGTCTGCTGACCTCTCGCTGGGGAAGGAGTGGTGCCTGTTGAAGGAGACCACCTAGCACTTTCCCCAAGATTTCCAGGTAACCTCTGACTGCCGAGTGCAGATTCTTGGTGACTTTCTAGGAGATGAAGATCTTTCAGGGAGACTGGGCAGGCTTTGTAGGCTTCCTCTGTCTTAGCTGCTCCTCTTCTGTTTGTTAATAGAGATCCTCCACCTCCCTCAGGGCTGGCCTCAGAGCCTCCTCTCTAGGGAAGACTTTCCCCAGGAATCCTGTGGTGCTTGGAGCAGTCCTTGCTGTCTTGGAATTCCTGTAGCATCCGATACCATCGAGCTTGAGAGCCTGCTGCCTTGTTTGGGTCTCTTATATTTTTTGAAAGCACCTTTGCCTCCCCAGTGGTATTGTCCTTTGCATTAAATTTATAGAGTGTTTTCCAAAGAAACATTTTGTTATCTCATTTGGTATTCAAAAGCCCTTAGAGAGAGGTACCATTGGAGCCTAGTTTGCAGATGTACTGAGATCCAGAGACATGGTCCTTGAAGTCAGGTTATTTATGGAGCATTGCTCTGAGTGCAAGTGTGCTATTGTGGACAGATGGGTAGGTGTTGGGAAGTGTGATACACAATCATTGTGTAGAAGCTTACAGTCACTCCAAGAAGAGTATGAACAGTTATCTGAAATAGTGACAGTTTAGTCTGTAGAAAGTGGGGAGGGGATTGTTTATTGGGATAAGGAAGGCTCCTGGGGAAGCAGGGGTCATACATGTGCTATATCTCAGTAGATGAGTAAGACTTCCCTAGATGCAGGGTATCATTGTCAGAGAGGAAACCGAGCAAAAGAAATATGGAAGCGAATGGCATTTTTTTTTTTTTTAGATTCTAAAAGATAATGCAAGTTTATTGTATAAAATTTGAAAATTTGACAGGAAACTATCAAAAACATAAAAATCACCAGAAACTCTCCCACCCAGTGTAACTCTGATAAGTTTTCTTTTAAGTCACAGACCTGAGTATGAAGCCCATCCTACCCTGGAGTGGTGTGATCTTTAATGGGCTACCTGTTATTTTTAAAAACCTCTGTTTCTGCCTCTTAAAATGGGGTTGATACTTCTTGCCTTCTCCCTACTTCTCAGGGTTGCCATGTGAATTAAATTCCAGGCACAGGGTATTGGCTTACCAAGAGCTGTTGCTCTCATTACTGTTGAAGAAGACACCCTTGGCTTACATGATTCTAGCACTGAAGCTCAGACAGGAATCCCTCACAAGTCATGATCGCGTCACCCTTTCAGGGTCTCCACCCTCCAGGTGTGTGCTGTGAGCATGTATTCTAGATTAATAAGCAAACCAGTATTCTTATTTACCACATTGACGTAATGACTGTGCGGTAATTTCCCAGCATAAATATTCTTGTTTTTTTCTTACTTGAAGTGCCAAAAGGCGTGTTTTGATCAGAGGAAGCAGAACAATTTGGCTGGAGTGAAGAGTTTGTTTGGAGAAGCAGGAAGGAACTTAGTCGGGAGCTCAGGTTGGGATCAAATGACGGAGGACCTTGGTTGCCAGATCTAGAATCTTGCTTGGGGCAGGAATGTTTCTGAGGAAGAGAGGGTAATGTGATAAAGGCTTTGTGGTGGGAGTGCAGCAGGCAGCTTCTGGGGAGGGGGAGAAAGATGAGGGACAGCTATAGAGGCCTGCCTGACAGACCCGTGAACAGGGGTGATGGGAGCTAGGAGCAAAGAAATTCAGGTGTGAGCCGGATTGTGAAGGAAAAAAATAACACAACTCCAGGCAAGTGATGGGGGTGGGGCTGTGTAATTTGTATAATGGTGTGGGCCTGGAAGGGCTCAGGTGGTGCTAATGATAAAGAACCTGCCTGCCAGTGCAGGAGACTTAGCAGAAGTAGGTTCAATCCTTCCGTCCAGAAGATCCCCTGAAGGAGGACAAGGTACTCCAGTCCAGTATTCTCGCCTAGGGAATCACATGGCCAGAGGAGTCTGGCAGCTACAGTCCATAGAGTTGGATACAACTGAAGCAACTTAAAACACACAAGTGGATTTGGAAAGGTCCCAGTGCTTCTTTCCAAGGGAAGATAACATATTTCTGAGATGGATGTGTTTGTGGAGATATCCCCATAGGTAGAATACCAAAGGGATTTGGTAAGGCTGCTCCCAGAGCTAAATTTGGCTTTCTCTTTGGCTTTTGCAATCTCCATAGCAACCAGTGCAGGGCAGGCCTCCTGAATACGTGTGGACTTCAATAGTTGGGTTCTTTTAGTTGGCTTATAGTAACTTAGGGGAATCTGTGCTAAATCTTACCTTTAGTGTAAACTTTACACTGTGGTTATAGTAAATGAGAATGGAGCAGGAATACTGAAAATATTATGGAAAGAAAAGATTTTTTAAAGCACTGTCAGAAGCTAGAGAAACATCCAGTTGTAACTAAACTATTGAAATGCTAAGTGAAAATAGTTTTTAGTTATTTATTACAAAAGATTCCCTAAAATCTCTCTATGGACAATTCTTTGAACTGTTCTGAGTTTATTAAAACTGATAGTTTCTTTGAAATTTTCAGTGTTTGACACTGTATGCCTTAATAAGAGAGAGATTCCTTGTATATGAATGAAGAGGATTCAGCATTTTTACCAATTGCCCAAGTAATATTTTAAAATGTAAATGCATGCTTTTAAGTATTTATCTTATATATAAAGGAATATAACTGGCAACTTGAAGGTCATTTCCTGATTCTTATAAGGACTTGAATCAAGACTTGTAAATTGGATCAAAGCAGTGTAATCCATTGTCTTCAGGACTTCCAAGGATTACAGAAAAAGCATTAAAAAAAATGAAGCTATAACCTAGCCAAATATTAAGCACTAAATTCACTATTATATCTGTATTGCTGCTTCATTTGTTCACAGAGTACTTATTGAATTATACAGTGGCAGCCACTCCAGGATTCTTGCCTGGAGAATCCCATGGACAGGGGAGCTAGGCAGGCTACGCCTCCATGGGGTCGCAAAGAGTCGGACATGATCGCACGTCCTTAGCGACATAGCATGCACGTACACCAAGCTGTAGGCTGTGGGGATGGAGAAGGAGGCAAGCATATCAGTGGTACTAGTCCCCTTATGTTTCTAGCCAGAAAGCTGGGTAACACCCTAGTAAATGGTTTCTAAGTGTGTTCCCCAGACCAGCATCATCAGCAGCATGGAAACTTGGAGGTGGGGGTCTGGAAATCTGTTTTATTTCTTAATTGAGATGTAGTTGATGTATGATATTTTATAATTTTCAAGTGTGTGTGCGTGCGTACTCAAACAAGTATACAGACTAAAGTTCACAATTTTTAAAAGGTATATCCATTTATAGTTATAAAATATTGGCTATGTTTCCTGTGTTGTACACTATACCCTTGTATCTTATTTAGTCAGCAGTCTGTTTTGGGCTTCTCGGGTGGCTCAGTGGTAAAGAACCTGCCTGCCAATGCAGGACATGTGGGTTTGATCCCTGGGTCCAGACGATCCCCTGGAGAAGGAAATGGCAACCCATTCCAGTATTTTTGCCTGGAAAATCCCACGGACAGAGGAGCAACAACAACTGTTTAAACAAGCCTTCTAGTGATTCTGAGATGAACTAAAGGTTGAAAGCCATAGGCTCTTAGGGCTTCCGTGGGGAGAAACGTATTTTGATATTATTGTTGTTCAGTCACTAAGTCGTGTCCAACTCTGCAGCATGCCGGGCTTCCTTGTCCTTCCTTGTCCCCTGGAGATTGCTCAAACTCGATGTCCAATGAGTCAGTGATGCCATCCATCCATCTCATCCTCTGTCTGCCTCTTCTGCCCTCAGTCTTTCGTAGCATCTTTTTAATGAATCTGTTAGGGTCTAATGAGTCTTTCTAGGGTCTTTTCTGATGAGTCTGCTCTTCGCATCAGGTCACCGAAGTATTGGAGCTTCAGCTTTGGCATCAGTCCTTCCAATGAATATTCAGGACTGATTTCCTTTAGGATGGACTGGTTGGATCTCCTTGCAGTCCAAGGGACTCTCAAGAGTCTTCTCCAACACCACAGTTCAAAAGCATCAATTCTTCGGCACTCAGTTTTCTTTATGGGCCAACTCTCACATCCATACATGACTACTGGAAAAACCATAGCCTTGACTAGACGGACCTTTGTTGGCAAAGTAATGGCTTTACTTTTTAATAACACTGTCTAGGTTTGTCATAACTTTTCTTCCTAGGAGCAAGCGTCTTTTAATTTCATGGCAGCAGTCACCATCCACAGTGATTTGGAGCCCAAGGAAATAAAATCTGCCACTGTTTCTATTTTTTCCCCATCTGTTTGCCATGAAGTGATGAAACTGGATGCTGTGATCTTAGTTTTCTGAATGTTGAGTTTTAAGCCAGCTTTTTCATTCTCCTCTTTCACCTTCATCAAGGGCTCTTTGGTGTCTCTTTGCTTTCTGCCATAAGGGTGGTGTCATCTGCATATCTGAGGTTATTGATATTTCTCCTGTCAATCTTAATTCTAGCTTGTGATCCATCCAGCCTGGCATTTCATGTGATATACTCTGCATATAAGTTAAATAAGCAGGGTGACACTATACAGCCTTGATGTACTCCTTTCCCAATTTGGAACCAGTCTGTTGTTCCATGTCTGGTTCTAACTGTTGCTTCCTGATGTGCATACAGGTTTCTCAGGAGGCAGGTAAGATGGTCTGATATTTCCATCTCTTTTAAGAATTTTCCACAGTTTGTTGTGATCCACACAGTCAAAGGCTTTAGTGTAGTCAATGAAGACAAATAGATGTTTTTCTGGAATTGTCTTGTTTTTTTATGATCCAGCAGATGTTGGCAATTTAATCTCTGATTACTCTGCCTTTTCTAAATCCAGCTTGTACATCTGAAAGTTCTCAGTTCCCATATTGTTGAAGCCTAACTTGAAGGATTTTGAGCATGACCTTGCTAGCATGTGAAATAAGCGCAGTTGTGCCATAGTTTGAACATTCTTTGGCAGTGCCATTCTTTGGGATTGGAATGAAAACTGACATTTTCCAGTCCTGTGGCCATTGCTGTTTTCTAAATTTGCTGGCATATTGAGTGTAGCACTTTAACAGCATCAACTTTTAGAATTTCAAATAGCTCAGCTGGAATTCCATTACCTTCATTAGCTTTGTTTGTAATAATGCTTCCTAAGATGTTATTAGTTTCTTTTAATTCTGTGTGTTTTATTTCATGCACTTAAAAACGTTCTGAGAAGCATTGCTTGGCCTTACCACACTAGAAAAGCAGTTTGTGGCACAGAGGAGCTTAATTAGGAATCCTATGGACTTGAATTCCTTCCTTTCTCCCTCCTCCACTTCTATCAGTTCATCAAATCCTGTGGATTCTACTATTGAGATAGCTCGGAAATCTGCCCTTCTTTTCTTATCCCCACATTTGTTTGTTTAGCTTAAGGCTTATCTCTTTCTTAAACTATTGTAGTCACAACCAACATGTCCTGCCTCTCAGCAGGCTCTCCACTCACCCAGTTCATCCTCCTGACTGCAGCAAAGGGATGGGATAGTTCTTAGCTGCAAATCATCACACCCTTTCAAATCAGTCACTAATTGGATAGGATCATCTCCAAATTCATGAAACTGACATGCAGGACGTTTTCATGACCTAGACAGTGTCTGCATTTCCAGGTTCCCCTCTTAGGCTTTTCAGCACATGCCTTGGACCTTAGCTTTAGCTGAAGCTACTCCCCTGGTTTTGAGAGCCCTGTGACATCTTGTAACTGTTCCTCCATCTGGAACACCCCACCCTTTCTTTGCCTATTTAACTTCTGTTTACATGTAAGTTCCATAACCAGGTATTCCTCAGCAACCCAGTCTGGGTTAGCAGCTCCATTCTCTGAGCTGTTGCCGTGGTTTTCCTCCAAATAGTTATTCCAAAAATGATTAGACCACAGAGCTAATTTAAAAAGAAAGTTTGGGACCCTATGAAGATCTTTCACGCAGGTTACTTAGGTGTGTCGTTGCTACTGGAGGCTATTTCTTCCCCCTTAAAATGTTCCTATCTCTGGGGAGCAAGCCAGCAGCTTGTGCAGAACCTGCTATGCCATCATTCAGGGCACGGAGGAGAAGATGCTGTCGCCAGTGGTGGCCACAGGGAGGGTGTGGGCTGAACACTCTGTAATCACTCTCGTTGCCTGGTTGCCAGGCTGCTGGCGGCCAAAAAACATTTGAGGTATTGTGGTTTGAGCTCTTGTCTTTCCCCCGTATGGTGAACTGCTTTCAAATGATGGGAAACAGAGATGATTCGGGCTCCAACACAGTGAATAACTTTAAAAGCGTTTGTGCTCCACCACCCACCCTCAAAGTTGTACATACTCATTACTGAAATCTAGGAAGACAGGAGAGAAGTGTGAGGGGAAAATTATATGTTGTTCCAACTTTTAATGAAACTGTTATTTTTATTATTATTAATTTCTATTATTAATTTTATTAATATTAATTTCTTCACCTTTCCATATATATTTTTAATTTAATTTAAATTTAATTTTCCATATATATTTTTAATTTAAAGAATTATGCTGTATATGGGCTCCTCCAGTGGCTCAGTAGTAAGAAATCTGCCTGGAATGCAGAAGATGTGGGTTTGTTCCCTGGGTTGGGAAGATCCGCTGGAGGAGGGCATGGCAACCCACTCCACTATTCTTGCCTGAAAAATCCCATGGACAGAGGAGCTTGGTGGGCTACAGTCCATGGGGCCACAAAGAGTCAGACACGACTGGAATGACAGCATGGCAAGACATGCTGTATGGAATTTTATAATCTTATTTATTATATTATATACCTCTCATTATAAACTCTTCATGACTACATGAAATTCCATTGAATGAATGTGTCTCTGCTTACTTACATAATTCCACTGGAAAGGAATGCTAAAGTTGTTGTCCACATTATTCATTGTAAATAAAACCACATGGAATATTGTGAATAATGTTTGTGTGTATAAATAGTCTTTTAATAATTGCTGTTGCTGCTGCTGCTATGTCGCTTCAGTCGTGTCCAACTCTGCGACCCCAGAGACGGCAGCCCACCAGGCTCCCCCGTCCCTGGGATTCTCTAGGCAAGAACACTGGAGTGGGTTGCTATTTCCTTCTCCAATGCAAGAAAGTGAAAAGTGAAAGTGAAGTCGCTCAGTCATGTTTGACTCTTAGCGATGCCATGGACTGCAGCCTACCAGGCTCCTCCGTCCATGGGATTTTCCAGGCAAGAGTACTGGAGTGGGGTGCCATTGCCTTCTCCATTTAATAATCACTAAGATCAGGTATACAGTTAAGGATATCAGTAGTTCCTCTTGAACTCTATCCACTTTACAATCATTCAAACATTTAACACTAGAGAAATGCTGGATAGTTCATCCCTTTACACGGATATGAGGGAATTTCCAATCTGCTTCCTGTGAACACTATATCGTATAAAATAATGTTGAAACAACATTATGTGGTTTTTATCATTTCTGTTATAGAATGTTATGCTTTGTGAGATAAGAGAGGAACATGCTTTAGCTTTCCAGCTCATAAATAAAGTACATTTATAATTAACCAAATATTGAAAAATGAGTACAGTTTATAATTCTTTGTTGCTGTAAAATTTTTTGCCAAGTTAAAAAATGTTAGCCAGGTGTGATTTTCTTTTTTCTTCCTTACCTTACTTCTCAGAAGCTCAGGTTTTTTTTTTTTTTTCTGACTGCTCATGAAATTCTATCTCATAATTGCCTGGTAGGTTACAAGTGTACAGTTCTTTTGGATTGAGGGGATAGGGTAGAATGGTAGGGGAGAGGGACTGTTGTTTTACAGACTGTTTTGTGTGCTAGACATAGTGGGAGGGAAGCCCTTCCCTCTCACTCATCCTGAGAAATGGATGTTGAGATCCGCACCATAGAGGTATAGGAGCTGAGACTCAATAAGGTAAACTTACAGCTTGTTACGGACCCTAGTCTGTCAGCTTCCAAAGCCCATGCTGTTTTCATTACACCCAGGTGCCTTGGGGTCTGAGTTCTGTGAAAAAACTGTGCTGAGGTTCCTGTGCGGAGAAATGTCATTGCTCTCGACTTGGGCTGTTTGTATGTTGGTCTTTAGATTTAAGTAAATTTATGTAAAATTGAAAATGTATTTTTCTGCTGCACTAGTGGAGAAGGCAATGTACTCCACTCCAGTACTCTTGCCTGGAAAATCCCATGGATGGAGGAGCCTGGTAGGCTGCAGTCCATGGCATCGCTAAAAGTCGGACACGACTGAGCGACTTCACTTTCACTTTTCACTTTCCTGCATTGGAGAAGGAAATGGCAACCCACTCCAGTGTTCTTGCCTGGAGAATCCCAGGGATGGGGGAGCCTGGTGGGCTGCCGTCTATGGGGTTGCACAGAGTCGGACACGACTGACGTGACTTAGCAGCAGCAGCAGCAGTCATATTTCAAGTGTTTAGTAGTCACGTGTTGCTCGAGAGTACCACATGGGATAGTGCAGATACAGAGCATGTCCCTTGTCACAGGAAGTCCTGTTGGACAGGGCTGGCCCGGAAGCTGCTTCTGGAAGAGTTCTTTCAAGTGCCCATCCACTATCTTTGTTGGTAGCATTACTAATACACCTAGAAATACTATTGGAACTCTTGAGTTCTACTTACTCTTAGCCACTCATGCACTCTCCTGTCTTTTTGAACTCTGCAATCCCCATAGTCTGGGCTTTCCAGGTAGCTCTGTGGTTAAGAATCTGCCTGCAATGCAGGAGATGCAGGTCTGATCCCTGGGTCAGGAAGATCCCCTTGGAGGAGGAAATGGCAACCCACTTTAGTTTTCTTGCCTGGGAAATCCCATGGAGAGAGGAGCGTAGAGGGCTATGGTCCAAGGCGTCACAAAAGAGTTGGACACCACTGAGTGACTAAAGAGCAACAACAGTCCACACTGTCCACAGTCTAGAGCCTCTTGACTGGAGAGAGGAGAAGGCTTGCATAACCCATTGGTTGGCGACTGCATCAGAATCATGATACTAGTATACGTGGAATATTACCCAAAGAGCATTTGTTATCTTGAATAAGTCAGGCATAGAAGACTAATGATTTGTTTCTTTGCCTGGTAAGTGCCAGAATGTATCTCCCATCTACAAATTATTCTTTTACATCTGTTTAATATTTCCTTACCACAAGGTCTTAATTCATTTGGAGAAGGATAAACCAGAATGGGGAGAAATTAGTCAGAATTGAAATTTAGAATATACTCTGGTGAATACCAAAATCCTTAGCATTCTCCTCAGGAAATGTTTATGGTACAGGGAAAATAGACTTTTTAAAGGACTTTTTGGGGAAGGGGATACATAAAAGGAGTTTTTAACCTTATGTGTATATATTTTATTATTATGGTTTTTTAAAGTAGTTCAGTAAAAAAGATCATTTTAATGACTGAGACAGTGTCCCATAAAAAAAAAAAAATGCTTTACTGTGGATCCCTGAGAAGTCATTTAACCTTCTGAAGTTTATCAGTTTCCTTATCTGTTTCTTCATCAATAAATTGGGACAGTAATGTCTGCCTTGCTTGTCAGAATCATTGGAGTCTCAAATGAAGTGATGGTAGTCCTTGGGAATTACCGGTTCTTTCCAAATGTCAGTGTGGCATTGTGTCTTGTATCCTTTTTTTCTAAATCCTTTTTGAATCTAAAGAACATCAAGGTTTTGCACGAGGCCCAGCTCTCCTTAAGGGCACGCTTGTTTCACGTCTCTGGCATGCACTTTCAATGACAGACCTTGTTCTTGAGAGAGGGTCAATAGTGATAATGATGATGTGATGAAAAATGCTTTGTTTGGGGAGGAGGAGTCCTGATGCCATGGACTCCATGAGCTGTCTTCACTTTATGAACTTGTTCACTCTGAGCCAGCCTTCCTGGGAAATGAGAGAGTCTTTATCTCATGGAGGAATAAATACCAGTCTCCGTCTTAGCACATCTATAGCAGAGAACAGTTGTCTTGATATGTAGTAGACAGTACTCTGTGTATCAGCTGCCATCTTTATTCATGAAAGGGAGAAGTTATCTAATACTTTCACTGGTAAGGCCCAGAAGGATGTTGTGACAAATGTAGAACATCATTGTAGAATTTCACAGTATTCTGTATTTCAGAAACCCAGGGCAAAGAAAAAGGAGTCGTTCAAACAAAATCTAAGCAGAATGGAGATGTTGCTCTTAGCTGGAAAGGTAGCACGGTCTTGATTAGTGACGTTTGTAACTTTCAAACCTACAGTTTCTCTGGGTATGGTGTCATTTAAAGATTACTTATTTTTTTTCACCTAAAACAATATTAAAAATTTGCTACATCATTAGAGTATTTTGACAGGAATTTTGTCACCTCTGTCTCAATGGTTTGTTTTTATTACTGCTAGCTTTTAAACTGAAGGCTGATTCTACTGAAATATTACTGCTTTTGGTCCCCCAAAGTACCTCGTATGATGCCTTGTACACATCACTTGTTGATTCAGTAACTGCAGTTGGTAGAAATTGGAGGGTGATCTCTTTATTTTGCGAGGACAATGTGTCCTTCACACATATCCCACATTCTATATTGGAACTGGCAATTAATTTTCCAGTTGAAATAATGTTATAAATAATGGATTTGTTCCCAGAATGGTCCACCAAACTAAATTAACCCATAATATGGTTTAGCTGAAGGAGAAACATACTGGGTTGGCCAAAAATTTCATTTGGGTTTTCCTATAACTGTTTCCAGAAAAACTTGGAAGAATTTTTTGGCCACCCCAATATTTGCTAGAATCTGGAGATGCTCCGAAAAACTCAGAGGTAAATTTTACACAGCTGACATTGATAAGTTGGTAATTGCCTATTCATATTTATAGTATAACTTACAAATGACTATCATGTCTGTTATATTTTTGGTTATTTCTGACTTCTCAGTGTAGGAATCATCTCCCTTCATAGGAGCTTTAACTTACAATCTGAAACAAATAAAAATTCAGCAACTGGTGGATGCTGATCTAAATTTAGTGTTGCCTGTTGATGTGTCCAAAGTTTTGCTAAAAACTAGCTCTATGGTTTAAAATTTTTTTTTCTGCCTTTTGATTAAATGTAATTTTGAAATGGTCTCATTTTATTGATTTACACTATTTTTCCTGTGTGGTACAGAGAATTCCTTAAAAACTCAACAAGACAGTACATAGTGGTGATTGTTCTTGCCATTTAGTCGGTTAGTCGTGTCCAGCTCTTTGCAACCCTAAAGACTGTACCCCGCCAGGCTCCTCTGTCCATGGGATTTCCCAGGCAAGAATACTGAGTGGGTTGCTATTTCCATGTCCAGGGGATCTTCCTTCCCCAGGGATTGAACCTGCGTCTCTTGCATCGGCAGGCGGATTCTTTACTGCTCAGCCACCAGGGAAGCCACATAGTGGTGGTAGCACAAGCATAATGCGACAATTTATTGTGCCAAACCTGAAAAGGTAAATGCAACTTATTGTAAAATAATGTTCATGTATAAAGATTACTTTATATAGATATTTCCCATCTTCCATTCCAAACTGTAGTCCTTGAATTACTGTTGAAACTGACACCAGTATCCTGTGTGAACACTGATCCTATTGGTGACATATTATTGAAATGACTTAACATAAAAATTTGTTTACATTCTCTTTACATCATAGACTATACATTACTGTACATTTACTCTCATAGCACCTTAGTTTGAATAAATGTTAATGGTTTCATTTTTCACTATTCAAGATATGTCCTTCAGCTTGATGGATGTAAACTGTAAAAATACTCTTAAGAGTCAATCTTTGGTACGTTTTGAGTAACTGGTGAGTTTTTTTCTGGTTTAAAATCTGTGATGGGGACACTGAGACTGCGCATACCCCCATTTGTTTATTTTTAGTTGAATTGAGGAAACAGAATCTTTCCAATACTGCAGGCTAAGACTTGCAGTATGCACGGCTGTCCTGTGGGGCTCTGTGGCTTTCTCCCCATCACACCACAGAACTGTGTCCTTGGGAGGCATGTGGGCCCAATTATCATCCTCATGACTATTTCACTTGATGGAAAAATCTGTAGTAAATCAAGAATATTAAGTCTGTTTGTTAATATTGAAGTCTTCAGAAGCCAGCTGTGCTAAAAGTATTTACTGCTTATATTTTTAGACGAGTTTGTTAAATGCTAATATTCTCTGTCATGGAATGGTCTAATTGTCCATTTTCTGAGATTGTTAGTTACATAGTAAATGGAAGAGTTATTTTTTTCTTGAGGTCTTCTAAACTTAAAGTTGAACATGTGCCTTTATGTAAATAGAGCATTTGTAAAAATAGCATTCATTTGTACATCTTTGAATGGATTCTAGTTTTTCCCTCTGTCTCAAATGCAACTAGGCATCAGCTTATTGCATATTAGCTGGAATTAGTTGCAGTTTGTTTTGTAATAAATCAGCAGCAGTTTTTGCTGTAGTTAAAAGTATTCTACAATCTGCATTTGTGTGTGACTGCTTTCTTCTTATCAAGCTCAATCTACAGCCACACACAAGTTCTTTTCCTCATGATCAAATTTGTGTAGGTGGTTGGGTCGTAGAAACCTTTATATTCAACCACATGTCTGCAGTTTTTTGAACTTTTCTCTTATTGAAAAAAGATATGCATTTGATAAAAGCAAAAACAGCAGAGCTCTCTGTGAGAGAAGCATTTAGAGGCCCACAATAACAGAAGCTTATGTTTGCTGAATTTAACCTCAACATAAAAGTGAGATTTGGGAAAAGATGCTCCACGACTGTGCTTAACTCAGAGGTGTGTGTTGATGAAGAGCTCCACACACAGGGGTGTCCATCTGCATCTTGAATGTGCCTGCTTTCCCATTGAACTAAAAGTTAAATCAGTCTTGCAATCGTCTCTTACCCTGGCTGTGTGAAGTTTGTGGTGAAGTGTGTGTGCTACTGAGTTACTCTTTAAAAAAAAACACAAAAAAAACTACTGCTAGTAAGTAATAGGGGCTTCCTTGGTGGCTCAGTGGTAAAGAATCTACCTGCCAATGCAGGAGACGGGGGTTTGATCCTTGGGTTGGGAAGATCCCCTGGAGAAGGCAATGACAACCCACTCCAGTATTCTTGCAGAGAATCCTATGGACAGAGGAACCTGGTGGTCTTCATTTCATGGCGTCCCGAAGAGTTGGACACAATTTGGTGATGAGCGCAGTAAATGATGTGTCAAGTACCTAACATGCGTTATTTTATTTGCTCACTGGAGTCCTATAAGGTAGGTATTATTATTGTTGCCATTGTACCCGTGAGGAAACTGAGCCTGCAAGAAACTAACATGGCTGCTGAGTATGGGCCACTTGCTCAGGTTCAGATGCCACAGCCCCAGGCTTCAGCTACTCAGCTGACCTGGGTGTAAGTGCAGATCTTGACTGTTGTAAAACTGCTTCAGACATGGCTGTTGCATCATCTCTCCTAGGAACTGTCTCCAAGGTGTAAGAAAAGTACCCAGAATTAAGTTACTCCCTGCGTAGTTGAGTGCCACTTACTTTATTCTTTAGATATAGGACTGGTTTCCCAGTCTCCACTTAATAACTCTGGAAGACCAATCTTGAAAATACGCTTTCCTAAGGTTTTCAGCATCCTCGGTCTGGCTGGTGCCAGGCGACATGTTGTAATTACGTCGTGAAGATGGTGTTAGTCTTACTAATGTCTTAGAAGGAGGTGACTAGGAATTGGCATCTGAACATATGGAAGCCCCGAGAAGGTACTGTTGGTCCCAGGGTGGACTTTGAAGGCCCTGGGGAGGTTGGGGATGGGGTTTGTTAAGTCACGCTGCTGCTGAGGGCCATGAGACATGCCAGAGCAGAGAACTTGGAGGTGTATCAAAAACTAGACTCAAGGGATGAGCAGTTGCTGAGCTGAACAGATGATGGGAAAGTGGGGAAGGTCTGTGAGTGAAAACGAGGCTACATCAGGAGATTTCCACGTGGGAGGGGGACCAACTTGCTATTGAAATACTGGGCTTTGTTTCTTTTTTGAAGGAAATGGTTCAATACAGGACTCTATGAAGGCTGGTCTCTAAGGATGGGGTGGAGGCTGACAGTTGGGAACTCAAAAACCTGGAACTAGTGTTGATGGAGAAAAATTCTTCCTTTTCTTTGTCCCTCCCTCCCTTTTCTTTCTTCCTATACTCTGTTACAGGCTTTTATTAGATAACTGCTATAATTCTCTGCACTGTATATACAGAATACCCTTGCTGCTTATCTGTTTTATACATCATAGTGTGTATCTATTAATCCCGTACCCCTAATTTGCCCCTCCTTGCTTCCCTCTCCCTTTTGGTAGCAGCAGGTCTGTTTTCTATCCCTCTGAGTCTGTTTCTGTTTTACACATACATTCATTTGTATTTTTTTATATTCCACATACAAATGATACTCAGATTTGTCTGATTTGTTACACTAAGTATAGTGTTCTCTAGGTCCATCTATGTTGCTTCAAGGACAGTATTTCATTCTTTTTTATGGCTGAGTAGTATTCCACTGTATTACTGTACCACATCTTACTCTATTTGTCTGTTGTTGGGCACTTGGGTTGCTTCTATATATTGCAAATAGTGCTTCTATGAATATTGGGATGCATATATCTTTTTCAATTAGGGTTTTTGTTTTTTCCAGATATATACCCAGGAGTTGAATTGCTGGGTCCTGTGATAGTTCTGTTTTTAGTTTGAGGAATGTCCATTCTATTTTACATAATGCCTGCACCAGTTTACATTCTTACCAACAGTGCTTGAGAGCTTCCTTTTTTTCCCCTACATCCTCTCCAGCATTTGTTTTTTGTAGAATTTTTAATAATAGACATTCTGACAGGTGTGAGGTGATATCTCATTGGTTTGATTTGCACTTCTCAGAAAGACTCATTCTGTTTTGAACAATTAAAAAAATGAAATTAATTTATAATGTTGTGTTATTTTCAGGTGTACAGCAAAGTGACTCAGATTTTTTTCCACTATAGGTTATTATAAGACATTGCATATGGTTCACCATATAGTAGGTCCTTGTTGTTTATTTAATCCCGGGGATGGGGGAGCCTGGTGGGCTGCCGTCTATGGGGCTGCACAGAGTCGGACACAACTGAAGCGACTTAGAAGCAGCAGCAGCAGTGTATGTATGTTAATCCCAAACTCGTATTTTATTCCCTACCCACCCCCCATGCCCACCTCCACTATCCCCTCTGGTAACTAAAAGTTTGTTTTTTGTATCTATTAAAAAAGACTCGTTCTTGAAATAAAGATAATTGAGAACATTGGAACTATTTACCTATAAACTACCCGATTGTTGGGTAATTTGTTCTTTGATATTTCTGCCAACTATAATAAAACATTTGCATGGTTTTATGCACTTACCACTGCAATTACAATATGCTGTGGTCATTTTGGGAGATGCTTGATTAAAAAGGTAGTCTTCCAACCTTAGGAGTAGAAATTTCTCAGGCAAGGAAGTATTTGAAAGCTTTGGATTCCCACTTAGGTTCAAATCTAGGCGTAGACTCTTAACTAGTTTTGTTACTTTAGGCAAATTAAGAAATCGGTTGTTTGTTTTGTAAAATGGTGGACAGCAGTGCTTTTGTGAGAATTAGATAGTACATGTGGAGCACTTGGCCCACAGTCGATGTGCAGTGAGTGTCAGCAGCTATTGCCTCTTCCTGTTCTCCCGGAAGATGCACCAAGCACATGCCACTGAACCTGACCCAGACATCTCTGGGGGCTGCCCTTAGGGCATGTTTTATGTCTTTGGGTACTTGCCAAGCAGATCTGGTGGCTTGGCCAAATTCTATTCTATTTCTGTTTTCTGTACCAATATTTTTCATCCTTCTTCCAGATACACTGAATCCAGGAAACAGGAACTTCAGAAACGATATCTTCGAATATGAGATGAACCTTCTGTTCTGAGTGTATGTGAACTTCGGTTCTCCTGTTGATGAAGGATGTTCTTTTCTTTGATAGTCTTATTTTCTGCAAAATAGGAAGCTCTGTATACTTTTTATAATGTTCTTTTCTTCTAATTTTCTTTGTAAGATGTTGTCTTTTCTATAGAAGCTTTGAAAGTGAAAGTTGTTCAGTCATGTCCGACTCTTTATGACCCCATGGACTGTACAGTCCATGGATTTCTCCAGGCCAGAATACTGGAGTAGGTAGCTGTTACCTTCTCCAAGGAATCTTCCCAACCCAGGGATCAAACCCAGGTCTCCCACATTGCAGGTGGATTCTTTACCAGCTGAGCCACGAGGGAAGCCCAAGAATGCTGGAGTGGGTAGACTATCTCTTCTCCAGTGGATCTTTCTGACCCAGGAATCAAACTGGGGTCTCCTGCATTGCAGGTGTATTCTTTACCAGCTGACCTACATGGAAAGCTTTTAAGACCCTGTATTTTCATACATAGAGAAGTTATCAGACCCATGTTGGCATGTGAGTGATAACAGGAAAGTTATCATGTGCGCTCTGAATCCGTACTCTGAAAGGCCCAATTACTGAAAACATGATTGTTTTGCATTTTTTCCCTTAGTCCTGGACTTATATCAGCCTATGGGCTCAATGCTTGAGCATAGAAATAGTGATATATTCAAGTGGGAAACTAAGAATTGATAATGACAAAGGGATGGCAATGACTCTGTCTTGCAGAGCCTGGGACTGATCCTATAGCTGCACCATCTTTTACTCCACAGATGTTAAAGAATCATAAGTCCCTGTTGACTGGCATGAAAAATTTCCATGGGGAGTCTCTTTATCCACATGCCAGAAAGAGATGTGTTAGCAAATAGCACTTCATAAAATGTGAGAAAAAGAAATGGGAAAATGTTGTTCCAGTAATCAGGGATTGAGCAAGACAAAGCCATGGAGCATAGTTGAGAATGTGGATCCTGCAGCCATACTGCCTGGGTTCAAACCGAGTTCTGCAACTTAGTAGCTGCATGTGCGCATGTGCGCTCAGTCGTTTCTGACTCTTTGCAGCCAAGGGGGCCGTAGCCCTCCAGGCTCTTCTGTCCAGTGGGATTTTCCAGCCAGGAATACTGGAGTGGGCTGCCATTTCCTCTTCCAGGGGATCTTCCTGACTCTGGGATCAAACCTGCGACTCTTGTGTCTCCTTGCTTTGGCAGGCGGATTCTTTACCACTGGGCCACTTGGGAAGCCCTAGTAGCTGTATGAATCTGAGCCAATCATTCAACCTCTGTGTACCTCAGTTTCTTCATCTGTAAGATGGGGATGTTATCTACCATCTCATAGGCTTGTCTTGAAAATTAATTGTGTTAATGTTTATGAAGTGTTTAGAATAATACCTGGCATTATATAAGCTTCTTTTAAATATTAAATACTGAAAATGATAATAATGGGTATTTGCCGAGCTGATTGGTTGGCATATTTCTGTATAAGACTAAAATATGAATAAGCATTGGTTAAATAGATTCCATGAATTCATAAAATCTATTGCCTAATACTTTGAGACTTTATGTAACATTTCACTTCTCAAATATCTTCAGCCTAAGCACAACTATTTGGCATACTCAGAATAACAAAATCACTTACAGTCTTTTTTTATTCGGTTCTAAGCCTGAGGCATTCTACCCCTCCCACTACACTGTAATGTCTGGAAACTGTATGCATCTTAAGATCCATGGATGTACTTAATATTGCACTCCCCTCGCCCCCCTCCACATAAAGCTCTTACTTAATGCTGCAGTTAAAAAGATGCCATTGTCTTTGACTAGGAAACAGTGATACAAGAGTCCACATAGATGTGTTTATGTATCTTCAGTTGTAAAGTTCAAAATTAATGTCTAGGAATAAGGGAAATGGTGCACCTACCTGTTGAAGGAAGGACCAGCATACTCAGTGGCCAGAGTCGTCTACCTTAGTTCCCAGGAATCGCACTTTAGGGCTCCAGGGGCTCCACTGTATTCACACAACACTGGAGCTAATGTTCCATCTTTTTGTTCAGTGGTTGTGTGCCAAATTGTGGCTGAATTGGATGTGGCATTGGATTTGCATTGACATGAACTTGGAGGTCATTCTTTAAGTTAGGATTTGGGAAGAATTAACTGTGGCAGGGGCTCTTAACCAGGGAGCCCATGGATAGAATTCTGACTCTCTGAACCTGGATGGGAAAAGAAAAAAATTCTTCATTTTCTCTAATCCCCAAGTGAAATCTAGCATTTCCTTTTAAATGTGAATGTAGGCAACAAATCACAGTAGCATTTAGCTTTTGAATTATAGTACTTATGAAATATGCCACTACATCCTGATATTCAGTGTTGTAATAGAGAAGCAAGAAGGCAGCTGTATCAGAATTTGCTTTTGTAGAATAATTTTATCACTGTCTTTCAGTGCAGTTGTGTTCCTTTTTAAGTCCTATGTTTTTATGCTTTTAAAAAGATTATTCTGAGAAGTGATCTCTAGACTTCACCAGATTGCCAAAGAGTTCTAGGGCAAACAAAGGTAAGAACCCTGCTCTCTGTTGGTTCTGATTCTTTGCCATGCTTCTGTTTTTTTCTGCACCACACCCCTCTGCCTGCACTCTGGAGATCAGAGAGACAGACTTTTGAGAAGTTCAGCATCAACTGCATCGCTAGAATCTGTTCTGTATTCTTGACTCTGGCGACGAAGCTTCTTTGGTTTTGTCTGCGGTTTACGTGTCTTAAAAGAGCAGACTTTCTTTAGCTCTTCTGCTGCTATAGGACAGTACTGTCTACAGAAATTTCTAGTGAAAGATGTTGATTCATGACAGTTCATTGGAAAGCTGGATGCTGAAAGCAAGACACAGCAAGCAGAGCACATTTAGCCCTGGGAGTGCGGAGGAGGGAGAGTGAGAGTGTGCTTGTGCAAAGGGATGGTAGGAGGCCCGAGAGGAGAGCTGGTGGGGGCTGTGAGATGAGGTGTGAAAGTAAGAAGCTGGGTGGAATGAGAAGATGGAGAGGTAATTAAACTGAGGCCTTCCAGTTGACTCCTGATGGAAGCTTCTCCTTGTCCAAATCCACATTTGCTCCTGGGAACTGTTCTGTGTAGTTAAGGGTGGATTCTTCACCTGTAACTACAAGTAGTTAAATTCAGTTTAGAGCTTCTGTGACTCAAGGCTTTTCTGTGAAGTCTCCCTTACCTCCCAGATAACTCCCTTATTTTAGTTCACATTGTTTTGCTGACGTGTTTTTGTCAGATTTTATACTGCTGCTGCTAAGTCGCTTCAGTTGTGTCTGACTCTGTGCGACCCCATAGATGGCAGCCCATCAGGCTTCCCTGTCCCTGGGATTCTCCAGGCAAGAACACTGGAGTGGGTTGCCATTTCCTTCTCCAATGCATGAGAGTGAAAAGTGAAAGTGAAGTCGCTCAATCGTGTCCGACTCTTAGCGACCCCATGACTGTAGCCTAATAGGCAAACTGATAACTTTTACTTTTGAGGGTGTTTGGAAGTGTTGGGCATGGAAATGGGTAGAAAATCATTCCAAAAGAACGTATTTTTAGGCAGAATCTCCAGTAACAATAAGAATGTCGAGTCTTTGTGAAGCCAAAAGATAAAAGTTACAGGTCAAGTGGATGAGGCCAGGATGTAAAGTGACATGCATGTACTGATTGATATATCTATAAATGGTTATGCATAAAAATTAATTCTGGGGAATTAAAAATGTTTATTCTAGTAATAGCAGAGTCCAGGTTCAGATCTCCTTGAAATTCCTGCCTTTTGTTTGGCACTCCTGAAGTTGGGGTAGCCAAAAAGGAAGGGATCAACTTTTGGCTCTTTGTTAAGGAAAGGCTTGGTAAACCCTTGTAGGATGACCAAGCTCTGGGGTCTTCTGTAGCTCTGTGTTGGAGATTTCAAAACTCCTCCTCGTGCCAGCCGTAGAAAAGGCTGATTTTACAAAATCTTTCTGGCAAAGCGTTTAATATCCAACTGCTTCCCAAAGCTGAGTTCCTCTGTAATGTCACCTTGGATTCCTGCTGCAAAAACTGATGGATGTTGTTAGTGTTTGATAAATACTGCCACATTGTGACTTTAGATGTCAGATCTTCAGATTTGTTACATGGGCCACTCACTGTGGGAACCATGTTTTATCCTGTTAGAATATTGTATCTTCCAGTTATTTCACTGTCTATATTGGAAATAAACATTTGAGCATGTTCTAATGAAGTACGCAGTTTAAGAGAACTTCAGTTCAGTTCAGTTCAGTCGCTCAGTCATGTCCGACTCTCTGCGACCCCATGAATCGCAGCACTCCAGGCCTCCCTGTCCATCACCAAGTCCCAGAGTTCACTCAGACTCAAGTCCATCGGGTCAGTGATGCCATCCAGCCATCTCATCCTCTGGTGTCCCCTTCTCCTCCTGCCCCCAATCCCTCCCAGCATCAGAGTCTTTTCCAATGAGTCAGCTCTTCGCATGAGGTGGCCAAAGTACTGGAGTTTCAGCTTCAGCATCATTCCCTCCAAAGAAATCCCAGGGCTGATCTCCTTCAGAATGGACTGGTTGGATCTCCTTGCAGTCCAAGGGACTCTCAAGAGTCTTCTCCAACACCACAGTTCAAAAGCATGAATTCTTTGGCGCTCAGCCTTCTTCACAGTCCAACTCTCACATCCATACATGACCACAGGAAAAACCATAGCCTTGACTAGACGGACCTTTGTTGGCAAAGTAATGTCTCTGCTTTTGAATGATGTCAAATAATAGATTGTCTTATTTTTGCATACTTGCTCTCATGCCCCTCCCTTGCTTTGTTTTAATTTTTTGACTTGGCTGCTGTGACCTAGACTTCTGACTTTAGAGTCTAAGTCAGATGAAAATAAGCATTTCCATGCAAATCATGTTTCTAAAATCATCCCTGG
Organism: Bos mutus; assembly: GCF_027580195.1. Taxonomy (NCBI): domain Eukaryota; kingdom Metazoa; phylum Chordata; class Mammalia; order Artiodactyla; family Bovidae; genus Bos; species Bos mutus. The sequence continues at coordinate 62,902,470 of NC_091620.1, read as the reverse complement.
AGTGCATGTGTGTCTAGTAGAATGCAGAGCTTACTAGAGAGAAGGGTGAAATTAGGTAAGCCTGAAGAAGTATAAAAATCTTGTTTAATGACTGTGTTAGTTTTTTATATAGATTAGCTGTTATTAAGTAAGGAAGGCTAAGTCTCTCTGGAATTTCTCATCCTCTGAATAGCCAGTTTTGGTACTATAAACCGAGACTTCTGTTGTGTCTATATAATACTGCAGTATCGCAAGCCCTGAGGCCCTTTTCCTGAAGAGCATATGCTTGCATGTAGTCGGTTTTATGTGAGCTGAACCAATCTCAGGTCTAGGATAGGAGCTTATTAGTGCATGTATATGTGCCTGTGTGTGTTGTTTAAGAGAGATTTTAAGGCCTGGAATAATGAGACATGGCCAGTTAGAGCAAAGCATTGCCTAGGGACATGGTTCCTTGATCACAGCCTGATCCTTAACACTTAGGTTTATAAAACACCCTCATTACAACCCTTGAGTAGAGTCTTCCGTTTACACCCGCCCTTTCCTGTACTGTTTTCCTGCTGCTCGTTCCCTCCCCTCTGACACCTACAACCTTGATCCCCTGCGAGGTGCCCCATCCCTGCCTTGGCTCCTACATGGCTCCTTCTCACAACATAAATGTTGTTTCATCACAGAGCAAGCTGCTCTTACAGAGGCACAAGAAGAGGTCTGAATTTATAACTTACAAAGTATAGCACTTTTTGAAATTTTAACAAGCAAAAGGTGTTTTATATTCTAGTAGGAAACAAATCTCTGATGATGAAGCTCAGGCTTTCGGAAAAGGAGGTTGTTATGGGGTGGGAACCCTCTTTTCACATCTTGGTTCTTTGTCTGTCCCGATAGTCCCAGTAGGTTCCTTGATATTGGCAAGCATCTCTCGGAGAGTGAGTGTACCGTGCTGTGCTTCAGAGAGATGGCATTCTGGAATAGGGTACGATTATGAGATTCCTCTGATGAAAAGACACGTGGTTCCAAAACCACCAGGGTATTTTCACAGCTGTGCCAGATATCTGGGCAAATGGGCATTAGGTTATGAGTTTTGGCATTGTGGTGCTGAACCACAAAACTCTGTGGCTGCTGCTCTGGCTATTGCTGACCTGGCATCTGCTAGGGCCCCCCAGTACCCCCAGACCTGACTCAGGCTGCAGCTGTGAGCTGGGTGCCTGCTGCCGCCCGCATGGGCAAGTGCGGGAAATGCCAGGTGGCCTGGCAGGTTTTAGTGTGGCCTTTGGATCCTCGCTGAGCCATATGGTGCTAAAATGTCAAACTGTTCCCAAGTGTGGGCCACGACTGAGGAGGCTAGATAGAGAAAACACCCTTCAGATAAAGGATCTGCTGAGCTTGTTTATTCCTCAGCCACTGGCTTCATCACTTGGATGCTTGAATGAACATTTATTAAGTAATCTTTGGTTGATAGTGAGCTACTTATATTTGGGGAGGGAGCAAAGTAAAATCATTTGTTTCTTATTAGCAAAGATTAAATCTCCCAGGGTTCCTGTATCTTGCATGTTATAAACTGTCAGTAGAAGAAAGTGAAATGAATGGATGATCTATCAATAGAATCGAATGGGAAGCAATAATCTCAGACACTGAAGAAAGAGTTTGAAGGATCTAAATCTCCCCAAAGATGATAACATCCTTAGGCTGTGGCTGCAGAGATCTTACTGGAAACTAAACATTCTCCTAGTTTCCAGTTCAGCTTCTTTCTGCTATATTTTGGCAATTGCCCTTGTTGATGGACTGACATAATGCCTCAAGAAGTTTACAATCTGTGTAGGAAGACAAAACAACATAACAGGAACTTACAGATGATCCCAATCAAAACATCCACAAGTGCTAAGTGATTGAGGCCAAAGAAAATGTGCAAGTCCGAAGGGAGAGAAGGGGAGCTGAGTGATGTGGTTCGGATGAGGTTCGTCCTGGCAGGCTTCCTAGGGGAGGCGGCTGGGCTTGGATTTGGTGTATTAGCTCTTGTCAGTTCCACACTCTGAACCTTTATGTAAACACGATTTTCTCATAGCACAAGGAATCTGCCCTCTTGGAAAGAATAAGAAGAGAAGGAAGAAATGTTTGAACTCAGAGAGTTTTTTTCCCCTTTCATACTTTAAGGGGCCTCAAACTTTTAGATGTGCCTCGAATGCATAGAATTAAATCTTAGATTCAGTTTTACCCTATGAAAAAGACAAGTCATAACATATAGAGAGGTGCTGTAGCTTAAGAGGCTTTTTGACTCTAGTGAGTCTTTGCTATCTTTTCAATTTAAATAGCTTCTTCCTGTCTTGGTTCATAAATATGCAAGGAATTGCTTTGATTTTACTTAACATACTTGACCATATGTAAGCTCAGATATTTGAGGCATTCTAAACAGCCACGTTCCCATGGTGGAGTTGTGACATTTCTGGGCTTGGGTGCTGAGGAGGCAGCCTCTTCGTGCCCACTGACTATGGAGGCCTCATCTGTGTTTGATATTTAGCATAAAGCTTTGCAGTCATATGGAAGGATTCCTTTGAGTGGCCTCAAGAAAATGTTCTTTAAAAAAACAAAGCAAAACTTTATTTTGAATTAATTTTAGAATTACAGGAGAATTGCTAAATTATACAGAATCCCCTAATGTATCTGACTCATGACCGTAGTAGATTGTCACCTCTTGTCCACAAGAAGACACATGTAAGAACGTGTTTCGTTGCCACGTGCATAATGTGAACTAGATATCTAATAACAAACAAATGGATATTTAACCTGTGTTATTGTCATACAATGGAGTGTTACACAGTATAGAGAGAAATAAATGTCAAATGCATCACAGTGAGAAAATAAAAACAAGTTGCCGAAGAGTATATATACCTTATGGTGCCATTTTCTTCAGGCTTGAAAGCATGCAAAGTGGTATTACATTCCTTACTTGCATGTGAAGTAATAGTGTCAACACTGCCACATACAAGTAGATGATACAAAATTCGGATTCTGGTTTCTTCTGTAAGTGGTTAATAAAATACTGGTGAGCTTTCTTGTGTACTTGTGGCATTTAATTTTTTAAACTAAGTGGTGGACACTCTGGGGTTACTATATTTACTACTGATTGTTTCTCGGTGACTAAAATGTTTAATTTAAAACTTGGTAAATTATAATAATACAAAAGCTCAGCCAGGCCATTCATTAGAAATGCAATAGTGATTAGCTTCCCTGAGAATGGTGTACCTTCTGAGTTGAAAGGCAGAGGAGAGAGGCATCTGTTGAATTATTGGCTTGACTACTTGGGTGAACCCTTCAATACGTCTTTAGTTTTCTGTGTCACATTTTCTCCACCTGTAAAGTTTCTATGGCTGTCTTTATGAGCCTATTATAACATCCAGAAATGAAAAGTCAGAGTTTCAAGCTCTTCAGGATGAAAACTGTAGACAAAAGGTAAGCAAAATTGTCTGTGGCTTCTGCCAGAATTGACATCCTGGCCACCCCACTTATTAATCATGTGACCATGCTTCACTTTCCTTATCTGCAAAAATAGCATAATAGTAGTACAGGACATCCAACCAGTCCATTCTAAAGGAGATCAGTCCTGGGTGTTCATTGGAAGGACTGATGCTAAAGCTGAAACTCCAGTACTTTGGCCACCTCATGAGAAGAGTTGACTCATTGGAAAAGACTCTGATGCTGGGAGGGATTGGGGGCAGGAGGAGAAGGGGACGACAGAGGATGAGCTGGCTGGATGGCATCACCGACTCGATGGACGTGAGTCTGAGTGAACTCCGGGAGTTGGTGATGGACAGGGAGGCCTGGCGTGCTGCGATTCATGGGGTCTCAAAGAGTCGGACACGACTGAGTGACTGAACTGAACTGAACTGAGTACCTGCTTATGACAATGTTTTCAAGACTGAATGAATTAATGTATGTAGAAACCATAGAGCCAGTTTTCCTTCTCTCTCTTCTGGCTCACAGACTTGTTTTATTTGATCTCCGAAGGATTGGATTATAGGATGCTTTAAATTTGATTGGGGTGGGGGGGTTAACTTTTAAAAGTATGGATTTCTGGCTTCTCTTTAACAAATGGAACGTCTACTGGCACTGATTCCCCATTGCAGCCTGGCAGCACCGCCATCTCCTGTAGGTAGACGTATCCACCGTTCAGTGTAATTCCCAGCACCTTCCTCATGTCTTCCGGGCACTAAGGCAGCCTGTGTATTGCTATCTGATGTCTACCACTCACTTCTTCCCAGTGATGTTACCTCCTTGGCCTCCCATCAACATTTGAGTTTACAATTGATTTTAATGGGTTTGCAGTGATACAGATACGGAACTGGATTATATATCAGCAATGGGGCTTTCCAGAGAACTTGAACTGGTAGGAGATTTTTATATCTGTCTTTGTATTTATGTTCTCTCTCTCTCTATATAAGGAAACCCTTGGACGAGAATTGATGCTGCAAGTCTCGAGGCAGAATTTCTTCAGGACCTCAGTGTTTTTGTTAAGGCCTTCCTAATGGTTGGATGAGGCCCCACCCACATGATCTAGAATAACTGTCTTAAAGTCAGCATGTTATAGGTGTCACCATATCCATAAAATATCTTCAGAGCAGTTAGTTTTGATTAGATTAGTATTTGATTGGATAACTGGATACCATAGCTTAACCAAATGGACACATGAAACAAACCATCCCAGTTTATGTTTTTTTGGAGCCATCTTATGATATCTATGTGGCACCTATAGCCTTTTTTCTGTTCTTTATAGTAAAGGATAGTGGTGGCATTTAGGATTTTTTTGGAGGAGCTGAACGTAAAAAACTCTGAGAACCTTGAGCTTTGCAAATAAAGCTGCTGTGTCTGAGTTGGGATCTAAGAGGCTGAATGCTGTGATCAATGATGCAGGATACTTCCTCCAGGCAGGGTGTAATGGAGATCCTGGGTTTGGCAGTACTGGCTCTGCCATTCAGGGTAGAGACTATTGCAGATGCTTAGAGGAGTTTTGGAGGAAGACAGGATGTGTAAGAACTAGATTTCTACACCAGTTGTAGAGCCTCCTGTAAACCAGGTATATAGGTGTGTGCTGTTCCTGCTTCAGGTCAGGTATTAATGCAGGTTCTGAATACCTGTCTCTATTGTTAGCCTCTTTGTGGCTTTGTGCATTGGAAGGCTGCCAGCAGAACTCAAAGGGAATCCTCTCAAAACCTTCTTTGTTTCCTAGAGATTTTCCGCAGCTGCTAAGGAGAAGCTGAAACACAAGGCAAAAACAATCTTCCATGTATGTTTGTCTCTGCATTACTATTTCTTGTAAAGTATCAGTCAGGATGATTCTAGGCTTAGTTTTTCATTTGTGGAGAATAGGTGAATAGGGAGTTTGAATAAAGCCTTAAGACTCTGTTTCTGTGTGTTTTGTGCTAATTTGCAACAACTTAAAATCCTGAATACTTGTTTTATTTCTGAGAAAAAATAGACTGGCTAGAAGATCCAAAAATAATCTTCAGGAATGATGCAAAAACCCCAGGAGCTCACCCTCAGAGTTGTAATCTCAAAGAGTATGTTCTGTATGGGACATACTAAGATGCTGAGGAGCAAGCATATAAGAGCTGAGATCGTGGGCTCTGGGTGCAGTCTGGACAGTGGCTGCTTGGCGTGAAGGACAGTATCTTACAGGTGACCAGTAGAGGTGCCAATATTTCTCCTTTGTAGAGCTTCCTGTTCAAGGGCAGATCATAGAGCCTTGAAGTGACTGGGTTGTTGTTCCAACTAATCTTCCACTGTATCCTTCATTAGAACGATGAAGATTAGCTTTGATTTTTTCTTAAGAGAATTCTAGCTGTATTAATTTTTATTCTTGGACAAGGTCATTAGGAAGGAAGAGCAGTGAATTTGGATTTGGGAGCTGGATGTCCAATGTCTGCTCAGGTAGTACGGTAACTTGGCAGCCTTTAGGCAGGTCACTTGGGCCGTGTCTTCCTCTACTTAACCCCGAGGAGGTTGAATGGGACAGTAACTAAAACCTAGAGATACTCTAAAAATTTTCCTTGCTCTGTAAACTGTTCCTTGGGAGAAACTTTTAAGTTTGGTTGGAGCCTTGTTGGAAACTCTCCCAGTCCCTTGATTCCTTTACTTTTCCCGTAACTAACATCCTCTCTTTATTCCGTGGTGAGCTGCATGGTCTAGCCATCAATTGCTCTCTCAGCAGTGTCTCTTCTCTCTTCAAGCCACCTGACTCTGCTATTTCTTTGTTCCTCCTCATCAATGACTTTACTATCCTTTCAGCATATCTTTATTGGTTCTCTTAATTGTATAGCTTTGATTCCACACACCCTCCCCCCGAAAACTTTTAATTATCACTGTTAACCTGTAAAGCACGTACTGTTTTGTCACATCAGCCTACAGAATTATCAGCCTGCTGCTGAATTTAATTTGATAGTTTTCCCTTTCCCTCTCATTTTAGGTTAGATAAAATGAAATTGCCTTCTCCCATATTTTAAGGTTAACTTAGCTCTGTCCTTTTCCTAAGCTGGGTCTTATCCATAGGTTGTCCTTAATATTTCAAAAATGATACTTCTGATGACAGTGCTGCATAAAGAAATGATGGGAGTGCCTGCTATTGGGATTAATGGTTACTTCTATTGGGATTATTGGGATCACTGGAAGTAGAACCTCTTTTTTCTTGTGACAGACTGCCTTGCTTTCCGGGCTCATAATGGTTTTATTCAAAGGAATCACACCTTTTGGAGGTTATTTTCGTGCTTCCTACTTTACATGCAAGAGGTAGCTTCTTTGTTAATTAGAGGTAACTAGACTCCATTGCCATTTGCGGTTGTTTTCTGAATCCCTGAGGCCCTGGTTTTGAATGTGTATCAGTTGGTTACAGGAACTGCTGCTGCCGCCAGGGTAGGGTAGGCAGTTTTGGTGGAGCTGGGTATGGCCAGGAATGCTTCGAGTGGCTTCTCTCAGAATCTGGACATGTAATGAGTTTCTCTAAGCTATTTGGAGTCAGTGACCACTCATGGCCTCTTCCTGTATGGTATTCTGCCCTTGTAGTATTCATCCTTGATCTCTATGTGTGTTACCTGAATGTTTAAATTGTGACATTTCATCTGCAGATTCTCTCCTGGTCGTTCTACATTGGCTCTATCAAAGGGACCGTAGCCTGTTCTCTCTATTCATTGTTGAGAGTACGGGCAGTAATTGTCCTTCTGTATCATATTCCAGCCAAACCACTGAGAGTATGTTGGTTCCTTTTTGGATAAACCATATCTTAGGAGGATGTTGGCAGGTTGGAGTAGACCAAGAAGTAGGCAAGTGTCTTAGAAACCATGTCATTTGGAGGATGATGGTAGGGAGGGAATTATTAGGGGTAGATGATGCTGGTGGCTAACACTGAACTGAGTGTTTATTTTGTGCCAAACAGTGTGTAAAAGATTTTATGTATGTTATTCCATGCACTGATCATATGAAAAGCCTGCAAGGCAGGTATAGCTGTTAGGCGCATTATACAGATGAGGGAACTGAAGTACTGAGTTCCATGTTTCTTTCTGCTGAAGTTCAGACTTTTTGGCTTATTAACACTGGAGATATTCTTTACTTGTATTCATCTCACCTTGCCTGCCTTTTTGTTTCTTCTCAGATCCTGTAGCTGAATCCTGTTGTCCTTCCCCATTGAAATAGGATTATGAGATACCATACATAAAAGCTCATAGCCTGGTGTTAGCATATGTACCAGACCTCTGAGGAGTGTCAGCATTCTCTTCTCATTTTTCAAATTATCCATCCATCTCTGCTTTTCAAAATCCTCTTCATCCTTCAAAACCCAATCTAAATGTGATCTGCTGCAAAAAAAAACCTGCCTGATCACATAAACGGGGGATAATCAGCCCCTTCTTGCCTCCTAGAGAATCTTGTTTATTTCATTGTAGTGTTATTTACAGCATTTGACCTTAACCTCTGGTTATTTGTATCTGGTATTTTGTCTACCACCTGATTATAAACTTGGAGGGGTGGAGGCACATCTCCTCCCCCACATCATCCTCCAGCAGAGGGCTTGACACATAGCTGGTGTTACATGCATATGTGAATAAGTGAATGAATTACTACGGCATTTCATAGCAGGCTTATCTTTTCATAAGTGTCTGGATTAAACTAATAAAAATTATTTTGTGTTCCCTGAGTGCATTGTACTTGTCTGTGGGAGTGGGAATTGTGCCGTGATTTTAGGCTGAGTGATTCACAAGCCAGCCTGGGATTGGAGACATGAAATAAACCACAAAGAAAAATCTACAAGCAGATAATGGCTTTTTCTGTGCTGCTATTCTTCATAGTTTCTATGTTTTTTTTTTTTTTAACGTATGAAAACACTTAGATGTAAAACAGGTTTTGTTTATTCTGTTCTCAGTTTCTTCAGAAGTTTGAAATTTTGCAAACTATTGATTTGAAACCACAATGAGATAAAAACTTTTGTGAGTATGTTTAATTTACAGTGACATCTTTGGAAATTGGTCAGAATAATTCCGCTTTATACCTGTGGCAATGGTGTATGACACAAGAGAAAAATATGATTACTTTTGACTGCTGTCTAACACTTGGTTTTCTCCTTTTGGCTGTAGATTTAGATGATTATTTGGGGGAAGTTGCCTGTAATTAAGATGAATGTGGAAGGGAATTTATAGGGATAGTTGATGTTTTACATTATTTTCTGTACCCGTTGGTCTTTTCAACTGGTCTTTCAGCTATTCCTGGGAAAACAACAAAATTCAGTTTTCCATTATTATGTATTGGGGGTAATCTGGGTGATTTAATTTTTTGATGAGCGGAATGATTGGAATTTTATAGAACATTTGGAAAAGAGTGTTAGAAGATTTTTTTGTTTGTAATATTTCTGATGGTTGAATTTCTTTTTTCCATGCTCTTGAATTCCTTGCATAATAGTCTTCATGCAGCTTAATCAAGGCAGCAAGCTGTCAGTTGAGAGGATATAATACTCAATGCTTGGTTGATTGCTTCCTATTGACTAAAGAGAATAGGTTGTAGAGGTAGAAAGAACTTGCTTTAGGGGATAAAATTAATAAATAAGTTAGGCTGTAATTAACGTTAGAATAAATTTAATGTCTTTTACAATCTTTCAATTCAGAAATATTTTTTCTCAAGTACCTACTATATATATGGTACTATGTCAGGGAAGTATGTGTGCTTCCCTGGTAGCTCAGATGGCAAAGCGTCTGCCTACAATGCAAGAGACCCAGGTTTGATCCCTGGGTCGGGAAGATCCCCTGGAGAAGGAAATGGCAACCCATTCCAGTATTCATGCCTGGAAAATCCCATGGACTGAGGAGCCTGGTGGGCTATAGTCCATGGGGTCGCAAAGAGTCAGACACGACTGCGTGACTTCATTTCACTTCAGGGAAGTATAAAGAAAGAAAGACAATTAATTGCTAGATGGAGAGATGTATGGATAGATAGATAGGGATATCTTAATGCCCTAGTTCTGACAAAAACATAAAGAAAGAGAGGACGGAAAAGCTTAAGTAGATAATAATAAGCCTTTTACTTGCATGCTTTTAGCGATTTTTAAATGACTTTAAATGTTTAGTCCACGACCTTTATCAATAAGCTTGAATCATACTTACTTGAAAAATACACTGACTTTTAATTTAGCAATGTAAAAGGATCAATTTAAAGAGCCCCAATTAGAATAATTATGCCTTCATTAAAGCAAAGTTGATTTAAAGATGTAGAAAGAGTGAATTATACAGAAAGGAATTTATTAAATATTGTATTGTTATTTAAAGTTTATTTGTGTATGTATGTTATAAGGATGAAATAAGTTTTGCAGCAATCAGGATAAATACTGATTAAGAAAATTATGGAAGTAAATTTTTTTTATCATGAAATATTACTGATATTCTGAGATGCCTGATTGAATCATAGGTCAGGCATTTTTCTTACTAAAAACATAATACACATGGAGATTTTTGAAACATACTTGATATACTTATTTTAGAGTACACTTACTTTGTTTTTCTGGTCTTAGATATTTTATTATAATTTTTTTAAGTCATTTAAAAATATTAGTAAAAACCCTTCTGTGGTTCATTGGGTCTGTCCCACAGTTCATGGGGTCAGGATGTCATGTCTTTGGAACAGATTGCTTTAAGAGATACAGGATCTTGATGGTTTGGATGGTGGATTTACACCTTCTTCCATTTGCTGGTCCATGCCTCAGGGACAGGAATGTGGTTGTAAAGCCGCAACCCATTTTATTAGTTTTCTTTATCTTGAGACTAAACTGTGAAGGATTTGAGACTTTGTCTAATTATAGCTGAAATGATTCTGAAGCATTGTAATGGAGTGAGAAATTCAGAGTAATGTGAATCCTATCAGTAGTACATTATATTTTTCAAAATGCAAGAGCAGTTTGACATCATCCAAAGTAGTGGTTTTTTATTTTAAAAACCAAGTCTTGGGTCAGCACTATAGTAAAAGTTTCACCAAATAATAGCCTGACATTATGTGATACATTCTAATATTTTCCTTTCCATTCTATTTCATTCCCTTGCATTTTATTCCATTCAAAAAGTCAATTTCACGAGCCATTTTAGGAACCGTAAATGAGACACAGCTCACAGTTCAAGAACCACTGATTCAGAGTAATAAACACCTGCTTGTATATAGTGCTTTTCCAAAAAAAGCAGTCTTTGTCCTTTATAAGTGTATATTCAGGCAGCCTTTTTAGAGTATCCTTCATTCAGGCAAAGAGATGTAAGATAAAGGCCCAATTAAAAGATTAAACAAGAAAACATGGCTTATTTATTTGAGGAAGTTTGAGAAGACTCATGACATAAACATTCATGGGATGATAAGATGATGTTCTGTCTCCATCAGTCCCGGCTTCTATTCTGGTTTCTTTCTAGACATGCTTCTGTGTGTTGGAGGCTCACTGGCTTCCACAGGTACACACAGGGCTGTATCATCCTCACCCTCCTGCAACACTTCATAGAAAGGGGTATGACCTATGTCTGTATTATGGGAATTAGGTTGGAATTGTTAGGTAGGTAGAATAGGGAAAAGGAGTCCTGAATGGCGGTGGCTAAAAGACAAGGAAGGGAAAAGCCCATGAAAATAGAACAAAAGAAGGTCCGAGGACTGGAGTGAGGACCTCGGGTGGAACAAACGGCACTCCTGGCTAGCCCAATTTACATAGGGCAGGCCCAGGGGGAGGAAAAAGCATATAAAAAGAGGAGCCAGGAGTGCAGTTTGTTCTACCTGAGGTCCTCACTCCGGTCCTCGGACCCTCCTTTGTTCTATTTTCACGGGCTTTTCCCTTCCTTGTCTTTTAGCCTCCGCCATTCTGGACTCCTTTTTCCTATTCTACCTACCTACCATTTAACAGAAAGAAGATTAAATCTCAGGGGTATATCAGTATTAGAGATATCGATGATTCTTTTGAGATTTAAGGATATGTGGTGATTCTAGAATTTGGGATTCTAAATTCTAGGGAACCTGAATTCATGTCTGAATTCATCCATTTCCCTTCCATCCATTGTCAGTTGAAACTTGGGAATGAAATTCGGAGCTTCTGATAGAGAAAAAGGACTGGTTTGTATGGGCCTCTGTGCTTAATGAACCCTGCCAGGAGAATGGGTCTGCAAACTGTGGGACCAAGTGCCCAAAGAGCAGTATAACCCAGGAGTAAATGTCCCTGAGACCAGAGAATAGTCTATTTATCCTTTAATAACCTCTCTTTGTCCCATGCTCCCTCCTACTCTGTAACCAGGGATATTGAATGTAGGTGAAATAGCAAAACCAAGGGCTTTTTTTTTTTTTCCCCTCTGAAACATTTCTCCAAATGTCTTGCTGTGTGCATGCATGCCTGTGGTCTCTAGCTTCCTCCTTCAAGGTCCTTTCTGGGGAGGGATGCCATCAGTCTTTGTCCTGTTTCTAGATACCATCTCCACGTGAATGTTTGTTGATTCTATTTTTAACGTTGCATCCTTTGTGCGAGCTGCCACCAGGCTGGGATGACCAAATGTCCTGTTTTCCCCCCAGGTTTTTCCTGGTTAAGTTCCATTCTTTTGTTCATGATAGCTCAAAATCCTTTTGGGATGGTAATCTGTTCTTTGACTGTGTTGAACCGAATTTGAAGCAAAACCGAATTTGAAGCAAAACCGTGCCTTTGAAATTGTGTGGCTTAAGCCTCTTTAAGAATCCCTGTGGTTAAGACAAACTGACCACAGAGAAAATGACCCCTGGCTCTGAAGTAGGGGGCCAATTTACATGGGGTAAGGGATCCTATCTAAGTGAGAGTCTTAAACCAGACACCGCGAGAATCCACTGATTCTGAGAAACTGCCAGGTCCCCTCCCCACATCCCTTTCATCTGAGCTCTTGTGCAGGATTAATAAATACTTCTGAAATGAGATTTTTAAAGCTTTCAGCCTCACAGTGATGATGAAGGCCTGTTGTATGTGAGTTAGTCTTCAGCCTTTAGACATTGCCTATTCTCCCCACAGGACATCAGCCTCTTTCCAGGGACAGAATTTTAAAAGTATCTCCTTCTGTCCCGGAACCAGTGTATCAGTTTGAAATCATGACATTTGTTAGGACCAGCCTTAATTCTTTTCCCTTTCTTCTCTCTTTGGTCCTATTTTTTCCCTGCTGTCATCTGTCTGCTATCTTCTATTGTCTCTTTCTTATTAGCTGGCATGCGGTTTGGCTCATAACAAGCACCTGATAAATGTTTATAACAAAAAAATAAGTGAGTTAATAATGCATTGTACCATCTTTTAACTGTTTTTTGCATTGCACCAATGCATCCATTCAGTCAGTCACTCATTTAGTCCAAAAGCATATTGAGCAGCATTGTAGGGACTGAGAACATGAAAAGACATAAGACTCCCAACTGTTAGTTGTTCAGATGAGTCCAACTATGTGACCCCATGGACTGTAGCTTGACAGGATCCTCTGTTAATGGGATTCTCCAGGCAGGAAAACTGGAGTGGGTAGCCATTCCCTTCTCCACGGAATCTTCCTGACCCAGGGATCGAACCCAAGTCTCCTGCATTGCATGCAGATTCTTTACTGTTTGAGCCACGAGGGAAGCACAAAAGGAATAAGACTTATTCCTAATTAAGTCCATGGTTAATTAGATGTGAAGATAGTTGGTTCCTTCCTTTCTTATAAGCTGGGGGGTGGGGGCTGGTGCGTTAAGTACTTCTTGTAGGTGAATGACCCATCCTGATGTTTGACCTTTAAGTGGCATCCCTGTATCCCCTAGAATTGCTTGCCTCCTTCTGCCCTCCCCAGGTAGATGGGGGATCCCACAACTTTGTGTACCCTATGCTATGGTCATTGCAGAGTGATTGATCCATTCTGGGCCAAAGCACATTTGAAAACAATCTAAAGTGCTGAACATAGAGCTGACCTCATTCAGCACAAAGCATGTATTTCATACTTGGGGTTTTAGGTTAATTCAAAGAACAGAAGACACCTCACAAACTATAAGACACAGAATCATATTTGTTAGTTATGAGATATATTTATGAGATAGGGTGTACCATTTCTTTGATGTCATGAAGATTTTCACTGTTAATAAGCCTGCATATTTCAAAGCTAACTTGACATTGGGAGAAAAGACTCTATTTATTGTCTAAAATGCTGAAAGTCAAATGGGTTTATTTTTGGTAACTTTTACTGATGTAATGACTTGACATAAAATAAGACTCTGTTCCAGAGATTGTGAATTACTGCCCATGTGAATTCAACTTTGCAATGCCGTTAATACTTTACTGCCACAGTGAACAAAGCTGTTAAATTTAAATCAAGAATTATGGGTTCCTTGTGGCAGGATTCCTCTGAATTTTTACTCACCCCCTGAACATTTTATTTTTTTCCAGTTTACTAACTTAAAACATAGCTTATATTTATTTTTAGAGAATAAACAAGCTTTGAGAAAAGGTAAGATTGGATTAAAAATAAACATGCATGGAATATGTTAATGAGATTAGCTTTAGTGCATAATTTGGGGTGGTGATTTTGATATCTTTCCTCCTTGGCTTAATTTTACTTCCCCAAAAGAATCTACTTGCTTTGCTTAGAAGACAAACTGACAAAGCATCACATTATCATAATTATTGGGAGAATTGTTAGAATCATGATATCTTGTTTATATTAACTAGCAGAAAATACACATGTGAGGAAAAGAAGTATTATGTAGGTACCTTAAACAAAATAAAAGAGAAGTGTTAAGAGACCTCCTGTCCTCAGTGGTTTATGGTGGATATGTAACCTTGAACTTGAAAACTTTCTGCTCATAACACGGCACTATGGGCTTTTAAGACCTTGTGCCCCTTCTTTCGCACGGCTATGTTGCACGTTTGTCACGCCCTCTTCCCTCTTCCTTGCAGCCTTTTAAATCTGAGGTGTTGTCCCAGGCCTGTCACTTCCTGGAATGCTCTTTCTTTCCAGTTCTGTCAGGTGACGTTCTTCTTAACCTTCAAACTCAGCTCCAATTTCCCTTCTTGGAAGAAGTCTCTCCTGACCTTTTCAGGCAGAGTCGATTGCTTCCAAGTCTAGATGTATTCATGGCCTTGTTCATTTGGGTGAAGATTCCCAAGCATTGGACACTGAGGGAATGGCATTACTGAAAGCCAGAGCCTATGGCTATGTTGGGCTTCCCTGGTGGCTCATACAGTAAAGAATCTTCCTGCAATTCAGGAGACTCAGGTTCGATATTTGGGTTGGGAAGATCCCCTGGAGAAGGGAATGGCTACCCACTCCAGTATTCTTGCCTGGAGAATTCCATGCACAGAGGAGCCTGGAGGGCTACAGTCCATAGGGTTGCAAAGAGTCAGACACAACTGAGTAACTAACAGTATTACTGTTATGGCTATGTTAATACGTTTGTGTTTTCATTGTCTTCCCTTATAAAAGCTGTGATGGAGAATTGGATGGTGAGTTAGTTGACATGGATTCTAGTCTCCAGGCTGCTGCTAGTATTAAGAGTTTTGGGACAATCGCAGCCTCATGAAGGGAAGAATGTTGCTCAGGCTGTTTAGAAGGTTCCATATAAGGATAAGCTAAAAAACTGCTTGGTTTTTTGTCTTTTTACTTTTATTCTGGAATTAATTATAATTATGGACTCGTTGAAAGTTACTGGTACATGAAGAGGCCTGTGTTCCCCTCCTCAGTGTTCACCCAT